>NW_015374163.1:34879-211170 GCF_001272555.1 Dufourea novaeangliae | reverse complement strand
AGAGGAGACGGGGGTCAGGAAAATGTTCCGCGGCACTCTCGCTTTTTCACGTGTGGGGGCAGGCCTTTAGACTCGCTTGGGAACAGACACGAGTGACGGTGTAACCGTTGTGTATGGTGTAACCTATGTAACAGAAACTCGTACAGAAAGCAAGGTGCAACGCCGGTGTCGCCCGCCTCCTTCTCCGCCCCACGACCACGCTTTTGTGTATCCAATTTCTTTTCAGGAATATGGGAACATTTTTCGAACGACTCGACCCGAGACTTTTTGCAGGGAGAACCGCAAGAGGGAAACGACCGAATGTCCGTCTGATAAAAGAATAAAAAGAGAGGATAGTTCTCTTCCTCCCATCTGCTCTCAGAAACCTGTGTGTGGACGATCTTTAACTGCGAGAGAATTTCAAAATCTTTTAGCCGATGCTGCGTGCATTATATGAATTTTTTTGTACTGGCGTATTTCGGTATTATGCATTATTCTATATACCGAATACGCAAATAAAATTTCTGTGAGTAGAACTCCACCTGTGCGGATGAAATTGTTCAACCATTGTTCAATTTACGGAAGTAGCATATTTGCGAGAACTTTTATAATCGAAATATAATTTAGAATGTTTTGTTTCGCCATAGATGCCAATAACTGGAGGTCTACTTACTGTCATGTACTACATGAATGTTCAAAACTCAAAGGGTATCTTACGGCAGAAAGAAGCAAAATTTCTACATGACACGAGCTCTTTGGGTAAAAGCATGGAAACCATACGTCCACTCGCCTGGGCGATTAATTTCTCTTCAGAACTATGGGAACTGAGCCCGAGCATGCACAGATGATTTTGAAGACCTCGAAGTGTAATCCGTGATTCCGTTCTTGTATACTACTAAAAAGGCACCTACATTTAGTGATTACATATATACGTGAAACCACACAGTAGTTTAATAAATATCAACAAGCGTGCATTATAAAAAATTTAACGAAACATTCTAAAACTTACAAAAACGCATAAGTAATACGATAACCAATACCATAATACACTTTCACTGAACAGTCATATATAGGAATGGAAATGCTATTTTGTACGAGACTACAATGAAAAAGTTTAAACTACACATACATACTCGACGTTCTAATTGTAAATAAATTGTTACAGTTGCGGAATAAATTTGCATAGATAATTTCATACAAGTTTTTCAAGGCATTTACTACCAAACCAGCCTAACTACTCTATAAGATTAGAAATCTGTTTACGCAAAATGAAACCTACGCAATTCAACAGTCGTCACAGTTCTCGCTTTATAACCTTCTGGTACCTTGTGGGCGTAAACAAAATTTATTTCGTGTGAGATATGTCACCTATATTATAGAGATGACACGGCAGTCAAAGTTAATCGATGCACTAAGGAGGTATCCTTTTGATGAAATGTATTGTCAGAGCTAAGGTAACGGTTTGAAGTACACTCGTGCAGATTTGTGACCATAAAATTTCGTCTACAAAACGAAGGTCATCTTTTATGAATGTCAGCAAGGTGTGCGGACAAGCAAGAGAGCCCCTATATCTCCTCGCCGCTCGACCCTTTTGTCCGGCACGTTTCTTTTCAGGAATATGAGAAATTCAGCACCGCTCTACCACCGTAAAAATCACTCGACCGGTGCCACCGTTCTTACGGTTAGTGTTACAGTTTGGCTAATACATTTCGCCTTAGACGTAACAACCGGTTTAACGTACATATTTCAATTATTTTATGTGTCAGAAAACGTTGCAACGGCTCCCTGAATATTATGCACCGGTATATTTATGAAAAAACAAATCTTGACTACAAAAGTCTAATTTGGAATTTTTAGTTTTTGTCCGTTTCTTTAAGTAGTGTATGGCATTAAGTAAGAGCATAAACATCTTATCAATATCAATTTATGAACATGGTTTGCAAGAATCACCTTTACGTACTCGGTCCCTAACCGACACAAATCTTCAAAAACAAAAAGGTAAGCAATAGAAAACAGTTATTAGTTTTTGTTTTTTTCTGGTTTAACCTAGAACAAGCTACCTGTAGGTGTCGTAAAAATAAACGAGTACGTAAACAGAAGTAACGCAGTGATGTGTAAAATTGAAATGCGAAAAGGAAATAAATTTTTGTTCGAATTCATTCGTTAATGATGTAATGTTTCCTTTTTATTACTTATTACACAGAGTTTCTATATTTTATCGGGATATAATGTAAAAAAAATAATTGAAATACTCATAACCTGAAAATTAAAAGGTTACCCTGAGTACGTATCGGTTTATAGAAAGGACGTCGATAAAACTGTGTACCTACATGTACCGCAGCTGACTCAACTATGCAAATCGGTAGCGGCAAGTTCACATGAAAACGGGTGCAAGGTGCACGAACAACGACGGAACTCCTTTCTGTCTGACAGTTTTTTGTGCTAATAGTTTCCCTTCAAAATATGGGAAATTCAGACCGACGTAAAGGGGACACACACAATAAATGCTGAACACAATGTTAAGAATAAAAAAAAAATGATTTACGGGCTTCCACTCCCAGTTTTCATGTCCTCCTACAGGTACCTATCCCCTATCACCAGAGCCGGGTAAAATATACAGAGTGGGTAATTTAAATCTATCCCTGCGAATATCTTCGAAATCGTTGATAACACCAAAAAATGTTCCAGATAAAAATTGAATGGTTTCAAGGAGGGAAATACAGTCGGCCCTCGAACAACGCAGCTGTAGTTATAAACGGGTTTTTTCTTTAAAAATTATGCAACCAATTGCGTGTTTATTTGAGAGAGTTGAAAAGAACGAGAGCATGGGTGACATCCATAAGCCACAAATTACGGTAGTCATAGCAGTGAGACCTCTATCGAAAAAAGACGAAATAGGAAAAAATGCCGAGTTTACTCGTTAGTGTACGTATAAATGTATTTTTTCTTTCTTATGATTTTCTAAATATTATTTTCCTTTCTTTAGCTTATGTTATTGTAAGAATACAGTAATAACACATACATATAACAAACAAAATAAGGTTTCTTGTTAATAATGAGCTATCACAGTTAAATTTTTGGGGAGTCAACAATTTTAAGCACTAAGGGCGTCCCAATTACTACGTTATTCAAGGGCCGATTGTGTTTCATGTTGGTTAAGTAGAATAAAAATATTTTACTTTCCCAAATTCCGCTTCTTATCTAAAATATTCGGTAATACTTTACAATTCGGTCGGTATCTTCGAATTTCTTCAAACTTTAATATGTTGAAAGGGGCTCTCTAAAATGACAATATCATTTTAAAAAATGTCGCAAACAATTCAAGTACCTTAAATTTAAAGTAAAATTTGTAAACGAAACCTAACCTAAACGTCACTATACATGCAGATTAAGTGACAAAATATAACAGTTAAAAAAAGGTTTTATTGTTTATTCTTAAAGCATTCTACGGATTAGAGTTTACTTAGAGCTAATTTAATAAAAAAAACGGATATTAATAATTAGACTGCGGATTTTTATGCAAAATGGTATTTTCTAAAGCAATTTATACAGAGAAGAGCAAATGTAGGAATTTCTTTCTTTTCTTAAAAATCATATTAGGTTCGGAATAAACTAGAAATCTGATTGGATCTGACGAAAGTTGTGTATTTTACAGGCCTCTATAGGCTATAAAAGCTCCTTTCAACATATTAAAGTTTGCAGAAAATCGGGGATACCGATCGAATTGTAAACTATTACCACATATTTTCGTACTATTTAAAATATTTTTTTTTCCAAATTTTACTCCGCTCCACCAATGATGGTATTCTTAATCCCTATGTTTCCACTTCATTCAATTTATTCCTACTCGCCATTGTCTTTTCTCTATCCTCAAAGATCAGTCGATCGTCTGTCTCTTTCTAATGTACCCGCGCAATCTACGCATACCCTTCTTTATCTAACCCCCCTTCCCAGTGGTGGTTTTTCCTCCTCACATACTCCCTCTCAATCTTTTCCGTAGTTGGTCCTCGTTCCAACGTAAATCCGACGTAACAGGTTCCTCCGCGCTGCCTGTGGCTTGTATCCACCGAGCCGCTTTTTGTTACCGATGGTGTATACTGGATATGTTGCTCCTTCAGGCTGAGGGTTTCCAGTTATAGAAAAATCAGGATGAAACATTTCTACGACAGGATGGACCCAGTGTGCTTTGTTCGATATACAGTGACGGGTCAGCTCGCATGAGGCTTTTAAATAATCGGTCCTTTGTATTTTCATTCTTGGTATCTTTCTTGTGGTATTAATACGTAACTAAATTCGATCTACTGATAAACAAAATATTCTCCTGTATCGGTACTTCAAACCTCCCCAACACGATCTTCTTTAAATCTAAAAGCTTACAGTATAGAAATATTCAGTGAGTAGGTATGTAACGGCACAACTAAGTCTATACGTACTCGAGTCTTTTGTTGCGTACCATTACATAGTTTCTCAGGTTGATTTACAAGGGAAGTTACCCAGCCGTTAAATTAGTTTCGAAAAATTAATCGTTGGGAATTATAGGACTCTACTTCCTAAGAATTGAAATAAGTGTCACTCTGTCTTAAAAATTCAATGTTGACCAGAAACATAGCGTCAAAGTCCATCATAAGCAGCTTTGAAAATGTATATAAACAAATTTCTGTTTATACTTTTTCTAATTTTTTTGGGTATCCTTTTGATACATGTAAATAAAATAACCGAAAGAGAAATAAAGAACAGATATGAGGTTTTTGTTCACCTTGACCAAACTGTCCACGCTGTTGATCGGCAACCTTTCAAGATCTTCTGCACCACCAGACTAGTGAACTGAACCTTCATGCATGTCGCGTAAGCTCGGAAAATAATCTTGGACCCCATATCGGTATTTTTTTATTGCATTTCCAGCTATTCTATTTTACACGTGTCCAAAACAGAAACTTCAAAAATCAAGAAAATTATAAAAAGAAATTTATTAATATCCATTTTCAAAGCAATGCACACAATTCATGACACAAAATGGCGTAAGCCTAGAGAATGAATTGGAGATATTTGTAAGTAATACTGACCTAAACCAAGTATTTATTACTATTAACACCATATTACGAAACCCCAAGAACAATTAACTTGTATGTCGCAACTGAAAATACGGACATATAAGATAATAAATTTTATCTACTTCGTTGGCCCAAAAAAATGCTCAAAGACCAGTCAACGTGATGTTAAACGCGGAAATATTGAGGAAAAAAGTTATCTAGAATCCCAAGTCCAAATTTCGAGTAGCACCTTAGATGGTAATCGGCCACGAAAGTCGAAGGCCTTTCTCTATCGAACGAGTTTCGAAATCGCCGAGGTGAAATTGCCGAGGAAAGTTACGAGCTGGTGTAGCTGAAAAGGAAAGAGGCAAAAAAAAGTCACGATAAAACTCGAACACCGTCTATTTGCCGGATGCGACCCGTAAACAATGATTCCGAACTCGTATCTCGGTGTTCCTTTCATTACGGTGGAATAATTACTTTCGATCTCCAACTTCTCGTACTAAACCTAAAGTTCGTTCGCATATTCACGTCGATAATTCGAAGGATGCCGATGTTTCATCGCTAGAAGCGTCATTTTATCAGGGGCAACAATAACTAAATTATGCTGGTTAAGTTAAGACTTGGCTAGGAATACATGAATGAAGAGTCGATTCACCAAGGAAACAATTTATAGAACGATTCAGATATTTTTACTCGAGGACGCACGCCCCCGTCTTCCACGTTTCACCGTTTAATGCATTACACGCAATTCCTTTGTATGTATTCGTTTCGAGGCAAATTTCTGACGATGTTTATACATTACGAGAACCATCTCTATTAATTACGATCATCACAAATATTTTTCATAAATAGTATTCATTATGAATGTTGGAAAGAAAATCTTCTTGGATTATTAACCCTCCTAATACGGATGACGGAGTGGGTACTTTATGTCCACTATATTGCTATTATGAGAATTCTCGCTAAAACAATTACCTTAAAATTTTGCAAAAATTAGGCTTGTGTAAAAATATATCTTTATACGAGAGCATAAATACTATCGAATGGAAATGTGAAGAAAGTTACCCAAGACGTAAAATAATATTACAGCAAACATGAAAAATACAATAAATTACAGAAGACAACAATTGTATGCGGTTTATGTAACGATATGTATGTGGTAGAAAGTAAAAAAAATTGTCATATGTCAAGATTGTGAGGATTGTCAAAGTGAAAGTGACTGAATTGCCTAAAGTCCCATTTTGAACCAAGTTGTGTATTCTTAAGAAAATTACTATTTATTTGCAATCAATTTTTTAAACTGTAATGGAATATTTTATTTTGAATGTAAATTGATTGAAGTTGATTTTAGCATTCACAATAAAGTGTAGTAAATATTTTGTAAGTAATCAAAAACACCGACATGGTCGAACGAATTAGCGAGTTGTTGCTGCAAGGAAATTGCATATAAAAGAAGCTGATAAACATATGCGAAATTACTTTCCGGTTTTCTCGTAATGCATAACAAAGGCATTTGTATTCAAATTAGAAAATATCACAAGGTATGATACAATTTTATTCCAACGTTGCCACGGAGAAATCCGGAGTCTACGAAACGATGGAAGAACAATTCCGGCGTGTGTTTGTGAAGCACGTCTCTGCGTTAGATGACGGGGTGTGAGTACACACAGTAACAGATATATGCGAAACATGATTTACGCAAACTAGACGGACGAATGTATAAACTGGAATACTGCGAGTCATAGCATGTCAAAGCGTAACAGAACTTTCGTGTTGAAGCGAGATTCTGTGAAATAGAAATGTACTGGAAAATACACTCATTCAAGAGCAACAACTTAAATGATAAACGAATACATCGCGAACGTGAACAAACGGCATTGTTAAAACGACTAAAAAGTCGATAAACGTTATTGTTTCCTGAACTACTCAATATTTATGGTATAGTATACATGCGAAACAAAATAAACTCGTGCGAAAAATTAAGAAAAAATATATGCAATCGAAATTATATTTTTTAGCTCATTAAAAAATTTAGAACGTGGAATAAAATTGTTTTTGAAACAATTGATTTAAAAAATTGTGATAAATTTTTTCAAAATTTAAGCAAGAATAACGTTTGACATTTACAATCGTACAACGTAACATTATAAATAGTTTATAATTTATAGTAAATAGAGAAGTTCAATAAATAAGTGGAATAAATGATAATTGTTATTTGACAATTTATCAGAATCGCCAGATAATTTCTTAAAAAATTGTACACGTACGAGAGCTAGTCGAAATTTATAATTTGTATCCTTCTGAATAATTCGAATACCACCACTTTTCACGTTGACGATCTAAATACATTATACCCAGTATCGATATATCCGCAACGCAAATTCCCGCGAAAGAATCACGATCGAATATTTCTGAAGAGAACGACGCACAACGGAAAAATACGAAAACATGTCGGAGAGAGGTATAGCTCGGAACGGCGAACAGGTCATCGCAAGTTCGAGCGAATCACGGGACTACGAATAATAACAATGTCGTTCGCGGAGCAACTGACAATCGATTCGCCATATACAAAATCCAGAGTATACGCGGCGTTAGATTTTCATTATGGATTATATTCTCCCAATAGAAATACCAACTGAAAAAATCTATAAAGTTCACCAAAGGATCGACATTTGCTGCGACAACAACAGTAACACAAACTTTCACCTCTGTCAGCCATAAAATGTAAAATATTGAAAATTTCACAATGGATTTCTTTACACAACTTTCGTTCAAGTTACATTTGACAGGTGTCGGTAAGTTTACAAATAAATGCAGGTGTTTAGAAATGAAGCAAGTCTCGCAATAACGAAAGTTTGAACGAGGAAAGTTTACAGAAACAAACAGACCCCCACAAGGACGAAAATGCTCGAATACCGTTAACCCGACTCATCTGCTTCAAATAAGTATTGATATCAGAGTAGAATGACGCATTTCGTGAAATTTAAAAAAAGAAAGTATTTTTTGTAAGGAACCACAATTTCCTACCCGTACACACTGTCGCTATACGTAACAACTTCTGGCCGCAGAACCTCTACCAATTTTACTCATTCCGTTCGATATCTGTTCGACAGGGCAATAGACCGTAGCACTCGAAACAGAATACGTACGTATATACAAATACGGTTGCACAAATGTTTGCGACACGGTACCACCAAGTACTATCACCGCCACGAGAGAATTGAACGCGATCTGGCTACACTACAGAATTTCTTGTTATTCACGCTACCACGTGCTAGCACTAGCCATCTTTCCACCTGGTTACGGTTATCACTTGGATTTCTCGGTAATTCAAACGAATGAACACTTTCCACGGTATCGTAATCTTTCAACTGAGGATGATCGTCGGCGATAGCGAGTATCATCGGTCGATGGCCAATAAGGTATGTCACATATCACCTGATTGACTAGAAACTTTTTAGTGGCTTAATTGCGTCTGTATCTTTATATTAAATATTAATATTAATATACTATTTTACGTAGAGAGTCGCTTTTGTTTTGACTTTCAACGGCATTGAAAACTCGAAAAAAAAAAACGGACGAAGACATTAGGAGACACAAAGAGGTCAGAGCAATCGTCTGACATGGAGGTAAAGAAAAAATCTTACCTTAAAAAGATGCTCGCTACACTCGAACATTGGTGTGCTCATGACGGCAGTCGACATGTTTCCTGAATTTCACACAAAAAACACTTGAGCTAGATGTAACTTCTTGCGATCCAGACGTGGTTAGCGTTCTTCCCTTTCGAGATCAGGACGACGTGCGCGTTGTTGCGCAAAACCCGGCGAGAAATAGAAAAACCGCGGTACGTAAACTTCGAGAACACAAAAACTTCCACTCTGGTAATATATATTGCTTGTTGGATTTACATTGGAAGCACACCTGGTCCGATTCTCTTAACTTGCGAGGAGACTAACGAGAATGCGAGCCGGATCCCGCGATATCGAACAACTCGAACGATCGACGAATGTCTCCTCTCGCATAGAATAAGCACGCTACTTCTCTTGCTCTCGAACTTCTTCGCTAATGCGACTGTCACGTGTACGAATCACCGTGAAAACAAAAGACGTTTGTGTATACCAGTGGCGAGAAAATACGTGCGACAGAAAACTTGGCACTTTTTCGATCGTAGAATATTTTAAACGCGACTCCCTTGGAGGGGAAACTTGAAAGCTCCCGTTGGATCTTTCCTTTCCTTCTCGAGGTGATACAGCTCGCAAGGCCTCCGGATGCGAACTGAGGATGCGTGTATCCGCGCGGCGCTCCGTGAGACACGAAAGGCGGCACCGCGCAGTCCGCCAATTGGAGCGCTCGTTGCTGCCAACTCATCCCCACCATGCGCGCACGTTTACCGAGCGGACGTGGCAACTGCGCCGGGTCGTTCGGCCAATCGTACAAGGCATCTATCTCTCCCTTGTTCTGCCGGTACCGGCAACCCCCTTGGTCCGCGAAATTTTCGAACGACTCCCGTGACTTCACCCCGATGCCACCTATTGGTAGAGATACGCTTGGGGTGGTTTCGAGATGCGTAGTAACATGGCTGTTTTTACAGCGATCATCTAATCTGGGAATTTAAGAATAGCGTTTCTTCCAGCGTTTCTTAAACTTAAGATTGTATTGGACCATTCTATAATTCTGTTAAGTATTATCAAATGTTATTTAAATAAAAATTAATTTATAATTTCGTATGTTTTATCGGTATGAATTTCTTAGTTGCATTATTTATTACCTACTATTGGGGATTCAATTCAAATGATTGTTTACATAAACTATACCATCTACAACTGTCTCTGTATATTATCTAAGATGTTGCCATGATTAGAATGATTCACTTTGAAATATGTACTTACAATTGCGTTTATTGACATCAGAATTGCGTAATTACTATAGATTTCTTGTGGCCAATTGTATTAATGTATACTGTATTTCAATAACCGAAATTCATTTATTTTCTGTTTATTTGTACATTTAAATAATTTCTAGTGAAGAATTTTTATGTTATATACATTATTATATAAGTTGTTAAAATAAATATTTACTTGTATGTTTTTACTTCGTATGCACTTTTATGAATTACGAACATTAGTTATTGTTAAATTATTACTGTAATTGTAGGTTACTAAGAAACATTATTCCTTACTTACTCTTAACAAAATATGCTGAATAAGTGACATTTCTTACTTCAAATTAACAAATAATAAATTAATTAATTCTAATAATTTAAATGAATTATTCGAATAACTAGTTTTATTTATGTGTTTTAAAAAAAGGTCATTATTTCAAATATTTTATGTGTTACTTTTTATTTTAAATCAAGATTTCCCGATATTGCTGCGAACATAGTCTATGCTTCCAAACAAAAATATTAACAAGTGACTTGTATTATGTATATTTAGTAAAACAGTTATTACTTTTTTTGTTGAAAAATATAGTTAAGGTAATGCTGTTAGACGTCAACTGCCTTGGCAAGATACTTTGGACATCCAATTACTAATTTTAAAAAATCCACGTGAATATTCGATCGCATGACACTTCATTTCCGAAAGAATGTTCATGAAACATTCAACAGTTATGAAGAAACTTCATGACTTCTGAAAAACAGAGTAGTACATATTAATTAATTCAAGAATAGAAAGATGTCATATGTGAATGTTACTTTTCTAGTTTCTAAAAAAATGAGAAAAAATTCAACACCCTGGAAAGAGTCTCAAAAGATAAAATTATTTATGTATAATATTACATCGTCAAATAATGATGCTGTTTGTTGTGGCTATCGCATTATTAACATTGTTTACTTTGTTTATAGATTTATTAATAATATTGAGAAGAAGCATATTTAATTATGGCTTCGCTTTGTTTGTAATATACCAGAATTTGTATTGTTATATTCTTCTCTTCGTGTATTATTATCATTAGTGATGGGATCAAGCATGTAACTACTAAGTACAATCGGTGCCATATAAACAATGTACGAACTCTTTATAAGTAGGTACTCAAGAAAGTAAAACATATCGAAGTAATCGAATCATCGAGGATTGCATGTGAACCGTTTACATGTATAATATGTACATTAACAAATATCTACATTTAAATGAAATTGAGATTAAATGAAACATATTCAAACTTAATTGTAAGTAGGTACGTCACAAAATATTAGATGTAGGTAGGTACATACTGATAGATATGTGTATTGCAATATACAGATAGTAAGTGAAAGACAAGAAATTAATAAATGAACGCAACCATTAAGAAGAGATTATGTTATAACCGTACCGTATGATTCATACGTTGAAATTATTACAATTATTATTAACAATTTTACAGTTAAACAGTTTTAACTGTTTCTGTTTTCATGTATTATGTTTTCTACTTTTGAGAATACTCTCTCATTGTCAGGCGGTACTGATGTCATCATAATACACAAATAATTCTTTACAATTTTTAACCCCTTGCCCTACGATTTAAGTTTTGACGGGGCGTGCTACAATCAACGCCTTGGAAGTTACGCGTCAAGCCATTTGACGCTTCGAACGTGCGCTCGAAGTTGTGCAAATCGCACACGTCTTCTAATATGTAAATACATGTGTAAGGTACAACTGGTTTAACTTTGTACGATGTTAGATAAGTAATTACGAACGATTCATCAGTGAACAAGAAGATCAATTATCTTGAAATGAATAATAGATTAATAACATTTAATTTATATTTATGAATAAATGATTATTTTAATTATTAAGGTTTTGAAAAAATTTACATAAAATTAATAATCTTCAATTGTATGGTATCTTTCGAAGCACATTGGTATATATAATGCAATTTTACGAATTTTCCACTCCCACATTGTTTCGCTACGTTTTTTCTGTTTTGAACAAAGTTTACAGTCTCTTGATGGATTTGATTTCGATGGTGTTAGGCCTATATGCATGGGAAAATGACCCCAATGTTGCGCGTGCAGTCTCTGTGGTAAATCTTCTGTCGATAATTGTCCTCGTCGTTTATATTCTGGCAACGGAAGATTTTTCAGTACTGATTCGGCTATTTCAATTCTATATTCAGCGTAGCTCTGTTTTTTTTAGTAGTTAATTTCTTGAACAAAATGTAGGAGTTAAACAGTGCAATATCAAACACGTAAAAGAAAACTTTTCGGTATCCTTTCGTGCATTTGGTCTTGCCGATCAATTCCAATCATTCCTTTATTGTACTCAATGACACATTTTGGTTTTAAAGTAGGATTGAATTGACTTTTGCCTTGTTCAGTCATTTCTGCTATTTCGTGTTTTGTAGAAATAATACAAACATCTCGTTTATCGCTCCATTTTAATACCAGTATTCCATTGCAGCTTCTCATTCTACATTCTGCCTTTTTTAATATTTTTTTAACAAAATCTTTTAGCATATTCTTTCTGTTCGAACGTACTGCCTCAACGGCATTAGTTTTACTGTTGAGTAAAGTTATAAACAGTTTTGGTAAAGAGTATCAATTGTCTAAATATAAAGTATGATATGTCCTTTATGTAATACTGACTGTGATAACTCTCTGAAAAACGTTTTCCGATGCACTGTAATTAGAATTTATTTTGTCACTGGCTGTATATATTTTAAAGTCATAGCAATAACCCGATGCTGACTCACATAATTTATCAAATTTAATACCGAATCTCGCCCTTTTCGATGGATTAAATTGTTTATAAGATAGGCGTCCTTTATATTTCATTAGTGATTCATTGATAGCAATGTCCTCTTGCATTGTATACACTTCTTTGCATCTTTGATTAAACAAATTTGTGACAGGTCTTATTTTGCGTTATTTATCCTGTATTGTCGACCGTATTGTTATTTGCGAAATGCAAAAATCTAGTTATTTGTAGAAATCATTGTTTTTCTGAATATTGGCATTTCTATAACGGTCCTCTTAGACCAATTCATTTGAATTGTTGGTTTTTTAACTTGAGCCATTATTATATATAATGTAAAATATATTTTTCACCACAATCTACAGGAAATCAAGTTTCATCTATTTTTCGTCTTTTATTTTTATTGTTTATTATTTGTTCTGCGTATCGATTTGTCTCCGTTACAATATTTTCCCAAAACATATCAAATATTATATTAAAAATGTTTATTTCTTTTTTGTTTGTACCTAACTGATATAAAGTTGTCTCTTTAATGCCTGGAGTCTCCGTATAATTCCAGATTTTTGCTTTATTATTTTTTTCTTTTCAAATCCATTGCTCTGGTTGTTGATGATCAATGTGGACTTCATCGTGAACTCACCCGTGATTCTCATGTTTGGCCCGATATACGTAACACGGCTCTCTCACGATATTGTAGGCGAAAGGGTTAATAATCGAGGCTCTAGAAGTATACCACATATGAGAAATATTCGAAGTATCATTAAGAGAATTTTTAACTATTAAATTTAACGTATGTGCAATACAAGAAATATTCATAATTTCTATTTCCAATTTCTTAATTACTGCTTTTATATTTGGTGCATTGTCGGTAAGCACAGTTAGTACAGTTCTTACTGTTAAGATTTCCTGGTGTAAGCCGTGCCCTTGTGGAATTATTTTCCCAGCATTTCACAAGCATTACAATTAGCTTCATCAGGGAGTCGAAAGACACTGATACTGGTTTGTGCCTTATGACGCTCCACTAATATACTGGAGCTTGCTCGTGCTCCGGTTCATTGCTTACTAATCAAAAAACATTTTTAGTTAAAAAAATTGTTCAGCTGAACAATAAAAACTGGTGTGATACCGGGCCATGAAAGCCTCAAATCTGTGCACAGTTAGTACTTTATTTTCTAAATATCAAACATGAAATATGTTTCTCAAATTATCTGCAATAGCATTACTTATATAGTTACTTACAATCTTTACAGTTTCTTACGTGTTCGTTTTTAATTTGAAAATCGTGACTGACAAAATGGCAGGTAACAGCTAAGAAACTATTTACATACATTTATATTTGCTCACAAATCCGTAGTGGCCAACATTTTTTTCACATGAGGTAATTTTTTTACTACACATGTCTCTTAGCTTCTTCGTAATTTGTATTTACTCAAACTTCTAGTAACTTTCTGTTTGGGAGACAATACTTAGGAGCGAGGAATTTTAATAAAACAATGAATACATTATTTTCTACAGTCGACAACGGTTGAAGATCGATTGTTACTAAATTTACAATTAACGAATCAAATTTTATTTTCCTAAGGTTATCAATTAAATGAAAAGAAGGATGTCTATACGAAATAAGCTATAAAGATACACAAAATTCAGTTGCTCGCACCTTCTAAATAAAACGGAGGTCCAGTGTGTGTGCAACATCAGAAGCACTGTAACCCACCTTATTTTTTACTGCAACAGATTTTTAAGGGATGGACGACACTTTGATATCGATCCATTAACCATAAAAGACAATTCGAACAATCCGAACAAAATACTAAGTACAGATATTAATTTTTCTGAATCAAGCAAAATTTTACCAAAATAGTACCGCAATTTGAAATGCAATCGTGGTCGCTAATAACCTTGCTGTCAGAGATTTATGCCACTATAAAGACTAAATAAAAGAAATATATTTCTGCCTCTAATTCCGAGAAGGTCCACACTCCGATTTTGATGAAATTCAATAAAATTGTCTCAAATACTACCAAATGAATACGTGTAAAAGGGTTTTTGACGATTTTAAAAATTAACCGAGGTAACGCTAAAATAACGGGGTAACTATTCATTATCAGTTTGAATGAAGCTCCTCTGTGTGGTGACTCACAATGTGACGTTTTAATTTATTTTTTATCTACAGACAATGATTTATTCTGTACGATTGTGTGTTTTTTTTCTGGTAAAAAATGGAAACAATTAGTCCACGTAACGTTTACGGCACTCGTGCGATAGCGATCATTTTTATAAACTTATAATTTTGAAGTCGCGCGAAATTGCAGTCTTCAAGGTTCGATTACAACTTTTACGAGATTCAATTCTGTCAAATGTCAAAGTATTTATACATAAATACACATTCGAATTGTACAGGTACACGTTCCAGGGTTCGAAACCAGCTTGTATAATCCGAGTTAAAATAAAATGAATTTTGTTTAGAGTAGGCATATATGTATATGAAACACTGATTGAACAGACTTTTCGTTATTTAATTTACTAATCGCAATACATTATAATTTATTATCGGCACTGGGGTCAAATTGCAGAAAAGCTATCTACCCTCTAATTTAGATGATTTTTTGATATGTTGTAAAACTTGATATTTTGAACAACTTTTCCATATACATATAACGGGGGAAGTTACTTAGTTTTCGAAAAAAACTTCCCGTACTGGCACATTGCATTCTGTCTATAGTTGTGTTTATTTGACTGCAACAGAGTAACGATTCATTCTTAGCAGAGTTATTAACGTGAATGGACTTTTAATATCATAGAATTGCAAATCGATTAGTATAATGCTTCAAAATTGGTTAGAGACAGCTCAAGAAAAAAAGGAATTCAGAGTTGGTTAAGAAAGTTATTTTTTTCTTGAACTGTGTCTAATCAACTCTGAAGCATTATACTAATCGAGTTGCAATTCTATAAAACTAAATGACCGTTCACGTTAAATAAGAATGAATCGTTATTATGTATCAGTCATATAAACGAAAGTTAATGTTAGGCTAAACGAAGCTAATTCAATGTGCTAGTACTGGCACTTTGTCGCGAATATCTCGGAAACTAAGCAACTCTTCCCTTTATATGTATCGGAAAAAGTTGTTCAAAATATCGAGTTTTACAACATATCCAAAAATCATCCAAATCGGAGGGTAGGTAGCTTTTCTACAGTACATCGGCACTAGTTTTCAATGTTTATTTTCACGCCATTATCTAATAGTGAAAAGTAGTATTGTGATGTAATTTATTTTCGTGAGGTTAGGATATGCAAATTTTAAGGGGTTGGTACAATTATGACACGCACTGCAGTTGGTCCTATTAATATTAATATGGTTTCAAATTCACTAATTGACATTTGAAAAAGTTTCTGAAGCCACTTTAATTCCCCATCCTTAAAACAGCTAAAGATCCTGTGACTATACTTTTTGGCGATTTAAAAATAATTTTCTCTACCACCAAAGTTGTTTATGGTTTTCTTTATCTCTTAGTAGATGAATAACCACAGAACTAGCACAAGATAACAGCTGATCTTACGTAATCATAATTTTTTACAAATTTAAATTAATCTAATCGATATTATTTAATGAGTAGCAAGTGCACAACGAATACAACCAACGGACTGATTCCTCTCAAGAAACCGATAGACTGGTGTAACAGAATATTTATGAGTGTTCGAAAACTGTTTGTGAATTTGTTAAACGAGCAGTGTTCGCGAAAAGATCGAGTAGTCGTTATAAAAAGTTTACGAATATTGTTTGCGAATAGTGTTCGTGAACTGTTCACTGGTGCGTATGCACCTATGTAGTATTATGCAACGCCGCGGTATGTACATACATTTGTACCTTTGAGCGTTCGATTGTTTCTGAAGCGAACGCCTCGATATGTACATGTACATATAATATGTATGTATGTTCCTACATATATTCACAAAGCCATGAAAAAATCTGTTAATTTAACGTTTTAGCAAACGTTAACTACAGTACTTGACTATTTTCGGCGTAGTGAAAATAATACCTCAAAGGATGTCTGTTGAAACAAATTTTATCACCTTCATACGAAGCCTTTGGAGAAACACGTTTGAATAACTTCTAAAGGCATCCGAAATAGGAAGCCAGTTTACATTACTTCTTGTAATATCAATGGTAAGAAATACCTGTTAACAAAAAATGATGCAATAACGAATTTCACGTTTTTTACTGTTTTACATTCAATGTACATATGCTTTGCCAGACTGAATTATATCAATCATAAATCTAACGAATTATACTTGCCCATATCATTTAGAGCTCTTTATCCGTACGCATAATTCATGTACGTATACCTAGAGAAAGACTTTTTAATATGATGTAAATGTTCCTTTTTTCTGTACATTCTATATGAACTGTTTAAATTATTTATATTTATACAGTCATTGCTGCAGATTGAAAGTGATTTTCTTTTGCGTAAGAAATATGTATTCGTAGGTCTTGTGAAAAAAGATTTGAATCACTCGAGAAATTGATAATTTCAAGTACGGAATTGTTGAAATACACAAATGCTAATAAGTCTGAAATATAATCATACGGGAAACTTATTTATACGAGCTTTCATTTGTTTTTTATTTTTAATATACGTCTGACGTTTTGCTTGCCACACAGCGACACATATTTGATCACAGAGTTTGTTACATTTCTTTAACCATATTGCGTACCAAACTTTGAACATTATTTCAGAATTAAGAAAGATTCTCCTCAAAAGTTTAGATAATAAGGATACACAAATAAGAATCGCAGAAGAATTTGTATGGGCTAATTGTTATGTATTTTGAAAGTACATAGGTACATATATATATATACATTTATATGAACGAATATGTGAGTGATTGTATTCTGATTACAGCCTGAATTTATCGAGGTAACTAATAATTAGACTGCGGATTTAATGCATTTATAGCTTATAGGGGTCTACGAAATCCAATAAAGGACAAAACTTACATCAGATACAACAAGTTTTCTGGTTTATTCTGAACCCAATAAAATACTTAAGAGAGAAAAGAAGTTTCTACATTTGCTCCTATCCTAATAGATTATTTCATAAAATGCTATTTTGCATAAAAATCCACAGTCTACTAACAATTGAATATTACGTAGACGATTTTAAGGGCGATCTAACTATGTATTTCAGTTGCGATATTCAATGCACCCTGATCCGCTAGCTCGCACGTAGCCGAACGATAGAATACCGAGGAGAGTCGCATGAATGAAATTGAGCGTCTATGTATTCATGCGCGATGTAAGCAGGAGATTGAAAATAACCACTGTCTAGGCATTGTTAGCATTCGATTACACATCAGTCCCGATGTTTCGTAACAATGCAACACACTAAGTAACTTGCGGCAATATAAAAATCTCCGCCGTGGAATTTTAAATGGCGCGTATAGAAAGCTTTTCACAATGGTAATATACCCGCCGTTCCTCGATATACGCGGAGTATTCCATGTGGTCTTTTAAAACTAAATATTTTTATAATCTATACTGGTTTTTGTATTGAGAATTCTTTTTGTACTTACAGACTCCATTTATGTGATTTTGATCCGCGTAATAAAAAAACACATAGAACGAATACTCCGCATAAATCGAGGGACGGATGTATATGTATAAATTTGTCTGGAGCTCGAGTAATAATCGCGCTGGAAAAACGCGATACACATTCATCGAGGACAAACTGCAAGTCAGTCTAATCGTGCATTGTTTGCGCGCTAAGTTTCAATTGGAATTATCAACAAAGCATTTGTCATTAAAAGGCATAAAGATAGATAGATAAGTATTGTCTACAAGATTATGGTACTAAAGATGACGAGATGTGAAAATATACTTTTTTAATCAGTCAAGTGATAAACTTATCTGTCGTAGCTTTTATTATAATACATCAACGCTTCTTGCCTTTTCATACAGCCAGAATTTATTTTAATTTCACAAATTTACGTTATAAATACATCGAACTTTTACGAAAATTAATGAAATACGCAGTGAACAAAATTGTTGTATAGCATTGAAGTAACTTAAGATCATTGAAGCAGTATTTTTATCATTCTTTTTTTATAACCTTAGATTCTCTAGATTTTATATTAGTGCGTGAAAACCATTTTCAAAGTTAATTACCTTTACCATTGTGTTATTTATAAGTACGAATCATGTATCGTAAAAAAAGGGCCATATATCCATGTGTCAGCAAATTATTCGATTTAAAAGAAGATTTTAAGTCGATTGTTTAAAATAACCAGATGTATCTATGTACTTGTAATATAAACAGAAGTTCATTTATAAAATAAACAGAAGTAAAATCTACCTTTAAAATATAAGTGGTCCCTTTAGTTTAGTGAGATCTCCCAAGATCGTAGGTAATAATCATTTATAAATGCATAGGAATACTCGGGCTAACAATAAGTGTATGAAATATGTAGGATGAAAGACTGCTCTTCATTCAGAAATCAATAAGTATCACGATTTACAATGGAAATGGAGATTTCAATTCGTCCATAGCCTACGCCTGTTCCATAAAGGGACCCGCATGTACCAAACTGACACGTATACAAATAGTTCGGCCACCATAACGAAAACTGACTCCCATTAGCCGTTATACATACAGGATGTCTCGCCAAAACCCGCACACTTAAATGTCTCCCACGCTTGTAATGAAATGAGAAATATTTAACGCTTAATGGTTTCGAAGGAGGAGTCGAGGATGACAAATTTTCGTTTATAGTCATTTTTTCCGATTCTTTTTCAACGTCACTCATGTGTTTTTTCCAGGAAAGCATATCTTTTTTTCTACTGCATCTTGTAGTGAACGTTAAAACGTGTTCAGTTATGTCTGAGAGAAAGCCTTGGAGTGATCTTGAACACTAAAAAAGTGATCAAATTCTAAGACAGTGTTGGGATGGTATGTGAACTTACTGTTTATATTACAGTTGCTTAAACTGATGTCCATTGGTGGCGATATACTTTCCGAAATGGACAATCACGGATTGTCAGAGTACTTTAATTGTTTTTGATGTGATCGCAGCACAATCTGTCATCGTCTGAATCATCATGTCCATTGGAATGGTAGATTGTTGTCGGTAGACACTGAATGTATCGAGTTATGTTTATCAACATACTACAGATAAATACAAGATCTATTTCCTAGGTAATTAGAAAGAGAATATTAATGTGTCCGTAAAGTTTTCATGATGAATTACTCGAAGCTAGAATAGATTGAAATTATTTTTATTTATGGCGAAGCTAGATAGTGCTTGAGAAAAGTTGTACGTTTGTACACAGAACAATTTTGTGACCGTAAGTGTTCATCATGTTCGTCGTATTCGAATTTAATTAAAAACTTTCGCGAAACTGGTAGCGTCAAGATCAAAAAACCTTAAAAATCGAAAAAAAAAAACTACATATAACACACAAGGCAAATGTAAGAAAAGTTATTGCTGCTTTTAATCAAAATCTGCACATCGGTCTTAGACAACTCTAGGGAGACATTAAGGTTAGTAAAACACACATACAGTGTATGCTCAAGGTATATACCGAAATGTTATGCCTTTTATTTATTGTTTTATCAAGAAATTCAAGGCAGTGATTTTGAAAACCGCAACTCATTCTGGCAATAAGCGTGGCAACAATTTGAAAATGTTGAAACATTTTATAGAAAAGTGCTGTTTACCGATGAAACATCTTTCACCTATCATGGCCAGGTATACCTTATTATTTGAAATGTGCACCATTGGTCCATAGAAAATCCGGGGTGTACAAGACAAGTTGACAAACAAAAAGCATTGACAGTAAATGTGGGTGCAGCAATTTAAATAATAAGATTGTTGTACCTTATTTCATTAACGGTTCACTAAATGGATCAAAATACGCAACGTCTTCTTCTTTTCTTTTTTTTTTATAATCCGGGTGAATGTCGCTAGAAGATCCATTAACCATTTGTCGAACTATGTAGCTTCGCAAGTACTCGATGAAAAATTCATAGATCGTTGGATTGCACATAATGGATTTTTTCTTTAAGAAACACTAAAAGATGAGGTCTAGGGACTGCAACCTACTATTCTAGAAAGTATGGGAAGAAGTATTGCGCTGCGATCACATCAGAAACAATTGAAGTCTTATGACAATCCGTGATTGCCCGCTTTAGAAAGTGTATCGCCACCGATGCGTATTACATTGAGCAATTATTACATAAACAGTACACATATACATACCATCCGAACACTATTTTAGAATATGATCACAGTTTTGGTGTTCAAGGTCACCCCAAGGTCATTTCTCAGACATACTTGAAGGTGTTTTAACGTCTACCCTACTACAAGATGCAGCAGAGAAAAATATATGCTTTCCTGAAAAAACGAATACGAGTGACCTTGAAAAAAATTAAAAAGGATTGAAGGTGAAAGAGAATTTATATTCCTCGGTATTCCTCCTTCAGAACTATTTATATTGCGCTTTAAATATTTCCCATATAATTAAAAGCTAATTAAATATTTAAGTATTCGCGTTCTGATGACACACCCTGCGTATAGCTGCATGAGAATCTGTTTGGGGTTAAAATCATTGACCATTCGTTACATTGGACTTCTGTTACGAAGTCACCCTCATCAGCCCGTATATCATGGGAAAAACCGACACCCCCTAATTGGAAAAGGCTGACTCCTATACCATTATCAGACGGTATTGACTATTACACGATGCCCGTAATCGGTTAAAAATATAAGGCATTTGCTATGGACTCATTGCTTGCACGCCTTCCTGGAGTGCTTTTGTGAGAATGGAAATCGTGTTAAGTATTTAATGTAAATCAACAAATACTCTTCAGCTTAAGAAAATGAGACAGCTCTGTACGTTTTTCTGAGAGTGTATTGTTATTTATTGCTTTATTGCAGTTCAAAATTGCATAAAGCCAATACGTATTGTGTAACTGGCAAGTTTGAATAATGATTATGAAAATTTATGTTTCAGAAAATTCTCGTTTTACTAAAATAAATTTAAAAATTTGAGAATTATTATTACAGACGTGTATGTCATTTAAATCGGTACAACGTAATGATCATCCATTTTTGTTCTTGTTACAGATGAATCACTAGAATCAAGTTGAGATTTGATGAAACTACTCTATTATATTTATGATTCTTTGGAGTAATGTGTAACTCAAGATCATTATTTCTTTGAATAACAAAGTATCATCCTCTGTAAATAATGTGTAATCCTCACCCCAGCGTATAATATGGAATCTTTATTTCTGCAAATAATTTCAGGTGATTGTACTCATATAAATTCGTCTTCAAATTTGCACTTTATTCAAGAGTTAACAATCAGATATAATTAATGGCTACTTTAACTGTATAAGATTCGCTTTAACTTCTTAAATGTGTCGTCTCATACCAATACAAACTTCACTCTGTTAGGAAATTCAAATGCATTGATTTTATTTATGAGTAACGCGAACAATAGAAGCAATTCTTTCATAAAACAAACAGGAAACTATGTGTAATTCACTTTCAAACTAGCTAAGTGATAATTTTATGAAAATTCCAACAATGACTCATAATGACAATGTAAAACTGAATGGGAATTTTACGTCAGCTATTTTTTCCTGAACTTATTTACAGACTTCATAAATGTTACATACCTGAACCCGGAAGAAGAATTGAATCCGCGTACTTAAATGCGACTGTTACATACACTATCGTATTATTAACCCTTTATTACCTGACAAGGCTTAAATGTTCCCTTACATCAAGTACTCTGCCCGTAATTTATTACGTCTTATTATAAAACTCTTTATATGAACCGTATCCCTTAAACGGAGATTCTGGGTCAATGTCAATAAGCGATTCAGGTATTACACCGATAATGGGTATTTCTCTAATCCTTTAATTGCTCGCTAAATACGTTCATATTTCCTCATGTAAATAAAATTTACGCTTAGTTCCGTTGTATGGCATGTTTACATTTCCTCGTTTAAATATTACAGAATGATGATAAAAATTGTAAAGTTATATTTCTTTTTGCACACGTTAAAATTATTATGAGAACAGAGTATTTAAGATTCATGAATATATTTAACAAATGATTGAAATATTAACATTGACGAAACAAAATGAAGTTCTATATTTTTATAATACAAGCACAGTTTTCTATGTACTTACATTATAAACATTGCAAAATATGATACTTTCCTGATCATAAAAATTAATTTTATTCGGTGTATTATTTATAAGTGGCTGCCAACGTTTAGGTTCTATTTATAACTATAACTTTGCATGTGTAAATAAAATATTAACATTGAAACGTATCACAAGTAATGTATTTTTGTTCCAGGTATGTTTTCATCCATACTGGCTGTTTAATGTAGTAACATAGTACATATACTACCGGCCAAAAGTTTGGAACTACTGTGTGAATTAAGAGAAACAGGATCATTTTAAGAAAAAATTAACGTCTCTAAAATGATTGGGGAAGTTTTATTTGTCAAGAAATTAATGAGTAACATATTTTTCATTTATATTTTATACCGTCTTTTGCACAAGGATAGATACTTTTTTTTAATTTCCCTTTCGTTAAGAAAACCGCCTTTACTTTTTAATAACGGTCTTATGTATTATGGGCGTTAGGATCTAATTCTGTAGCACTGGGCAATCATTACTCATTAGTAGACTGCGGATTTGATGCATTTATAGTATATGAAGTATGTGAAGTACAACAAGTAACAGAACTTCCATAGAGTTTAGTAAATTTAAACGGGGACAAATTTTTTATTTTTACTCCTGCTTGTATAAATTCTTCTCCAAAATCCCATTTTGCATAAAAATCCACAGTCTAGTCATTAAATAAACAAAAGAATCTCATGTTCCTATATGTATAACATGTAAGTGGAATGTCTTTTTAGGCATTAGGAAAGGTTAGGCCAAGCGTTGTCTTAAAGTGAAATTATAACTTATGTAAGAGTACTTTGGATTCAAGAAACAGTAAAAATTTCTGAAAATAAAATATATTCTTGTTAACATCTAGTATATTAACCATGGGCCAGTACGACGTTGTCTACCTGTCCAATTCTAACGTCAATTTCACATGCTTAACCTTCATGTTTTCTACCTTTTCTTGTTCCTTCCATCCTTACACTTTCGCACCGTACAGCAAAATACTTTCCACTAGTTTTCTGTTTCCTATACCTCACACCTTTGCCATTGTCGTCATTGCCTTCCTTACCGTTTCTGATACATGTATACATATACATACGTCCATTTCTCTGTATTACATACACTAGATATTTGAACTCTTTTACCTCTTCTATAGTTTTCTTTTCCCAACTCCATTCCATTCTTCCCTTCACTCTACTTCCTTTTCTTGCAATCATAATTTTTCATTTTTCGGTGTTCAGTTCCAACTTCTTTTTCAATCAGGTCTCCAATTTCTTCATCACAATTTGCAGTTCCCTTTCGGTTCTTGCTACCAGCACAATATCGTCCGCATATGCCAATGCCTGTACTTTTTCCCCCTATCACTATCCTCCCTCTTGCACTCTCGTTATTCCCTGTTCGAAGTCGGTTATGTACAGGGCACACACTGTAGGGCTAAGCGGGCACCCTTTTTTTTTCTTTAAGGGGGGAAAACTTTGAAAACGTGCACCGCCTCCGTTGGGGACGGAGTCGGCCAATGCGGGATTTCACCACGCTAAAAACCTTCCGGTGTCCCTCAGGCAGAGGGTTGGTAGCGGGATCACTCGGTATGACCGCGATCAGCCCTATCCATTGCCCTCCCCTATAGGTATTTAAGAGGAGGTCTCTTCTTTGGGGGGAAGTGGGAGGGGGGGGGGTAGCGGTTGCTACCGCCCCCGGGATGGCTGCACGTGCCGTTCCTCCACCTCCTACCTACAGCGTCGAGGGGTCACCTCTCGACGCTGTCCTCTCGTGGGCCGACCGCGAAAGGAGCGCTCCAGTACCACCCCCTCGGTCCGGTTGCCCCGTGGGCGACGCGAGGGTCATCGCGACTGTGACCCTATGAATCGCGTCACCCGCGGGGCAATAAGCGGGCACCCTTGCCCTATCCTACTCTTCGTGCAAAATGCCTGCATTTTCAAATGCATTCCTTTTCATTCATTCTTACCCTACTTCTGGATTCCTTATAAATTTCCTTTATTCTATCCTTTAGTCTCCAAGAAATTCCATTCTTTATGATTAATCTATTTAGGTCTATTCTGTCTACTTTATCGAATACTGTTTTTAAATCCACAAACAACATCTATACTTTATCACTTTTCTTACTCAATGCCCTGTTTATTGTACAATTTAGGATGTAAATGTTGTCTATTATGCTCCTTTTTGGTCTAAATCGTGCCTATGTATCCGGTATAATTTCTTTCTCCTTTAACTCCTTCATTAGCCTGTTTTGTAGCTAGGTGCGCATATATTTTATATCCGATATCCATTACTGTTATCCCCTGTAACTCTTGGTATCGTCCTCCTCTCCTTTCTTAAATATTGGATTATTATTCTCTCTCTCCATCTGGGCTTTTGAACTTGTTGTTATGGTCTATAAGGATATCAGAATAGAGTATAAGAACCCATTAAAAAAATACCGATGACCTTGAAATTTTGTAAAGAAATGACCTTCAGATGAAATTCTTTCCACCGTTAGATGTGCCCCTTGAAATAATTCAACTTTGGTCCTGAGAAGTTTTTTCAGACAACAGTAAATAATGTAAATATTTAAGTAATGCCATTTAGCTGAGACACCCTGTACATATAGAATGATTTGAGAAAATACGTCACCAGAATCATTGAAAACACCTACGAAAACTATTTCGCGATAACTTGTACATGTAAACAATTAATATCGCATGAATTGAAAAAGTATTTTAAAAAGTATTGCGTCCAATAAGTAGGTACTAATAATTTAGTGATGGGATCGATACTGATACTATGGATGATATTCAATCGATTTAATATCAAAGTCCTCAATGGGAAGTATCGATACGTTTCGAAATATTGGATACTTGGTATCAAGTAGCGATACCGATTTTTTTTTAATCGATATATACCAAACCAATATGGACCGAATCGAAACCCATTTGACACCTCACGAAGGTATCAATACTTTTTGGTACCTACACGAAAGTATTGAATTCTTTTGATACCTACATGAAAATATCGATACTTTCCGGCAACGTGTTCATTCGAGCCGCCGAAGGTCGAGCGCCGAGTGTCGAACGGCATGGGGTCGACAAGAATGTATGCTATCGCCGTGCCGGCGATACACATACAATACATCCAGTATGCTGGTTTATGTGTATACACGCTATTATTCTTCTAACTATTGAAAATATGAAAACATGTTTCTTATGAAAGTTGTTTGATTTCATGGAGCAAACTAAATAGAATATTTGAATTTTTCTTAATTGTTATTTACAGAGATTTTAATAACAATGTAATTTTTTAATGGAACTACATGTTTTTGTTATTGCCATGTTATTAAGCATTTTCCGGCGAATTTAACGACGTATGTGAAAGTTCTGTTTCAATAATAATTTCTCGGATAACTGTAAGAATATTATAAACGTCAAGTTTGGTTAGCATCTTTTACCCACAATGCGTGAACCCGGTACGAGAAACAATGAAATTGCCACCAATATTCATACAGTTACCCGAGAAAATACTGTTGAAATAGAACTTTCAAATATGTCGTTGAATTCGTCCAGGAATGCTTAATAACACGACAATTATAAAAATGTGTAGTACCATTTAAAAAAATTGCTATGGTATTAAAATTTCTGTAAATTAGAATTAAAAGAAATTCAAATATTTTATTAACTTTGTTTCACGAAATCAAACAGCTTTAATATGAAACATTTTTTTGCATTTTCAATAGTTACAGAAATAATAGTGTGTATACACTTAAACCATGCATACTTGGATGTACATGTGTATATCGCTAGCACATTCAGTGCTGGGCAGCGTAGGGGCTCCTCACACGCCTGCTTCCCCTTCCAACCGTTTGTTCGCGCCATGTGCTTCCTAGAGACAAAGAGGCTCAGACTCTTTGTTTCTGTTATTCAATGGTAACGGTGGACGGTGGTGGGGACAGGTTTTTAGCTCTCGGAAGCCAAGTTTGCCCACCACTGTGCTGGCGTACATTCTTGTCGACCCGGTCGACCCTATGTCTTTTAACGTTCGATGCTCAACACTCACCGGCTCGAAGAAACGCGTTGCCGAAAGGTATCAATATCTTCGCGTAGGTATCAAAAGGTATCGATACTTTCGTGTAGGTATTAGACAAGTATCGATATTTTTGTGTAGATATCAAACAGACATCGATTCTTTTTGATACTTACGTCTGTGATATGTATCAATACCGTATCGAAACTTGGAGAAGGGTATCAATAGTATCGAGACGATATCAGTCTCATCCCTAGGTACTATATACGTATATCAATATTCTCCTTTTTACAAAAATAAACTGATATGTCGTGCTTCCTTTCTTGATCGCGCCACGGATAATAAAATATTCATATTCGAATTGTACTGTTGGCTTCAATTACATAAATAATACATCAATACCTAGTTGCAAATTCTTATAAATAAATAAACTGTTTAGGAATATTACTCAGAATTTCTTAAACGTTATTGTCACGTTAAAATATAAGATCTCTTAAGTGAGATACAAAATTTATATTGTTCACATTAATCAGCTTTAAAATATTGTAAACGTTTCAATTAATTAATGCATTTAATGATAAACATTTTTCAGTTCAGTTTCTTCGAGATTGTTTAGCGATACAGTTTATCGAACACTTTTGATATCCCCAGTACCGAGAAATCTTGAACAAAAATGAGCCCTTTTGAAAGCGCCGTTTAAACCATATCCGACCTTTTTATGCCACTTGACACCAGAGATGGGCATTAACTAGTTAAAAAATTATTTAAATAACTATTTGAATAAAAGATACTTTATCTTTTATCGTTACTCAAAGCTTGAAGAAAAAAGTAACTTTATCGACGAGCGTCGATTAAATAACTTTATTCACCGAGAATTATCCGATGAGTAAAAGTTACTTTTTGTAATCATGGCGTTTCACTCATAGCGTTGCCGTTACTTTCATCTTTCACTTTTAACTTTATCCGAAAACTTCGAGTAAATCTATAAATAGCTTTGGGCCAAAGCCAGGTAGAAAAAACGCGCTGACGGCGTCAAGGGTCGAACGTCGAAGCCTTCGATTCGAAGGCTAGCGACCGACAGTCGGCATACATTGTAAACACTTAAACAGACGTAGATGAGATAAGGAATCACGCACGAGTGAAAATTTAAACTTTTACACTTTTCAATATATATTAATGAAAGTGTCATGAATGAATTGAAGAGATTCTCGCGATGAAAATAAGTCCAAATTTGAGTGTAATTGAACAATTTTTACTCATACGTAATGTTGCGAATAAAAATGTTATATTATTGAATCTTTTTGGAAATTGTTTATTAATTGTTATTGCATGATTTGAGTAACCAACCCTAAATTAATATGAATGCTCACTTGTAATTTCGAAAATTAAAAAATGCAATTGTTAATTTAATGAACTAATAAAATATTAATTGTAATTGTTAGCTAGTTAGTAGATCGAATTCTATTCAACACTGTTCGTAACAGAATAATAAAAAAATTCTATTTAACAAATTTATATTATACATTTTATTTACTATTAAATCAAATTAAAATAATGTTACATAAAAGTTAAAAATACCACGAGGTTTACTAAGTTTATACATAAAGTTTCAAAAATTGCATAAAAATTAAAACATACTGCATAAAAGTTAGTAATGAAAATGGGAAAAGGAATATAAAAGGAAACAGGTTTATGACCCTTTTGTTCCGAATTCTGCTAGTACCGCGCGGACGAAAACGGCTGTCGACCAAATGTCGAACCTTCTGACAACGAGATTAAAAAAGGGAAATAACTGTATACAATGAGTAAAAGAAAGTTTTGTTCGATAGCAATAGCCGCTGTGACCGTGCAGAAAAAATATAAAATTAGGGAAGTTATTTCTAAAGGTCTTTCGTACGTATAAGATTCTTAAATTAATATCTTCCAAGCTTTCATTTCACTGTACGTAACATATTAATGTAATGGATTTAAAATAAAGATAACATCTAATTGTAAGAATAATTTTTATATATATAAGAGAATATGTATTTGTGTAATATAAAATTGAAATATTAAAGAGGAATAAATACATCACCCATTTTTGTAAAATGCTTCTTAAATTAATATTTTCGAACCTTTCATTTTACTGGCAATTTACAAAATGAAATTATACAATAATTAAAACAAAAAGTAAAACCGTCGCATCGGGATTCGAACGGGGTTTCGGACGAGGTCTTCATCATGAGCGCGTGAGAGAAATCATGCAGCTCTCCGCGTTTAGGACGTAAACTTTAGGTTGCTTGGGATTTGGGATTTTTGACCTGGCTTAGGCCACTCGACCGTCGCGTCGTAAACGTGTGACGTAGGACTTTTGCCGAGGCACCCGAAGCAGAGCGCACACAGACAGAGGTAGAAAACGCTTGTGTGGGGTGTCGCCGAGTAGGACGTAGTGGGGGCAGAGCTCACACGGACAGGCTAGAATATGCTTGTGTAGAATACTCTTGGCCCAAAGCTATTTATAGATTTACTCGAAGTTTTCGGATAAAGTTAAAAGTGAAAGATGAAAGTAACGGCAACGCTATGAGTGAAATGCCATGATTACAAAAAGTAACTTTTACTCATCGGATAATTCTCGGTGAATAAAGTTATTTAATCGACGCTCGTCGATAAAGTTACTTTTTTCTTCAAGCTTTGAGTAACGATAAAAATTTGTTGACCTTAATTTTTTTAATCACGATTTTTATTTGAATAAAAATTTTGCCCATCACTGCTTGACATTGCGCCTCCATGAAACCGGCGGCCGTCTCGTTTCCTACTCGTACGACGACCTCGCATCGGAACTTCCGACTTTCCCTTTGGGGAACGACACTTCCTCCTTCGATTGATACGTCGTTATAGCTGCGAGTGATTTCGCAAAAATCGATTCCTGTTCGCGTGAACATTCGCCAAATGGAGACACCGTATTGTGATTACCGAGCAAGCGTTCGCCAAGCTTTCTCTCAATAAATATCAGAGATTTTTGAAAGCATACCTACGGCGCACAGTGGTCCAACACGACTGACGCGATCAAAAATCTGTAACTGTAGTTATATGCGATATATTTTACTGAAACTTTGGAAACATGAATCTTACATTACGACCTTTACGTTGTATAAATATAAGTGATATTAAAGTACAGGGTCTGTAGATATTCCCGTATAAAGTATAGCATGCTTAATATCTTTATTTTCTTTGACATTTTAGCTTTTTTAAATTACAATCTTACTGAAAGCTGTTAATATTAGACGTTTTTGTTAATTGCTGATACGAAATTATTACAAAAATTTATCAATTACTTTCTGCTAAATTATTTGTACGAAAATTATTTACACCAATATTTAATAAATTAGTCATCTCTTCCGGGTATATTTGAATTATATCTCTTTTCCTTCTTTCTTTTCGACATGATGAAATATAAGGGTCGGAGACAACGAAAGCTGAGCCATCGGGTCCTGGCCCTGGTTTTATTCTTTTCGGGTCATTTTTCTATTATTGCGGTACCTGTAATATTTGGAATCTTTGTTTTCGGCTTCCTGTCCTTTTTCTGATAATTCGCCAATTAGTAATAAATGACGACGTGTGATGTTCTTTCATAGCATTCCTATGTACTACTGACTTTTCAGTATCAACTCTAACAGACTGGTTAGTGGAATTTGCTTCAATTTCTATTATCTCGAAAAGTAGCATCAAGTAACACCCGATTCCTTTTGTTTCTAATACAGGAAGATTCATTCTTGCATATGGTTAATAATACACGTCGCATATGGTTACAATTTTTTATAAGATTACACACATTTGAAATTTTTTTAAGAAGTACCTCTTTCCATTTAAATATTATTATTTTAAAAGTTGTTAACATTTCACCCTAGTTCCCAAATAGTACCGTACATCCTAAGGACGACCGTTTCATGTCCAGTGTATATCCAAATGTCCTACGTTCATTTTGGACATCCCTAAGACGTTCGTAAGATTTAAATTTCGGATGTTGTAGGAACGTCCGTCCCAAAAGTCCTACGGATGTTACCAAAACTTAAATTTTCGATGGTTTCGTTTAGTCTTTTTGCCAATGTCATTCCGTGCAAGGTGATGGAACTTTCCCTCGATTTTGTAACCTTCAGTAGGCGTTTCTGATAGATTCTAATCAGTTGAATACGAATCAGCAAACTGTTTTTTCCCAGAATGCACAGTTTAAAAAAAAATCAATTTTAAAAGCATTGCAAATTTTCAAATTTGAAGAAGTTTGTGCTTTCACAGTAATAGTTATTCAGTTTCTTTTGACGCGAAATAATTCTCGGAACTCTCGCGAACTAAATGATGTAAATTGTTATTATATTGTAGACATCACGCATAGACAAAACGCATCAATTTTTACTGGTATTTTGCTATTTATTTCAAAAGCTAAGGGCCCACGCGAAAGTGTAACCACAGCAGGCGATAAAGCCGATCTTTTTGTTAAGGGAGGCGATGGAAAGCTGAAAAATCATGTTTTGTTTTCAATAGAGAAGCGAAACAGTTTAACCAAACACGCGGCGGCAGCACTGGTACTCAATGACGACGGTTGCTTTGCTTGTGTGCATTTAGCGCTTCCGTATAATGCCTCACCGAGCTATAGTAATTTTCGATGTGACAGTGTGACCCTCTCAGTTAGTGTGCTGTGTGACGGTCTTGAGAGTACAAACCGCTAAATGTGTCCCTTGTTACTTCTTCAGGGTTGTACTTATTTGGTCCTATTTACGTTCTTTTACTGCACATCTGACACATTTCTTGTACTCTTCAAATTTGTAATATTTTTTTCCTTATAGGATGTTAAACTATTTAAGAAAATCTAAAAATGTATATATTATCCGTCCGTTTCGGTACACGTATACCTCTAGGTAACAGCCACTACCAGCGAAATGCATTGCCGTCCCTGGGCGCTTGACTTGTCACCGAAACATCGTGAAAAGACCCAACCCCTGGTGCTTTCACGAAGTCACTATAGCTCTGGGAGGCACTATACGTTGATTGTGAGCGGCAGGCAAGGCGACCGCCGTCATTGAGTACCACTGCTGCCGCCGCGTGTTTTGTTAAACTGGTTAAAATGGTCATCGTATCAAGCAGGCTTACAAGTTTCAGTTAAACAATACATTTTTTATTTAACATTCTTATGAAGAGATTAACTATTTTTGGAACATTCTTACAAAAGCAGGGACCAATCAGCGAATTTTCATTATTTTACAATAAAGGTGCTTGATACGATAACCATTCCTATAAGTTTTAAGAACAACCTTCGTTTTTTTTATTTCAGATGAGTGGATTTGGAGATTTTATGTACACCGTTTAGGCATCCGTTCTTTTTTAACGCCACAGTCATTGCTGTTTTTTGCAATATACATTAAACAAAAAAACAAAACATTTTTTATATTTTAAAATGTACATTAATAATATATTATATATCAATATAATTATAGTTCCGTTTTACAAAAATCCAAAATAACCCGTTTTCTTTCAGCACTTACACCAGAATGTATCCAAGCGATGTTTTGACGACAAAACAGAAGCGTAAAAACGGCCAGAAACGATTTGTAGCGCGAGCACTTTGCTCAGCATGTGACATTTTCAGCATGGCATTTTCTTATTAGCCGCCACACTCGCATCTTGTGGATCATCCTTCTTTCTTCTTATTGTTAGTCCTTCGCATCTGAAAGGGACGCGCATAGTGAACAAAGGTGCTTGAACTGTACTCATTGTCAGTGTCCCATAAGTCGGAGTGTCACCTCCGGTTACAATATCTAATCTTGTCTAAAAATAACTTGAAAATAAGAATAAAAATGTGTCTTATGTACTTGTGTATTTAGAATCGCAGACTTTAAAACCATGTAGAATTTGTATGTTGTAACTAAAATTGAGATAATGCATTGTCTGATGAACATATATTCTGTCCGTATAATGGCTATGTCAAAACACATACATATGTAGAGTGAGTCACAGAAGTATTCGTACCTTTACAATTCTTGAATTCAAATGATTTATATTCTTTAACAGTGTACATTGTGAAATGTTTATCAATAGGGTATATATCAATAGGTTATAGTACAATAACTACGCTTTCGAATATGTTTTTCATTGAAAAACAACAGTTCATAGTAATATAAATGGACACTTACGCAAATCATCGCAAATTTTATCTCATAAAAGTATTCGTACTCGTACAATTTATGTCAAATGTATTGAATACATTAACAATTAATATTTTGTTGGACCACCTTCACACTTGATAATACATTTTACTTCATCTGGAATACTGTGTGCTAGCTTTCTTGTGTACTCTTATTCTATGGAATTTCACATTTCTATCATCTGGATAGAAGAGCCTCTGAGGCTCTTTTATTATTGCACCATCAACAATGTAATAATATATAATGAATAATTACAAATTGAATGTCCTCTTCTGCTAAATACATAAACTGAATTAAAAAAAGCAAAATATGTTAAAATTGTTAATTTCAGCTTTTCTGAACTGAGATCCTCTGAGATTCTTCTCCATTCTATGCTGATGAAGCTTAAGTTTTTTTTCAAATGTTCTTTATTTAAAATTTCATAATTTTGTCATTTTCTTTCCATTTTCGCCCAGAGATTTTCAAGGGGATTTATATCACGGCTTTATGGAGGTGTTAACAAGAAATCCATTGTTTGACAATGTGGACCGAATATTTTCGGTCATTAACATTTTAGAAAAAAAATTATTGTTTAATTGTAATTTGGTGACACTTAATGTTAAATGATTTTTTAATATGTCTGAATACTGCATTTTATCCATGGTTCCGTCAATAAAAACTAAATCTCCTTAAACTAATCACTTTGTGAAGCTACTGGTGTTCCCAGAATAAACATTTTTATTATCTCCCTATGTCTTAATTTCTTTTTCAAGCGGTCACAGTCTCTCTAAATGGTGTTACTTATACTTTCATAGTAATTTTAAGTACGTACTTTTTGACAATGACACTTCTAAAGAATAATTCTATTTAGAAGCGTGGATTCCTTTTTTCTGGAATAATGTACAGAAGGAAAGTATCATTGCTTGATGGAAACCATGAGGCGGTGGTGGGTCTCATCTATCAGCAAGGGAAAGGAACGGGACGGATACGATGGTACGGGTAATGTTATTTCTGACAATAAGAGTATGTGAATATGATGAGATCTTGTTGAAGACTGTTCTATCTACGTCACTTGAAAGGATGTTCGCAGAAAGTTCAGTATGTATTAGAAATCGGCACAAAGCTATGGTAGTTTCTAGTGTCGTTAATTATTTTGACTGTTCTAAAATAATTCTCTAAAAGAGTTGAATGATTTTCCTGTTTTTCCTTAGTGACGGAATTGAACGTAATGTTATTAATATTGATACACCCAGGTCAAATAATTCTTTTGCGGTTACAATTTGATTTTCCTATAGTCTTTGTAAGCTAGCACGTACAGAAATGCGTTTAAAGGTTCCACTGACACCATTGCAAGGACTCTTACCATGTGCAGTTGCAAAACAATGCAACTCTGTATTCGCACCAAATTCGCAATTATAGCAAATAAATAAGATTAATGTAATTTTTGTTATGTTTGTATTAAACAGTAGCATCATCCGAAAAATATATTATTTTCTTAATGTTATTGTGGAAATGTATCGTCGAATGTGCAATTAAACGTTCCTGATATAAATATACTGTTGTTGTATTATGATTAAAATCTTCTGAAATTATAACAAAATTATAATATTTAATTTCTGAATCCGTGCTATCGTAGGTAAATAACGAAGGGATGAATCGTTACGTAAGAAAATTTTGTTTTCAAACTGAGGATTAACGATATTCGATGGATTTGCTGGTGAAGACGTTCTATCTGCCGGGGATGAATATTGTTCGTGTAATATTCCATGTTCCGATGACGTTCTTTCCCAATCTTAACGCCGGTTAACATATAACATCATTGCTCGACATCAGTCACACACTAATGATTGTTGAGGAATATTGGGAAAGAAGAGACTGAGGGATGGTGGTATCTACGTAAGTTTTGACTTACACGAGAATGCGAGGGTCGTTGTAATGGATTACAACACAACTGTCAGACTATTTTCAATGGCTTCGAATTCCGCACAGAACACAACGAGAGCTCTTCGAAGACTAATTTTCAGGAATAGAAAATTCACCAATATACTGGGTAGCCCACATAACTCTTAACAGCTCAATATCTCGAAAACTATGCCATCGATTTTAAAGTTCCTGGTCTTAAATTGCATGAATCTGAAAGGCCTTTCTAACTACATAAACGTGAAGCGGCCCCCCTTCCCCTTTAAGGGTGGGGGGGGGGGGGGGGGGGGGTACCTTTATAATTTTAAATGGAACCCCCTATAAAACGTTACATATTTAGATTCTACAGGAAAAAGCAAGTAAATTTTGTCTGAAACATTTTTTTGTCAGATATTTCCATGATGAGATATAACAGTTTGAAGTTTCAACTTATAGGTACTTGCTTGAAGCGTTCGGAAATTGCGTTATTGAATTATACGCGCTTGAGTCCTTTGCATTTCAGAGATTTCAAGGTCACCTTGATTTTTTTAATGGACTCACCTATTTTTTGTGCCATAGATTGATAGAGTATCAAATTCTGAGTAAAAATGTGTTGACCTTTATACATCCTAAACCTAATAGTTAACGAGATATTTACAAAATAATTACTGTATTGAAATCACTGTATTGAAGTTAAGGGGCATCAGTTCGAACACCTACAGCTTCCAGATAGTAAGTACGTATTAAAAATTATTTTGTAAATATCTCGTTAACTATTAGGTTTAGGACGTATGAAGGTCAACAAATTTTTACTCAGGATTAGATACTCTATCGATTCATGGTACAAATAATAGGTCATTCCTTTAAAAAAATCAAGGTGACCTTGAAATCTCTGAAATGCCTCCACTTACAAAAAAGTGCCTACTTTATAAAATGTGTTCGTTGATGCCATTGAAGTTCCACACTTCAGAATTTTCATAAAGTGTAACGTTAAGTCATTATTCGAGGTGATCAAGTTAACTGAGACACCCTGTATGTATGTTTATCTAATTTGCAAGTAATAATCTATCATTTCTTAATATCTTTACTATGCTCACAATGTTCGTTATTTGGTAGTAAACTCCTAAAATTTCTAGCCTTTATTTCACGATTCGATTCAGAAGGAAAATATTCATAAACGCTGATATAAACTCCTAACTTATCTCTAGCGATTCGTCACAATAAGACATTGACTGATGGGGACGACACTATCGCTTCTCGATAAAACGATGTGAAATATTTACGGTGATATTTAGTGATTAAGTTCCCTATTTTCTAAGAAATTATCTTTAATAGGTAAATAAGGAGATAATAAAAATTGATTGAATAATGCAATATCTAATAATCAAGTAACATAAATAAATATGTTTTGAATACAAATATAAGTGAAAATATTATACCCAGCAAGATGGATTAATAATAACTATGTGAAATATAATATAGAAGTCTTACTATTACTTATCTTACCAAATACTATTATTGTAATATTTTTATTTGGATTTATCGATATCTGTCACTTACCTGTTAAAAATGTCTGTATTGAAATAACGTTCAGATGGTTTTGGCTTATTTAGAATAATTACTTATGTTTTATTCACAAGTTCACATACAGGTTATTTACAATTTGCTTATTCACTGTTTATCAGTGTACTTAATTCCAGCGTTTATAAATTTGAATTTGACGTATCGTACATATAATAAATATATATTCGCAACTCATTTCGCAAATACACAAAACATTGTTATCATCTGAAATGATGATTTACTAATGTAGCTGTACTACCTATATAACATATAAATTATTTAAAAAATACGAAATAAAAATGGTCTCTTAAAATTGTGGTCTAATTTAAATTAATTTAATCGATATCTTATTGCTGTCTAGACTACACAATACAAACTTCAACTCTTCAAGATTGTAGAAGCTCACAGAGCGAAAAATCACAATAGCCACAGAGTACAGAAATATCTTGATAAGTGTGAATGCCTCGGTTCCGCCGAGTCACACTCATGAAAACACGCGGGGACAGTTGTCAGCACCTCGTCAATTTTTTTCTCGAAGCTCGAGCCTCGGCCGCTTGCCTTGCTCTTTTCGTCCGTCGAGTCACTCGAGTGCATACATTGTTGCACGGCGCGGCGAGCCGGCTTCCCATTCACGAGCCAAAAAAGATTACATTCCCGGGTATTGGCGATACAACGCTAATGCAACGATGAAACTTTTTTGTTTTTGATTCGTTGTTAATGAAACTTTTACTAGTATATTGATGAGATTTTTCTGATTAAAATGATACCAAACACGACATAATTTGGATCATATTTACTCATGTAGAAAGTGTTAACAATCCATATTTGTTCATTATCGGTTCTGATAAATCATAAGTAAATATGGTCCAAATTATATCGTGTTTGGTATCATTTTAATCAGAAAAATCGCACGAATATGCTCGTAAAAGTTTCGTTAACAAAGAACAAAAAACAAAAAAGTTTCATTGTTGCATTAGTAATTGTGTCACTTGGTACCCGGGCATGTAATCTTTTCTTGATCTCCCCTTGTTCAGCCGGTGGCTTGTGAAAGGGAAGCCACCGCGGCGCGCTGGGCACGAAATTATACGCTTGACTGGTTCCACGGGCCCCTTCCCCAATGGTAGGGGGTGACGACTTCACACTTATCGTGAGCAAATCGACTCACACTTATCGAGACATTTCTGTAGTGAGTTTAATTCCTTGTACTTGCTTGTTCTGATTAACAGTATAGTACAGATCGTGAACATTCAATTCAAAGAGGACACATATACGTATATGTTCTGAATTGCGTGTATCATCAGGAATCTAAAGTGAAAGTACTACATGGAACTTTTTTACATATAGTGTCTCTATGTGGCAGTTACGACGTAGCAGTATTGTAATGAACTTACATTTGGTTATATTGTATGGTCCTGCAGAGTGTCAGCTCTGACAATTTTCTTTTTAGTTTTGTCTTTCACGGTAGGTAGTCACGTATAACTCGTTATTGCAACATACATTCGTTTTGACATCGTTATTTTATTAAACAAATTGAATATGATTACCTGTCAAAAATTCGTGCACTTTCTATGACGAACAAATTGAGGTTCTATTACAGTTTCATGTAAATACTAATTTCGAACGTAATTATATTAATGTTTAATTAGGTGTTAATAATTTGAATCTTTGAAAAACAATAATTAGAAGACTAATTTTTTTAGACATATCATCACCCAAGTTCTTAACTGTTCTAACTCCATTTTTAAAAAAAAATTTAGTTTATCAATCCACGTGCGACCCATGCATTGCTTCACGAGCTTCGGAAATTACTACTTATTAACACTGTTGTCACGCAAACAGCAAGCAAACATGTATCTACATATGTACAGTACTGACACCCAATTTTAGATAGTTTGTTTCTTAATAGTTCGCCTTCCCCTTCATCAGGCCCGAACGTTTTCTTCATCCTTGGGCAAGCACGAATTGGCGTGCACATTTCAAAAACGATTCTCCTAACAATGCCTTTAGTTTTGAAATGTCGTGGGCCACTGGGAGGGGGGTGGGGGGAGCATCCCGTTTCTTCGGAAAATATTCCTCAACAGCCCCGTATTCCATCCTATTGGAAGAGAGTATATGTACTGTAATTATGAAGTGTATGAAGGGCGTGTCAGTAAGCTTTGAGTATGTAAAATATATTTTCAGAGATTTTGGTAATACACGATGATGCACAATGATTTTGGTAATACACAACTGTACCAATACATATAAACCGATGATTTAAGGCGACAATTACTTATAACTCATTGCATACGTTACTAGAGTACATACTCAGAAATGAAGTTTAATATGTTCTAATTATATGATATATTGTTATAATACTCCATCGTATCTAACTACATACAGTGATTTCTCGATGAATGCGACACGAGCAACGGTGTTATTCCCACCACTGGGGGATCCCCCTTTGGAATCAATCAAAACGGAGTAAACAGAAGCTAGGCAGAGTTAGTAGTGGCTCGGTTTCAGGTAAACAACTTTATGACGGGCTGAAAACCTTTCTATCTTGCCATGAATGTTCGAAAACCGGACCCGAGTACGTCGCACTCATCGAGACATTACTGTAACACGCAAGAACTGTCCGTTGAACCCACAAAAAATATACAGAATACCTATTTTTACTTGTGTCAAATCTAAATCGATAACCGATTTACCGTACACTTGGTTGGTCCCATTTCCAGTCGAAGTGAACAAGTTATGCCTATGCAGGCCCGTTTTCGCGCATACCACAATGTAACATAAATCGTATCTGTGTCGAAGGATCTGCGAGATTTCATTTTCCATTGGCCGAGACCAATCATCCCAGCTGGCATTGTTTACAAACGACAGGGACGAGATAGGGGGCCTGCGTAGGCAGCATTTCGCGAGTGACATCGGCTAGGTAGAGTCGCACACTGGTGAGTGTGGAAAAATTCCAATTTTAGGCGAATGTTTCCTCGAAAAATTTGTCTAGGCGTCAGAAACATTAGAAAGCTACTTTCCAATGTAAACGAAACATTTTCGCCAATATCGAAAATAAGTAAATACAGTAATATCACGATGAGTGCGATATAGTCGGATCGGAAAAGGGATTTCAGCCCCGCATACATTCGTTTTTTGCACGAAGCCGAGCCTCAGCTTAGCGTCTATTTACTCTGTTTGCATTGGTTCCAGAAGGGGACCCCCCAGTGGTGAGAATAACGCCGATGCTTACGTTGCATTCATCGAGGAATCACTGTACCTGGTGGATGTTGATAAGCACGTTTTTAAGTAGGTCAATTTTTTGTTTTGCGATTTTAGGTTTTAGCGGTTTCGAATTTTTTGACATGAAAGTAAGTGCAGGATGTATAGTAAGTACCTACAGTAAACTTTTCATGAAAATTCAGAATTCGAGACAGCTTTACGACATTTATGATAGAGGGACATGATTTCAGAACCTCATAAATTTCGCGCCGAGCCTCAGTAGCTCGTCCTTGTATTGTATTCTGCTTGCTGCGACCGATGATCATAGGAAAGATCAGTGAATGAAATTGAAAAAGGAGACGAGAATCGTAGCAGTCATCTTGCGAATTTCGTTTACATACGTTTACAGTAATTGTTACACTAAACCTTTTCTCAAATTAAGTATAGAACTTTATTATTCAGTTATAAATATATTGTGTTTATAATACATATCATATTATTGTAAACGTAACGTAAAATAATCGTCATTATGAACAAATTTGGAACATTGTACTACTTCACGTTACCCTGAACTATAACATACGAGAAGTACCATACTATTATTATTTTAAACGTGTCTAATAACAGTATAAATATTATCTATAGTATAAATATTAAAATAGAATTAAAAATGTGGTTGATTGTGTGTATTTACTAATCAGTGAAATATTAATTTTTTTCTTATGTTAAATTAATTAGCTATATTTGTATTGTCTCTTAATTGTGGAATAATTATAAGAAATATGCTATTAACGGTAAGTTTTTCACATCATTTATTGTATGTATGTGCGTTTTGTATAAATTGATTAAGATTTATTACTAAACTATAAATTACACTTTCAACTCTTTTTATGCAGAGGCACTATGCGATGTTTGATCATTTATTCATCTTGCTCCTTAACCTTATTTTCTATTGCCAACCTTAGGTATTATAAGAAATCACTTTCTCATGCTCTCGCATTTTTAGCGCTTGACGCCATGCCGATCACAACTTTCACATGTCGTATTAATTTCACGTATCTGATTAATTCCTGCCGTTACGTAATGTCCTGCAACTTCCGTTAACGAATGGTTCGATGGATAGATCCAACAGATGCCTCAGTCAGACCTGACGGACAACATGGAGAAAATGCAACATCACAACATTATTGTAAGATTAAAGGTCACTTCTTACGTTCACAATTAATATTATTAGAGAAATCTTGGGGGAATGTTTCTTATGCTATCAACAAATTTGGTTTTACGAATACGGTTTCGCATAATGTGCTTTCACGTATATATGTGTATGTATGTATGTACATACAGGGTGTAAAAGAATTAATGGTCATGGCTTCAGAAGGTGAATCTACACCATTGAAAATGAATGTTAAATTTTTGTTTTATATCATGTTCTATTGGTCAAAAGCAGAAAAAGTTCAAAAGTAGTCATATGTTGCAAACAAATAGTTTTCAAGATATAAGTTGATAAAGTTTTAGCAACAGTGTGATTGTGTGGAGTTATATGTATAGAGTATAGACTAGGATCTACTATTACTCTGCAACTAGCCGTGTGGCTGAGGCACGGTATAGATAATATGTTGTTAATGGTAGATAATGTAATACAGTTATTATAGTTTACTACATACATACTTCTACGTTTAACGTACACTCACTATTCTAGTAAATACTAAATATAGCGTATTCCAGCGTATTATTAGTAAACCAAGTTAAAACTAACATAAGTTATGACAATTTAAATAATTGCCTAAAACTACAATATCACTATGGCCATTCCCTTCTATAAAAGGCTTATTAACAGCGTTATATGTGTGTATGTATACGATAATTTAAGTCTTCTGGTACTTCGATGCATTTAAAAGACAATGTCTCTAATTGATTATGATCATTTCAATTAATTTTCGAAACTCCCTTATAAATACGGAATATTAAAATACTGATAGCAGTCATTATGACTAGTCACAATACTAAATACTTTTCTTTTATTTAGGAATATTATTGCTACTTCTGTTGAAATTAGTTAACACTTTTTTGCAGAGAAATAAATCATGCAATGACCAAAGTAAGTATTCTACTCTGATCCCAGCGAGACAGGCACTGGTAACAATTACCGTTAATTAAACGCAGACATAAAGCGATTTCATGGTTCTTCCCTATTCGAACTGGAGTTTTATTATGTTAATTATAGTAGGTGCTCAGAGCGCCTATTTCGCAGCCGCCATAACATGGTTCTCTAATGCTCAATGAATGAACTAAACAGGACAGTATTTTGTGTTTTAGTGAATTGAACACATTACAATTCCATTCAATTGCAATGAAGGAAATAAACAGGCCATGGAAACCAATACGATTGTACATACATTTATTTCTGAATAAGGGGTTAGCCGTACGTTTGTAAATTTTTTCTGCGAATACAATAAAGTAAACTGGAAATCAGTTTCAAAGCTAATAATATTTATGTTTAAATATACAAAAGTATATTTTTTTATACAAAATAGCGGAGTGCCGCTTTTTAAGAGCTCATTTTCGGCCGACTGTTTCTGTAGTGGCGTCGATCACGGTCGTTAGGTCTGAACTAAAACGAAAAACAAGAATTTTTCATATTCTACAAGAAATTTTCTGAGGAAATATGTAGAATTTTTAAAAAAAGTTTAAGCTTGTCAAAATGGTGAGTATTTTAAGTAAAATAATCGATTTACACTGTACTTTTACGTCTGTAAAAAAGTAAATTTTAGAGATATCGAAAAAAAGCTACGTATTTCTCCAGCAAATTTCCTTTAGGAAATGAACAATTCTTGTGTTTTGTTTTAGTTCAAACCTAGCCACCGTGATTAACGTCAATGTGGAAACAATCAGCCGAAAAGGTGCTCTACAGTCTATATAAGCGACATCAGCACCGCTATTTTGAATGAAAAAAAAATTGTTGTATATTGGAATATGTACAATATATATATTACAGGCGTTGTAACTGATTTCCACTTTATTTTATTGTACTCTCAGAAAAAATTCACAAATGTACCTGCGTTTTTCAAGCCGTCAGGGTAGGCTAACCCTTAAATGTACGAAAGTGTTGATATTAATTTTGTAAGCAGTGCACTGTTGTTGACTTTATATTGTATATATGAATATATAAACCACTGTTTGTTTAAATTATGTAACAATGTATTTTTAATTGAAAATAACGAATATAGATTCTGTTAAAAAGTAATTGATTACCCGTCACTAATCTCCATTTATTTAAAGAAGGTTTAATACGTTATAACGAATAAAATAAAATTGTATATACAACTGTCCTATAAAAATCTGTAAGCTTATAAATGTCACTAGAAAGTGGTAAGAAAAGAAATAATTCTGAAAGAATACGAAGCTTATCAGGTATATATTATTTTCTAAAAAGAATAACTATGCGTCCCTGTAAAAGAATGTGAAAATCTAACTTAAAAACTATATGATTTTTCTATATCTTTCTTTGCAAAATAGATCACAGACCCTGACTGTCGTATCCTAGTACCCCCCCCCCCCAATATATGCAACTAGAAAAGTATTTATCGTAGAAGAATATGTGATATGACACTAAAACAATCGTCTTATCTTATTCTGTCATGGTTAACTTAGTTTACGTTAAAATTTCTTTCGTTACTTGAAAAGATGGCAGTGGCCTATACATATACAGTGTAAGTAAGTAATATTAACAAAACAAGTATTGTTATATACTTTTATAATATGTTACCTATTCGTTGTAATCAAGAATATCTGTTTTGTTAAAAATTTTACGTGAGATAAGCAATTGTTATGTTGCAAAAATAATAAATGACTATCAAATACGTACTTCTATTACCTATGACCTATACATACAATGCCTGTATATATGTGCTTTTGTCTTCAATAGGAAGGGCCTCTTTTTAAAATGGATATGAATGTAAATATTGAATTCATTGTAAACTGTGGCGTTTGTTGTTCGTACATTTCCGGACAGAATGACGCAAAATTTCTTTTGCAATACATTTACGTAATTATGCATTATTTAATATTATATTACATGTATTATAAATCTAGCATCTTCTTCAATCACTATATTTACATCGTATATCATTCTTGCAGCCTTCAACAAGATCTAGGAAAGTTCTGTTTTAAAATATTGCACAAATGTTTTGTTATTGTTGTCTGAATCTTTTGTGTGGTAAACATTCTGGTCGGCCATGCCAAATTCTGGCAAGAAAGCAATTCTTGACTTGACCTTTTTATAAAACGAATTACTAAAATTACAACTTTACAGGACGATTTCTTAGTTGATAATTCAAATTAATATAAAATATAAATATATTTGATGAATGATACCATTGATAACTACTTTGTACTTGTTGAGAATGACTCAAATTTAACTGCATGACACGTACGTACGTACTAAGCAGTTTGTATAAACCATCTTAACTAACAATTTTTTTATTAAAAGAAAAATGAACTTTTCTGATGAGTCGCCGCATTTTTTAATTGTATACAAACTAACTTTTCTGACCAGGTCGTTTGCAATCATTGAATACACCGACGAGCAGACTCGGCTTCTGCTAGGGAAAAAAGTGGCGTAGGAGAAGGGCCTCCTATAACTTCATCTCGGAGTTACTGAAATGTATGTCACATTAGCATTACTTGAATATTTATTTCATTACATGAAATAAATTTACAAAATGATAGGAGGCCCTTGCACCTACGCCGCTTTTTTCCCTAGCGAAAACCGAGTTTGCTCGTGAGGGAACAAAAGAATATATGAGCTCGTACGTACAGTGATTCCTCGATGAATGCGACACGAGCAACGGTGTTATTCCTACCAGTGGGGATGTCCCCCCTTGGAACCTATCAAAACAGGGTAAACAGAAGCTAAGCAGAGGCTGGACTGCGGACAAAAAACAAATTTTTGAGGGACTGAAAACTTTTCCGTCTTAGGATTTTTGTCAGGGGTCCCCTGATTTTTGCCCATAACATTTTTCATCAGGCACTGTATGTATGTTATAGCATGTACGTAGGTAGCACGAAATAAAGTTACACATTTTACAATAATTACTTACATATTTTGTTGACACTAAAATTCAGAATAGAATGATATAAATATAATTCTTAAAAATAACAAAAAGTACAGAAAGAAACAAAATTGGAGGTTGATTAAAAACAAGAGTATATTATGTACAGATACATATAGTTAAAATCTATAGTTGCTGTTTTTTCTGCAAAAATAAGTTTTGCATTCTGGAGGGCTAGTCCACTCACTGCATCCGGCTATTTAATTGATATTACAGGATTCTTACCTATAGTAAAATGTTAAACTTAAGCAGCTTAATTCTAATACAATTTTATTTAATACTTCAACGTAATGAGGATAGTATTTTGTTTTGTGTATTTAGTTGTGTTGTGTATTGCATTTCGGCCTAAGTATTTATTTCTTATAACATAAGATTTTACTAACTGACGAATGTTTTTTTATATATTTCAATAATTTCTAGACGGGGGAGGGCACCCCCTGGCCCCTACTTAGTTACGCTAATGTTGACATGAATGTTCCGAACTGGACCCGAGTTCGTCGTTCTCATGGAAGAACTATTGTACGTGGTCGCGGTAAACAGGTCGACGGAAGACTAAAAGTTTTCAGTGTTGTAGGGATTGTCGAACGGAATGGACATCGATGTATCATAGCCCATTACAGACTCCTTTCGATTATCGTCCCGAACTCGGGCTCCGCGCCGGGGCAATAATCTTACAAGGAGAAATGCTTCATACCCTCGTAAATTCGATTTTTGTCCGAAGTCCAAGTCTCGGCAACAAAAGCGGAGGGACAACGTATGCGCTTGACAGGTTCCACGCCCCTCAGTGGTGAAGATAACGCCTGGACAATAATCGTGTAGCACAATCAGACAATAATCGAGAGGAGTCGGTATTAGATATATCTGGTCTGCAAGAAAGTTGCTCGTTGTTTGAACGCATTCATTTGATTCAACACACGTCATTTGTCACCACGACAAACGAGTCGCCCGTGCGTCACTTGCGATTTCGTGGCGTCGGCAACTCGCTGGTCACCACGACCAAGTGGCGACGAGTTCATATACATATATTCTTTTGAACCCAGTGGTTGCCGACGACCTGGTCACTGGCGACTGATCGACAGTACGTAACGGCTCTAAGACTATACTCTTGCCATCTAAAACCGTACGTGGGATAAATCGAGGCAGAACTCTTCAGACGGGTGACTTTCACCCGATTGACTTTTCCTTTCTCTTTTCGATACCCACGTCTGCAATTCGACGTAGGTACATACGTAGGTATATATAGTACAATGTGTGTACATCATACTATATATACCACTACGCGACCTCCGAGATCAGAATCGTTTGGTGCTCGTCTACCTTCGGGCTCTATCGAGAACACCTTCATTCATTACTTTATCACACTAACGCAACGCATGAACGAACGTGACTATCGTGATCGAATGTTATTATAAACTAACGTAGATACATACAAATGTGCATGATATTGGATTTACGATCATTCGTTTATTATTTTAATTTATGTATGTTTCAAATAACGGATGCCGTTGATGCTAAATCAAGTAATTAGTCTGTAAAGGAAAATGTAATATATTAGGTATATAGGTATGTACAAAAATGATGTCTGTCGCATTTAAGTTCGTATTATGCTTTTATTTTATTTTCTCGACGGGAAATTTCACTTATGTCTGAACGATTAAAAAAATTGTGCGGTATAGAAAGTGTTATTTCGAGTAACAGATTATTAATAAACATTTGACGGAAAACGGGCTATTATTTGTAAGTATTCATTAATATAAGTCGTTTTAGTAGATTTAAGAAAAGACAATAAATATGTTTCTTGAATAATACACCAAATAAATTGTAACAAAGGCATTCAAACAACATTTATATCTTTCCAAATTTAAAGAAAGTAAATGAAAATATAATTTAGAAATAAAAATAACATAGTATGATTTACAGCTTGTGATATAGTTGCATCAAAACATCAAACGGTTTTGAGCTGTCGAAAAGTCATAAAAAAAACTGTTTCAACAGATGTGGTTGTAATGTATGTTTTTTATTTATTTGTTCGTATTATGTAAAAAAATTGTAGATATAATTGCAGTGAAGTTTTGTAGTTAATTTTTATTTTGAAATAAACAACATGGTCATTATATGCATGTACAGGATGTTCATATATATACCTATTATACATATACACATGTATACATACAGGGTGTCCTACTTAAATTGCTACAATCTATTTTCTCCGAAACTAGTACTACAGATATCGAAGTGAGGTTTTTTTAAAATTAAACGATGCGAGGGGGATAACCATTTGGAGTATACAAAATTTGGGGAAGAAATCTCTTGAGGGGAGGGGGCACAACCCCCTTTTCTAAAATGGAACGGCATATTACTGGTTTTTTATTTGGATAGCTGTAATAATATATTGAAACATTTATTTGAAATTTGTTAATATTCCGCATAAGTCAAACAATTTTAGCACACCGAAAGAAGATAGGAAAAGAAGGATACAAACCGCATGTAAATCTACCACTCCAGCAATGTAGTCAAATGTTCTGAATAATACAATAAAAAAAATAAATAAATGTTTAAAAAGTAATGGGCACTAGTTTGAAAATTCAATAAAATGAATTTCAACCGTATTACGTTTATTTAAACCTCATTCGTTGCTTCCTCCAAGTTCCTCCCGAGAAAAGTATTCTTTGCTATAACTTTTAAACTATGCAGAACATCAAAAAATATTTCAAAGAAATGTAATATTTGATAATAGATATCCAAATCAAAAACAAGTAATAAGCCATTTCATCTACACCATTTATTTAAAAAATAAATATTACTTCGATATCTGCAGTACTTTTAGAGAAAATAGATTGTAATACTTTACGTGACACACCCGATATGTAGTGGAGATCGTGGTAAGATGGCGGATGTTATTTGTTGCTTCTATTGCTAATACATGTTGACTTTCTTTGTTACGCTATCTTTACACATATCAGTCGTTAATATAGTTTAGCAGTGTAAAGACATTAGGTGATGCAATAGAAAGTTAGAAAATCAGGCTTTCACGCGTGTGACTTACTGATAATAGTTTGACATTACAAATTAGTAAGTAGAAGCTTAAATAAAGTTAGGTTTTGCATAGGAAGTAAATTTCTATATCTAGAAATGGTGAACTTTGCATTAATTCCTCTATGTGATAGACTTTACACTGTTTTAAAAATATGAACTTAATATCATTAATATCAAAAACTAGATGACTTAGAATAAAATAATTTTTACCATCGGTAACAGTGAAATATTTGATATAAAAACCACGTAAAATGTCATTTTTTTAAAAAAGTGAACTGAATACATTCTGGCTCTGGGGTCCAGATATGTATAAGTATTGCTGCGTATTTTCGCATCCTGCATAAACGTATTGCATTAATGCGCTGAATTGTTCAGTGATCAATGCGCAGCTTTACGTTAAGTGTAAGTACCTAATGGTAGTTTTGCTCTTGATAGTAAAGTCGATTTCAACTCGACTGGATTGACCAGTGACGTCAATATATGTACATAAGACGCGCGGCGAGGGAGTGCGGGCGCGTTGCGATTTTGATACCGTAGGAATACGTGATCTTATGCATGTTCAAGCCTCCCAATACGGCAGTTTGCATTATAACTTCTGATTGTTGCACACGAACATACAATTTGGAGATTGATTAAAGTATTCAAAAACATACCGAGATGAAATTCTTACAGAGTGGAATTAAATTATTTCTATACTTCATGCGTCAAAAAAAGATTTTCGCCATTGGAGTAGAGGATGTTCAAAAATGAATGTTCAATTCGCGTAGCTAAGGATAAACCGATACCATCAAGTTATCCATACTTTTCCTCAGTATCGAAACAGTAGTATCGATATCTACTTGGTATCTCATCAAAAGTGTCGATACCTACATGCATCGAAGGAAAGTGAATGCAAAATTTTTTTTTATTAATATAATATATTTTAATCAGAGTTGATCAGAATTTTATTCAAATAATACATACTGAAATGTTGCAGTGCCTAAAGGCGTCATTCTGAGCTTTAAACAGTTAATGAGATTAAATAATTGTTTGCCCACATGTCGACTCATACAGGAAAAACTATTGTTTTGTTTAAAAATTGTAATTTTCACGTTTAAACGATTAAAAATGACGAAGTACTATTCTTTATGTTTTATTCGTTATTCGAAACTCTTTATCTAGATAATGAATTTGCCCATCTCTGATTTTAACGAAGACATATCTTATTAATGAATATTTATTAACGAAGACATATTTTATTGACGAACATCTATTAACAAAGTAATGTATCTGGGCGACAACCAGCTTCACATTTATTAGTTTTCATATCGATTACTCGCTCCATTCAATGTGAGTACTTTTTTTCGATTCCGAGTATATATCGCAACCGAAAGTATGAATACTAAAAATACTCTGTATCGAAACGGAAGTATCGATTATATATTTGTATTTACTTGGATTAGTTTATCCCTACGCATAGCCATTGTCACTGTTATAAAAGTTACCGCGTGTTCCTTTGTTTCAATTCCTAAAAATAACAATTTTTATTTAGAGCTAATAATTTTATTACGCAACGATACAATTTTTAAACGTTACAACTACATAAGTACTGAAAGTAAGATGTATAATCAGAAAGTAAAGTATAGTAGTGCGACTGTTAATTAATCTGTTGAAAATTTTACACATTTGTTTTGAATCGTCCTACATGTGGTTTTTTTGAAACGTTGTTTGAAAACTGTATTGTGATATGCAGCAACTTATTTTAACAGTAGAACTACTAGCTCTGAATGTACAACAAAGTGAATCATATAATACATATATATTAATACGTATAATCTATAAATTGTTAGTAAAAATATGGGACATATCCAGAAAGTGGATTCCAGACGTCAAAATAATGAGAAAAGTTCGTGACCACTCGTGTACAATTTCTCTCCATTTTGTATTTTATAAATATTCCAGTAAAAACATCTCTACTATTTCAGTAATTGTAAAATAAGAAATTTCTCATTTTGACGGGTTTAGTAGTTCTAGTGTTGAATTTTTCATAAGAAACGCTAGATCACCTGGATGTGTACAATTACCAAAACCAAATTCATGGTGGCACATCTTTTTTTAATTTACATGTGTAGCTTTCACGTATCTCATAGAGTATAGAGTATCGAACTATAACACTTACAATTGGACCACGGGGAGTTGAAATGCTTCTAACACTTACGAATATGCGAATCATAATTTAATAACAAATTTTATTCAAGTTGGAGACAGTTTTTATATTATTTTCTTCATACTGGAATTTTTAATAAAAGAAACAAAATACTATTTAATTTCTGCCCTTGAGAACCAATTTATAAAAAATATGAATTTGCGTAACAACCTCCAATTTAGTAATTAAAATTAACAAACAGGAGATCCATACGTGAAAGCATTTATTTAATATAATTGCAATAAATTCATTTGAGACTTTTTTGAATAATATTAGTCTCAAAGACTCTTTGAAATTCTTTGGACTACTTCTCACTGAAAAAAATCTGTACAAATATTGTACAAATTTACATAAAACGACAAGATGTGATATAAGAGAACAGAAGTATACCTACAAGTTCATCAATGGCTTTGATCAGCCAGCTGTTTACGATCCACTTGGATTTTAGATTAGGTATCTATTGCTATTTTGAATAAAACAATTTAATAATTATTGTGTTTCCAAATAAGTCTTGTAAAAATTAATATGAAAAGACTTTCTGTACGATTCTCAGTATGTATTTTTAATAAATTCAATTATTTACGTTATTTACTCTAATCAATATACTGATACTGACAATCAATTTACTTCATTAAACTTTAACAATATCCACTGTGTTGATCAAAATGTGATACACTTTCACAGGGTGGATTCTATTTATATATATAACTAATAATACAGCGAAAATCAAGAATGACGAAATTATGACGAAAGTACAGGCTGGCCGCGCTAACAGTGTACAGTCCATTATTTCCTAAACTATTTGAAATACAAGAAAACTGTTTACATAAAATTGAATGGCACGAGGGGGCTATTTAGCGAGCTATGGTAAATTATTTTTAACATTATTATTTTAAGAGACATGAAGGTCAAGTTTGGTTTTTTTTAATGAAATTATATATTTTTCTTAGATCACTTGAGGTGCTAACAAGATCATCTCCGGTGCTTTTTATTCAAGAAGGCGAACAATAACTTTATCACAAAGCACAGGTGAGCAAGACGACATTTTACGTACAAGGTGTATTAATATTTCTTAAAATATTATGGTTTAAAAGTCTAATAGATTAAACTGTTAATGTAATAATAGTTTACTGTTACAACGTTTCACATTATTAAATAAAAATGAATACAGGTTTTACTTTCGTGTGAAGAGAAGTTTACATTCGATTATTTATCATTTTACGTGATTTTATGCGGAAGAAATGTAACGTCCTTGTATCAATTGTTATTCGTGAGAGACATTGAATACTCACCGTGAAAATTTGATATGAAAGCAACATCTTGCATTTCAGTTTCCTTTCCGCATGAGGAATATCTTTCTTTTTCCATTATTATCACGAATCGTTACGGTCTTTCGTGGAATTTTCCACAGACGTCGTTTACAATGACGACACTTATCACTGTGAGCCTATCTCTACGATGTTAAGCTCTGTTTACAATAACATACGCTCACCACACTGCATGGTATATCGTCCTAAGGTTATACATGATGTTAATCATAAGTAATACGAGCTTATTTTCTCGAGAAACGAAGAAAGAGCGGTACATATTCTGATATGATAATAAATATTCCATCTCTAATTCTTATGATATTCATGTTATATATTTCATATCACGCAATATTAGACAGTTTAAATAAGCTATGGTACATGTGTCTGTTAGTATATTTTAATTATAATTTAACAGAGCACAAAAATGTCAATGTAAAGTAACTAGTATCTCTGCTTCGTTGATTATATTAAGAAATGTATATTTGTATGTTGTTTGTGTACACATGTACATATAATAACTATGTTGCAGATTTTGTCATGGGCGTAGCCAGGTTATCAGCTAAAGGGGGGCAATGCAATTTTTTTCCTCCGGGAAGGATGGGGGGGGATTCAATTTTTTTCCTTCTAGAGTAGTGCAAAAGCCCCTTTTTTCCGTCCAGGGGCGGGGGGGGGGTTTTTGAAGCCCCTGGCAACGCCAATGGATTTTATGCATTTGTTCTTCATACAACATTCTAAATATACTATAATGAAGAGTGTGTGAATTAAAGAAGAAATAATTGAGGGATTTATTATAATTTGTATATATGAAGAAAAATAAAAAAGATAAATAAAGCGGCCCTGTTAATGTTGTGCATCACTATCGGCACCGCGTCTTCCACAAGGACATTTTGCTTTCTAACTTGAAAAAAGGCTGCTCTATCGCGTGAAATGGTTGGCTTTTATGCTGGACCCTTTGGTTTAGAAATAAATTGAAAAATACCACCAAAAATTCGTGCAAAATCGGCGTCTCCCTATATTCAATAGCTGTTTAAACATATTTAAGCAATGATAGTTTACTAAAAATTAATATGACTGCATTCAGAAAAGTCTGGAGAATCTTCTGGTGTAAACAGAAATAGAGTACATACCTCCTATGGTTACGTCACCAACTTTGTGTGAATTTGAGAAATATGAATCTTTTTTAAAAAGTAAGCTTCTTAAAAAGTATGCATGTAGAAGAAAAACGATTTGCAGATTCGTAATCAGCACATGAAACACTGTAAGAATCATATGATGTGAATCGGAACGCTAATCGGCTGTTGGACAGTGTAATCGCCGTATTATAGCATTGTAGCATTTCAGCAATGTTTTGATTATTGTTAATTCGTCTAAAGTATCATTAAGGTATTATTATTATTAGACTTTGTATTATGCAAAATCACACTGCTTTTAATTAATTTTCAAAGAGAAAAGTTAAACAGTAGTTCATTTTCCTTCTTAAGTATTCCGCTTTCCTAAGAACACAATACAAAATCTATTAGATTTGATTAAAATTTCATGTTTTACGACATTTCACATATTTCTTTAAGTCACGTGTACCACGCATAATATCCACAGTCCGACAATTATGGTAGAATAAACAAGTGGTTAAATATGATATTTATTAATAGTGGATACTCGATTGTCAAATAAGTAATAGTAACGACAATCAATTTCATAAATCCCACCTTGACCGCCATGTGTAAAAAAAGGGTTCGCACACCCTTTAAGGCAGGAGAAATTTTTAAAAATTGCACCAAGTAACTTGAGTTTTTTTGTGAAGTTGGAAAGATTAGTTTACTAAATGATGTGTACCTACCTATAAGAAATTTTGAACAAGTTGCAATTGGTTGAAATTTCGAAGAAAATAGTAAAGGTCGCTTTTTACAATTGTTTATGTGAGACTGCAATGAAAATTTAATAAATACATTTCGCAGATTTATGTTAGTTGTACACATGCTGAAAATTTCATCGAAATCGGTTAACGTTGCTATGAGATATAAACCGTGAAAAATATTGAAAACCGCAGTTTTCCATGACTTTCGATCTCCAACTGTAATAAATCTAAAGATTCTTACGTCTTTCGATCCTTGTTGCTCGTTTCTGTATCAACCCAATTCAATAAAAATTTCAGCATGTATATAACTAACATAAATCTTTGAAATGTATTTATTAACCCTTTGCATTCGGAATTTTTAATTTTCCATACATTTTGTCTCTTCAGAGGGGACAGTCGAGTGCAAAGGGTTAAATTTTCATTATAGTCTCAGATAAAAAAGTTGGAAAAAACGCCCCTTACTATTTTCTTCGCGATTCCAACCAATTGCAACTTTTTCAGAATTTCTTTTACATATCATTCAGTAAATTAATCTTTCTAACTTCAGAAAAAAAACTAAAGTCCCTTGGTCTAATTTTTAAAAAGTTGTCCTGCTGTAAAGGCTGTACGAATACTTCTTTTACCCACTACGGTACGTGGAACACAAAGAACGCTTTCATTCATAAATATCGATCAACGATCTCAACAACGGCACGGCAAGTCGTAGTCATACAATCGATTAACACCGTGAAATTCTGGGAAGTAGATAAATACCTACCATTGGGTAGAAGAATGGGCGAGACTAGCGCAGTGTGAAATTCGCAAGCGACCATCGAACTTGCATCGCTGGCGGAATTTCCGTGAAATAAAGAAATGGTTTATTCCGAAAGGGGGGAAAGATTAAATGAAGGGGAGGCAAGAGGTGGAGGCGGTTGTGACCATAGCCTGCCGCCGGAACGTGTTAATTATTAATACAAAGCATTGAAGCCGAGTGTTATGACGGCCTATTTTAATCCAGGAGGTCTGTTTTCACCGTTGCCTTTCGGCCACTTCCGGTCCTGAATTAGAAGCGCCAATAAACGGAGGCCTCCACCGCTCCGTAGAGATCTCGTTGTTTGACCAAGTGCAGGCCAGGTTCCCTGTGCAGTTGCTCAACTGCTTCCAAATACCGGGAACGACGTTATGAAAAGGTCGATAATTCGAGTTGCTATGTGCCAGTGGGGTGTCTCGCTTAGTATTAAGAGGACAAACGAAGAATTGTTGGAACTATAGAAATACATATGTACCAGTTGTGTCTCTTTTCCTTTTTTTAACGTGGTACAAGTGTAGTTTTGGGAAGAATGAATTCAAACTAGACGTATCTACAAATTCATGTCCTTTTTGTTATGTAATTTTACAATATTATAGGTCAATTTATGGCATTATAATATTCTTATGAATTAGACGATAGAAGTTCCGCTGTTACGCCGATATTTTTAATATGGTAAACTGCAATGCTTTAAATAGTAAATCCTCGATGAGTGTTCGAAGGTTTATAAACTAATGACCATATTTGGTTGAAACAGATATCATTAGTTTCAGAATTTCAAGCTTTATCACTGTGCTAAACATCATTAAAAAATCAGCGTTATACCTCGGGATCTCTCCTTGTCAGTGCCGAAGACCCTTCGAACACTCATCGTGGATTTACTGTACTTCGTCAGAAACGAATGTGTCCGCGCACAATGGAATCTAGATAATATAATCGATTGTGATTTCTGAATGAAGTGATATCGAATTATAACAGTTACTATTTTTGAATCTGGTTTGCAAGATGTCGATTTAAATGAAAAAGAAATTAGCGATACAAAGATATTGTATATACGTATGTGATTTAACTTATGATTACACTCGATGCAGTTTCAATACAAGTGGACTTCTTAGAATCGAAGAATCATCATTACTACTCTACTAAGTATACATATTTATGTTGAAAATATGATTGAATATCCAAGCATATTCACACATCTTCGGTTCATTATGTTATTAGTGTGTAACAAAAACATGTATTATTACTAAACAATAACAGAATTCAATAGCATATTTTTCAATGTCGATTAATTGAGAGACAATAATTTTTTATCGGTAATGTTTGTAAATCCATAATTGCTTGCGTTTTTTTTTTATCGTTCGTTCCCAATGTACGTCACTTATTGCATATTAAGTAACAGGTTTTCAACGATTGTTTGAGTTATTATATAAGGTGACGAGACAGAAAATTTCCTTTCAAAACCTTTACGCAATTTTTCGTAACTTTATATTGAAATAAACTAGAAAAATAATTATATTATACTAAATTTAAAAAAGTCAACGTCAGATAAAAATTATATTACACATCTTGGTAAATAGTAAATACTTAATCATCAATCATACATATCATTCACTCATAGAACAGTAGTTTATTCTTGAAGCACAATGCATAATGATATTTCACAATTCATTATCAGTAGAAGAACACTTGAGAACTTATCATACGCTTGAGCAATGAACGAGTATTTTTTCCCCTGAAATCCGTGTCCCTCTCATAACCGTATTTCTTTCTAATTACTTTCCTGTCGGGTCTCAGCAATAGTTCCTTTTCTCCTGTTATCTGTCCTGTTTTATGTGTTTCCTCTGTACCTCTAACGCATCGACAAATACGCCCTCTTTCTTGCATTCATACAATATGCGACCTCCATTTACATAGCAGGAACAACAATGTGCCCTTTCATTCGCTTATATTCAGATGTCCGTCCTCCTCTTCTATTCATTACCAACAAGTATTAACTGTCGTTATTCTCGACTCTTTATTAGTGTTTTCAGTGCACCAAACGGTCAATAGGTCTTAAACGTTACGTTCACATTTTTATTGTTTACAAGTTTGTTCTTGTTACAAAATAGCATTAGCATAAAGATAAAACTGTACTAATATACTAAACATAACAATTCATCAACAATTTAATCTGTTCTTTCAATATATTTGTAAAGGAAAATGTTTTAAATTGTAAATTGTTGCTTAGATGGTAGAAATATCTACCATCATATAAATATATGTAAATTTCGATTTCTGTTAAGCGTTGACATATAAAATCTGGAAGTAAACAGGATTTTTGTGTTATCTATTACTGATATTATTAACATCTAAATAAAATTAAAATTTGAATGCACAATACTATAGTTTTTATTTTATTTTCCTGTTAATAATATCCTTGCATCAACTTTTATTTTATAGTCTTTAGTAAATTCACGCGTATGTATTGTATGTACTACGACCTCATAATATCAATAGTCTAATTATTATTTTAATTGTTGCTGCAGTATCCATAGAATATAACATGTAATTAGTTATGTTACTAAAACTACTACCTACACTTATTATCAGTATTCGTTATAAAATCAACTGCTCCGAAAATATACAGCGTTTTCAATGGATTACGATTATTACTTCTTTCCAAGCTATTCGTTACTGAAACCCGACGCATCCAGACTAAACCGGAGTAGACCTAAGCTAAACCTTTTTCACGACCCGCTCTGACTTTTTTTTATACATTCACTTGGAGCACATTTGATTCGAACTACACTGCCATATTTTACTTACATCAGACCTTTCGAAAAAGTCATTTATTTAAGAATCTGAATGATTTGAGAACACGCGTTGCTGGTTTGCATTCACATATTGATTGACCCCTTGTCTGTGGACAATTTTCTAACTGTAAATTGGTGGAGATCTCAACGTTTGATTGACATTATTGGTCAAAAGTTTGAAATTAGATCTCACAATTTTATTCTACAAAGATTCCATGCAGCAAAACCATGGTATAGTAACAAAAATCTCCAACGCGAAATTACAACGACGATCAAGAGATGCAGATCAGTACACTATAATCGTGTCTTTTCACTTGCTCGAATGGGCATAATAAATGATCCACAATGTTAGTGTGGTCATGAACTTTATGATATTGACCGTGTACTATAACAATGTCCTGTATTTTAAGAACCGAGATTAAAGTTTATAAAATAAGTACAGAAACTACCTACATCTTTTTCTTCCGCTCTTATGTAACCTCCTACTCTCCAAACCTCCTACTGTAGAGAAATGTAATCTTATCTACTCGTTTCTGAAAAACTGTAATTTAAAAATATAAGAAAAGGGTGTATCTTTAAGTTGTTTTGTGTTCTATGTTTGTATACGATATTTTGTGTGGCATAATATATTGTATTATAAATTATAATGTATTATACTGTTCTGTGCAGTATTGCAAAATAACCTCTTTCTAGAGAATCAAATAGAATTAAAATGAAAAAAAGATTTCATGAAACTGAAATACTAAAACTGAATGTAAATAATTTCTAGTATACCTACCTTCATTGTTTTACTATATTATTATTTCAATTAATGCTGTAATAAAATATTCCATAATAAAAATATTTATACAATAAATTGTTTGCATTCTGTCAAGCGACTGGTTATGCATAATAATCTCCTTTTCATTTTCTTATGCTAATTACCTATATTGTTTTTCTGTATCTAAGGTAACTTACAGTTTCCCCAATTGAGAAACGACACATTCCAAATAATGAATAATACATAACAGTGTTCAACAAGTTTTAATTGTTCTTTGACCTCGTAATCTTCAATAAGCGTTTCTGGTAGATTCTTGTGAGCTCAATATGAATATGCAAACTGGTTTTTCCCAGCACACATAGCTTATGAAAAAAACTAATTTAAAAAAATGGAAATTTTCAACTTTGGAGGTGTGTTGTGTTTTTACAGTAACAGTTATTCAGTTGCTTGTGGCATGAAATGATTCTCTGGACTCTTCCGAACAAAATAATGTAAATTGTTATTATATTATAGACGTCTAAATACGTTTAAATAATTATCAAAGTGAGCAGGACACCGAAAACGCACCAATTTTTTCCGATATTTATCAATTTATTTCAAAAACCGAGGGTCTAGGAGGGAATCTAACTATAGCAAGCGATAGATCAGACCTTTCTGCTAAGGAAGGTGTTAAGGAAAGTTACACACTCTGTTTTCTTTTCAATAAAGACGCGAAATAGTTCAGCAAAGCATGTGGCGATGGCAGAGGTACTCAATGACGGCGTCGTCTTGTTTTTCGCTCATTGTCAGCGTAACGGAAACCGTGTAAGGCAAGGCGACCGCCGTCATTGAGTACCACTGTCGTCGTCACGTGTTTCGCTGAACTATTTCACTTCTTTATTGAAAACAAAACAGATTTTGTAACTTTCCTTGACACCTTCCTTAACAGAAAGGTCTACTAAAGGTTAGATTTTCTTCTCTACCCTTAGTTTTTGAAATAAATTGAAGAATACCAACAAAAATTGGTGCGTTGTCGATGTCTTGTTCATTTGGATCATTATTTAAACATATTTAAATGTCTATAATATAAAAACAATTTACATCATTTTTTCGGCAGAGTCCACAGAATATTATCGTATCAAAAACAACTGAATAACTATTACTGCAAAAGTACGTCACTCCTCCCAAGTTGAACATGTGTAATTTAATAGAAAATTGATTTTTTCAAAGACTACGTGCTAGGAAAAAACGCTTTACAGATTCGTGTTTAGGTCACAAAGATCTATAGGTGTCTAGCAGAGACACCTATTGAAGGTTAAGAGATTTTTTAGATGTTGAACAGTGTAATTGGACTGATAATATTTATGTAAATCTTTTGTAAATTAATCCCTCAACGAAAAGACCTCCATACGACGTATGGACCTCGTCGTATAGGCTTCACTTTTTCAGATGCAGTCGAGCTCCCTGCGTTGTATGGACTTCAGTTTTTTTTCATACTGGCCGCGTGGAGAGGATAGTAGGACGCGGTCGCCACGCCACGCCGCCGTCGTTGAGGGGTTAATGTTCGAAACCCGAAGATAAGCTTGAACTTATGTTTTCTCCTTCAGTAGTACTACTGAAGTTTAAAATAAACCAATAACTGTATTATTTATTTATAATTGCCTGATTTTCTTGTTTTAATTTAATTGATACAAATATTTTCAACGGATCTATTATATTTTGAATATTTTCCTTTAAATTAATTTTATCAGAGGTACACGGTACACGAGGTTTTAGAGTTCTGTAAAGTAATGGAATAATGAATGTTGTCTTTCCTTTTTTCTGTATCATAAAATGCTTTTCCATATATTTCATTAACTTTAAGGAATTGAGCTTGAGTAGGCGCATATGTTTCATTATATGATGTACATGCTTGGATAAAAAATAATGCTAATAACTGTATTAAACATACTTGAAGTCTTTGTAACTAGTTAGTTCTGTATACTCTTGTATGCTGTAAATGTATGATACTTTTAGTTAATAATAATTCATTATAGATTATATAGTTATTATAGTTAATAGAGAAATTGACCTATAATTATATATATATAACGATGAAAGAATGATCTGTAAATTGCAGACAACAGAGAATACAAAGAATGAAATGATATTGTAATTAACACAAACGGTGTTTATTGTGCGTCCAATTTATAAATCATAAATTTTTGTTTTACCAAAACATGTTTAATTATCCAGTGATTTGTATCCATTACTAATATTTGCATTTTTTTTCCAGAATGCATAAAGGTCAATATGAAAAAGAAAGGAATATTTTCGTGGCGTTCGATCTCTCGAAGCGTTCATCCGAAAATTCGGTTATCCGCACAATCATGTCTCGCAATTAATTCAGGTACAATAGGTTCTACATAATGTATTCACATATGTTATATGGTTGTTTAAACGGACCATGGTAACAAACTACATAACATATTTTCAGTAACACTTCGAACGTCACGAATGGTTAATAATACCATAGAATTTTGTAAATGTTATTTGAACGCTTTCGCGTACGAATATTCGCCCGTCCAGTTTTTTCCACTTTGGAAAGGCATTAATGACGCAAGGAACTCACCTTGCCGTGGTATATTAGCATACCCGTATAGTTATCGAAGTACTTTTCACGTTGGAGGGCAACATGCACGGGTTGGCAACAAAAACGGCAACTAAATCATATTTAGATAGCTTCAGCGTGGCAACATTGACCTAAACTCCTAACGCTAATTATGCCGTTTTATTTAATGATGCACGGTGAAACCGGGATCCCCCTTAGCGTAAATCGTTTCTCAAGCCTTTATGATTTTATCGGGTCCCGCTCGCGGCAACGTGACCGCACATTCACGTATTTACGCTCGCGTCTTCCAACGTGCAGACTTTATGCCCGCGTTTGCGCCTTCGTTGCTCGGCCGTACATCGTCACACTATCTAGTATACCACACTATCATACTAATCTCTGTTACGAATTAGTCGGATAATGGCGGTAATAGGCATTTACTCTGTGATGAAGTTTTTGTACATTCTTGTACAGGGTGTAACAAAAATATTCTACGTTCCTGAAATGGGTCACTCGTGAAGTGATTTGGAACAAGTTTTTCCTTAGCAAAAATGTTATCTGTGGCTTTGTTAATGAGATATTAACCTAACGAAAAACCTCGACCAATTAGAGCGCGAGTCTGCCGGCCGAGCTCTGATTGGTCGGGGTTTTTCGTTAATATCCTAGTAGCATTAATGGTTGGCCAACGGTATTCAACAGTTTGGAGTTAGTTGGGATATATTAGTCCTTTTGTCTACAAATTGCCAAAATAGAGGCCACGACGAAAAAATTATGACAATTTGCCAACGAATATCCAATGTTTGTCCTACAATTATTATAGTTGATCAATTAACAAGAAATTTACAATGATAATGAAACATTGGTCTACCCAAAGTTTGCCAACATTTAAATATAGTCTTGAAGACGTCAGAAACGTTGCTACAACCAAAAATTTATTATTATATTTCAAATTGATTTTTTTGTTTTCTTATTTAGAAATATACTCGCAATTTTTTACTGTCGCGCAACACATTTGACATTTGAAGTTTTGTGAAAATAGAGTCAGGTGACAGAAGATTGGAAATAACTGGACATAAATAAAGTGGTAATTGTAGTATAGCCAACTGTCGTCCTATTATTGGTTTAATATAGATACATACTCAACAATTGGCCCTACAGAAAGAAACCTCCAGTTGGCCCTTCGTATTATAGTAACGTGGGCCCTATGTTAGGTATGTTCGTTGGCCCAGTTGAAAAAAGGGTGACAATTCTAACTGTTGGCCAACCAATGCTGCATCAAAGGTCTATCAAAATGCCAACAATACTTGCTAATATAATAAATTATAATATTATGTATTGCTAAGGAAATACTTGTACCAAATCACCTCACGAATGACCTATTTTAGGGACCTACAACACTTTTGTTACACCCTGTACAGTGAGTAGCATTAATATTCGAAAATTGTGCAAATTTACTTTGTTCATGGCGATGGAAACAAATATTTAGTTATATAGGATGCGACCGAATAACATGTACAAGCGGGCATGATGTGATGTATCATGAAAAAATAAAAAGAACATATAGAATAACATTTTTTCATGAGGCGTAGTTTTTGAAATAATCGAGTATGAAAATACGTATATACAATTACGGTTAACCTTTTAACGCCCAGACCCTTAAATCGTTATTTAAAAATTATGAGACTGATATATGTATATGGTGTATCTTGTTATTTTGACGTCGAAAATATCGATATTAAACAGACCTATTTTTTTTATTTTTTCCTTTTTTTAATTATTTTTGGATGGAATAATTGAATTCCTCAACTAAAAACGTTGAAATCTACTTCACATCAGTGAAACTACGGATCCTTGCTGATTGCTGACAGAAGTTAGATATTAACCCGTTGACTGCAGCGCGATCGCAAGCAGGACCCTCCCTCTGTGTGGTGTTACGATGTTCTGTGTTAATAATTTAAAAAATACCCAATTGTTTGTGTGAATTTTATAAAATGTAACAACTGTAGTTATCACAGCAGAAGCGTATGATGGCCGCAAAGCAATGGCAGATTCGAAAATTGTTATTTTTGAATTTCTTGTTACAACGAATAAAGAACGCCTAAAGGCGCTGTTCGCAGTCAATGGGTTAACAGGCGACAGAATATTACACACTTTTAAAATGGGTGTGGCAAGGGTGTAACAGTGGGCGTTAAAGGGTTAAAGAGTCTCTCGCCGACTTCCGTAGAGAGCAGGACTGTTTTGATTATGTTTTGAAGTGTATACTAGGGTGGCACTTATTTACTCTCGGTGAAAGTTTCTTTAAGATTTTTTCCGCGTCACCCCTCAAAATAGTTCCAATTAATAACAGAATAGTGTGAAGTTTGTGTTTAATCGGATAAGGGTTAAAGGAGTTCCTGGGCCCTCAAACGTTTAAATAATTACTTAAACGCACACAAAGTCGATCTTATTCGATTATCCTCCAAGTAATTGATTATATCAAAGAAACATGTCTTACAAAACTTGTAGATCTATGCAAGGAGTATCTTTTATGTTCTACAACCTTCTGTCGTGCGACAAACGGTTTCCGAAATAAATACAAAAAGCCTGTAGAAAATTATAAAACTTTTTTGATTCCGAAAATTGAAATGTGCCCTGATCATTGTTTACTAATACAGACTAAAAAAATATGTATTTTGTATTATGGACGCAAAAAAAATTTTTTTCAAAATATAAGCCTGAAAACGTAATAAATTTTACTATTGAAAAAAATATGTATTTTGTATTATGGACGCTAAAAGAATATTTTTTTAAAATATAAGCCTGAAACGTAATAAATTTTACTAGAAATTATTTTCAGACTAAGCTGGTTGTGTTTAAATCCAACCATTCTCTGGTTTAGACAAGGAAGTTCAGGGTACAATCGGTGCATCGGCAAATGTTCTTCTGGAGGTGGTAGAAACAATGAAAGGACGACTTTATGATACGATCAAACATTTGTACATTTAGCTTTCTACTTTCGTTAGTTTCATTCTTTCCAGTAACCTTTTAGTAGCCGGGCCTGCAGGCAAATTAATGTGTGGTTCCAGAACCATCAACCTGGTCTGAAAACAGAAGTTTTATTAAAGCAGTAGTCTAGTGTAGGCGGTCAAAAGAATCGATTTTTTTTCTTGCATTTCCTCATAGTTTGGGATCTTGAAAATGTGCTTCTAAAGCATTATACCGAAATTCATGGAATTCTCGAACCTTTACAAGAATGAAGGGCGGCGCGCATACGGCGTGCCTATACGCCACGATAAAAATTTAAACGCGTTTTTCTCGAAACCATGTTTCTCAAGATGGGCGCACATTTTTCTCAGAAACCACTTGGCCGATCGACTTGAAATTTGGACTACGTATAGAGTATATTTCTGGCTACCGTCCGGCCTAGAAGGTTCTTGTTATCTTCGCAATTACTATTTTTTCGGGGCACAATAAATACATATTTTTTGGTCAAAATCAAACCTTCCTTTTCAAAGCTCTGTAATTTTCTCAATTTTTTATTTAGATTATTTATCCTCGGTCAGGTGATAGCCACATTCATGGAGAATAAAACGCAATCTTGTTTATTTCTTTCAGACGACTAGGACTGACGCAATCATTGCGCCCGATGGGACAAGTTTTTTGGCAACATGACCTGCGCGGCTATTTATAATTATTACGGTTATTTGCCATTCTTTTTTCGGTCCACTACACTTTTATTTTTTCCACGTTCCGTTAGTCCATATGTATTTGTAAATTCGTTCGTTAAGTAGATAAGTAATTAAATAATGAAATAACTTAGAGTTATGTCATTTTTGAGTCATCACATCTGTATTTAGTAAATTTTTCGGAATTGAGCGACAGGTTTTGGAGCTGTTACGCACTGTCGACAAGCCACCGGCGACCAAGTCATCGGTAACCATTGGGTTGTTATGTAGTGGAATGCGCACCGCGAGGGAATACACGGGATTTCGACTGTTAACAAATTCGGAGAGAAGAAAATACCGATTTGGTATATGTACAAACTTTATTGGCTAGAAGGCCGTAAAAAGAAAATACAAACGTCGTGCACGCAAGCTCTCTGGGTACTATCGTGCCCACGACTTTTGGGGTATTTTGTAAGGTAAATGTTCCAATGGTTGGACACGTCCTGGTGGTTGGACACTATATCGTGAATTATTGGTAACATTAAATTTTTAAAACATAATAACGAACTTCAGGAGAGAAAATAATTGTCCTTAATTATTTCTTATCATAAATTATATAAAAATGTTCGCAAAAACGCGATGTATTATTTACACAAAATATTATCATTTAGCAATTATGAACTTGAGGCGTCATGAATGCCTTCGTGAATATTTCGCAAAGACTGAGAGCGAATTTCTTAAGCTCGTAAATAATAAATAATTCGTGCGTTTTTATTAAGTAAAGATTTCTTGAACTTATTAAAGTCTCTAGAATTGATACCAACTTTATTTTAATAAAACCTTTTTCTTTTAATGTCGAAATTATCGAGTTTATTTACTGGTACATGAGAATGCTGATTGCGTAGTCGTTGGACACTTGTCCAATCACTCGAGCATCATCGAGCAGAGAGTTAGTGTATGACTTAAAAAATTATTTTCGTAATATTACAATAGGTATTTTTGCGTTTTTTATATTAATAACAATATTTCATTTTGGAAGCTCATAGTATTTTTACATATTTCATACATAAATATATTATTTTGACACAACCATAAGCTAAGCGATTCGCGTTCTGAATATTCGCTAAAAATTACTTTTTTATTTTATTTCTTTTGTTTCGGGAATTTTTTATAACAATACGACTTTTAAGATGCCGAAGGGAAAGGTGAGTACCAGAAATTATTCACAAGACGTGAATTAATGCTGTCAAAGCTGTTTAAAATGGCATGTCATTAAGAATTGCCATGACAAATATAAAGTGCCTCGAAGAACAGTTTATATTAAAAGTAGAGGGACAATTCCTTTAATTGCCACAATGAGTCCATCAACGTACCCCACAAAAGAAGAAGAGAAGAAACGTGTTCAGTGGAGTTTCTATCTTGGAGGGCGAGGATTTCCTGTTACAAAAGACCAACCGATGGATAGCGTACCAACATAAAAGAAAAGTATCATGTTTTACTATTAAAAATCAGCTATTCATTTATTGTATGTTATATCCAAACACTCGCACAGCTAAATTTAATCACTAGGACATGCTGTAAAGTACGTCCAATCATTCGGCCAAATAAATGCTTTTAGATATTCATAAATTTGAATACTTTTTTCACGTGAACACTTTCTTCTAACGACTTGTCTGGAAGAAGTTCTGCTCTATTGATTGAATGTACTTTTTTACCAATCTATATTATTTTAATATACAAAAAGTCTTCGTAACCGCAATCTTCGTCTTAAACGTCCAACCACTGGAACATTTACCTTACATGCCGATGTCTCAAGTGACTAACCCCTGTGTTATACACTTAGGGTTGAACCTTGAACGGCTACTTAGATTGAAAATTCAGTGGATGATTCCTCTGACCACTGATTCATTAATCTCTACATAACAGGGTTCAAGAAAATATACGAGCTCGTACGCACTTGCTAGCTGCGACCACGAAAATACGAGCGATGCACGGACAACTCGTTGGTTGCGGTGACAAAGAAAGTGTGTTGAATCAAATGCACGCGTTCACACGACGAGCAACTTTCTTGCAAGACTAGACGTAATACCACAGACTAGATATAAGAATAGACCTAACATGCAATGTAATTTTTTGTTCCATGCTTCGGGGGCGTCAGAAGTCACCGTACCATTTCAAAATTCGCTTCCTTGCTAGCGAAACCGGGACAATAATATATGTATGTATCGCTATATGCAGGCACGGATGTGTGTGTGCTGTGCGTTATCACGGTGTCGAACATAGTTCCTGATATCGGAAACTTTTATGTAGAGGTGCGCTCCAACCAGCGTGACTTTCGTGGGACACCGAGTCTCATAAGATGTTACGTGTATTCTTATATCTCGTCTGTAGTCATACATACTGAACTTCGATAAATTGACATCCATTTTGTTCGACAGTCACTATGAAAGTGACAACTTCAAATCACCGAGTTTGGTCGCCTATTTTTTAGTCTTTTATCGACCAAGTCGCCGGCGAATGGTCGACAGTGCCTAACGGCTCTTACCCAGATTGCATACAGACGGCTTAAGGCGGCTTAGTGACGGCTTAAAGGTGCCTAAGACCTAAAATAATTGTAAAATGGGCGTCTTGAAGGCGTCATGTGATACCTGTGTAGTCTTCAATTTCCTTTAATCAATACAATTTTCCATAACGTTTTTACTAGCAAGGGATAACTCAAGTGTAACATGCTGATTTTTATACCGTTTGGTACAAAGGTAGTATTTTGAAAAATACTTGACACGTATTTTTTTGTAGGACGCGTAAAATTGTGGGTGCGAAATACATTTTCCTTAATATCTTGCAAACTATTCAACTTATTGTTAGAAGAAATATTTGTTAATTAAGATTGTGTGTGTTTTTAATTACAAAAATATCTACTTAGATAGTGTTTTGAAATACCAATTTGTTTAAACAATATATTGAAAATTAATACTCTTTTGCATTTATTTCTTCTATTCTTTCCGATATAAGAACTACGGAGAAATCGGAATTTTTAGTTTAAAATTGATGACAATTCAGGTTGTTATAAGGGTCATTCCACGCCAAATGAATCACTTTTGTACACGGTGTCTGGGATTTTGTTCAAAATAAAATATGTTATAATCCATGTGAAAATAGGAGGAGGGGTTTAAGTCATTGTTTCGGCTGGTTTCGAAGTAGTTTAAAAAAATACAGACCCTCAATGTTAACAATTTCCAACGAATTTTACGAAAACTAGCTTCACAAAAGAATTTTTATCTCCGCAACTATCGAAGATGCAAACTTGATTTTTCTTCCATTTTAATCGTAAGGGGTCGTCTTTTTTAGTATTTATTTTATTTATATATACACTTACCTTTGTAATTCAAACATACAAAAAATATTCTTGTTTTGCAAATTTGTCCCCCGATTGAAGTCTGAAAAATTTGAGAAAAGTACGGTCGTATGCTGTGATCTTTCCGCTTTAAAATTCATTTGTTTTAATTCAGGGACGCTCTAAAATTGTCGCAGCAGGCCGACAACGGTCGTGAGGTTCGGCGATTCAGGTAAGTACGCCGCTCGGTCGAACGCTGTCCTCCAGTAGACTTGGAAAACCCGAAATCCATTGTACTACGAACGATATTACTTAAGCCGTATTATAGTATTATAGTTGACGAAATGATATTATTGGTGTTCTCAGAATATGCATTTTTATTATTGCCCTTTGTCCTAATTCCTTTTTCAAGCGCTCATAGTCGTAAAATTCGGTGAAAATTTCCAACTTTGAGGGTCTGAACCAAACGGCATGAAAATCGGCGTGTGTTAGACTTAAGTGATGTCCCTTGTAAGTCCACATTCTGTCTCATATTTTATTTCAGCTTAACATATTTATTTTCTTATGTAAACGTTGAACAGATGTGTTACGATGTATAATAGACTAATGGGAAATCGAAATTTACACTTAGTATAGGTAGCATTAAGCGACCGCAGAGTTAAATCTCGCAAGAACTCAACAACGCTCTCGAAACTACATTTTGCTTCGTCTTTCCTAATGTTAAACACAGCGTTAAACTTTCTAGAAGATATTTGCATGTAATAGAAATAAATTAAACTATGAAATATTTATGTATCACGGAGTTAAAAGGGTATGCAGATTTTGTATGTAATATCTACGCATAGAATAAGTTTGCAGATGATTATCACACGTAAAGTGTGTTAATCTGCAAGATCTTAAACGAGAACTTTTTCTTTTCGTTATAATATATGTCCAGTATTTTTATGAGAATCCTAATTAATTCCAATTAATCATCAAAATTTGATAAACTTTTCTTTAAAATTCTCTTCTACGCAAAAAAACATCTTCTCGGCCAATATAAATTACTTTCATGAACATTTACCATTTACATATTTTAATCTTTATGTCACAAGATTCAATCAGTATTCAATTTCACTGAATAACTTCGATCATCATAAAACAATTACCAGTGACTAAAGGCCGTTTTCTCGGTCTTATTATCAATAATTAAACGTATTAACGAAAAAGAACTCACCAGTCGACAATTGAGTCGGGTTACACATGAAACAATTCTCCGTAACGCGTCGTATGCATTTCGCGTATCAAGTTTCAAGTGAAAGCACCACATGGGATCCTTGAGGAAGGTTAGGTCCTTATGGTAGTGAATGCTGAATGTTATGGTTGGCGGTGCATGCCGAGTCCGACGATCTTGCTGATGTCCACTCACGCGTCTCTGGGTATAGATGACGAAGAAAGCCTGTAAAACCATGCCAGCGAGGAACCATCTTACGAAACGCGCCGGAAGACCCTTTGCATCGTGCAATCGTTCTTTCCTCGATCTTTTTTTTTCCTTTTCCACGGCTCCTCGAGCCCCTCCATCCTGCCAGACGCTCCCAGCTGACAGATATTACAGCAAATAATTCCAGCGAATGATGCCCCTACCGAATCTATAAGTTCATATTCAAATATCCTTGTTTATTCGGATAATATTTTCGTGGGGATTCCGTGACCATTCGAACCCGCAGAGGATTAAATAATACATACCTAACAGGTATGTATGTATGTTTCGTTTGCGCCGTTTGCGGTCGATGTCTCTGGTTCATTTTAACAGACGTCAATTCCTTGAATTTTCATATGAATGCAGAAAAAGTTTCAGCAATGAAACAATAATGATAGTTTCCCTTATACACCCAATTCTGTTTTTACACGAACTGAGTGTACTTAATACTATTGTTTATTATATCATTATCGTATTTTTTTATAGATCGTGTCGTTTATCACACAAATTATAAAATAATTGGTTTTCAATTTTCAATAATTAAAATTAAAAGTGCACTCGATGGTTTCAATAATAGTAATAAGAAAATCATTTTAAAGTATTAAAATAATTGGTGTACTACCCTGTATGTTATGGGCAACGATTTACATGTATTTATGTATTTCATAGACATATTTTTTTAATCTTTACTCACAGTACAATATTTCAGTTAAACATTATTATTAATAACGGTTATTAAATTTTATTACTAAAGTATCTTTGTTATTTAACAAAAATTTTATGTGACTTTAATGCAAAATGTAAGAATGGTTTCTATTTTATACCGTTTGCAATGTCGGGTAGTAAGTTTTGTCAATTAAAACCGTACGAATTAACTCAGCACCAGAAAGCATTCATTTTGTTTAAAATATTTACTATGTATTATACATGATATAATGATATACTTATATATATATTATAGCAGAAAATTAACTTATAGAACACAATGAAATAAACGGTTGAATGAACGTTAGAATATTTGTGTGTTATTGTAAACATAATCAAACATCTGATACAGGAAATGACTATCCATGTAATTTTAATTTTTATAAATAGGTGTTTAATATTGTGAGTTTGTTTAAATATCCGCAGTCTATTCATTAATAATTTATTCTGATTTTTCGTTTGGAATTTGGAGTTACATTCATTGCATGTGTCCAGATTTCTCACTTCTCCTGATATTATTATTATCGTATTTCACGAGTAAATTAACATATACACATTATGTGTGTAGCTGTTTGCAAGCTCATCAATTAAATGACAAGACTGACAAAATGAAACGGAAATTTTTCAAGGTAACGTCGAAGACGTTTGTTGCGTTACGCCATTGGAAGCGAAGCATCGGATTATAATAAAATTATTCTGGGCAGCTGTATCGGCGCGTCGATACTGTTAAATGCACCTTTTCAATCGGGGGTCAGAGTATCACCAGTCGGACTTTCGCTGCTTAAAAAGTCATATACCTATGTACAATCGAATTCGAAGTAACAGAATAGATCGTCGAATTTATACAAAGCTATGCGCTCGTATTTGGGTTAACTCGTCGATACATATGTATGGAAGAATGTCGAATAAAGTGAAGCACACCGGGTTCACATTGGCACCGCGATACTAACTACTACCGAGTTCTTTGTAAAAAAGAATAAAAACATAAGATGTCCTCAATTTCAACCGTGAATTATTGTAAACTCATATCTACTACTTATGTCATATTTCGTATAATATTGTTACGTGTTACCCGATAGGTAGCACGTATTGTATAATGTTAAAGCGAGAGACTTCAGGTTAGCGACGTTGTTTTAGTAACAACGCCAAAACAGAGACAGAGTAGAGTCGTGATACGACTGTAGAATAGAAAAGACTTGTTAAGATAAGTAGTCCTCCTCTCCAAATAAATAATTCTTCCTTTTTTTTTAATATTGCCCTTATTTATTCGAAAGTCATGCCGCGTCCACGCAACAATATAAACAAGTTATCTGGATATTTTAAATAATACTCCAATTACATAACATATATACTTGTATGTATTGTACATATTATAATTTGTACTGTGAATTTTACGAATTTATACCATGTAGGAATGCACAAGCTGGAATGAAATAAGAACTCAGTATGAAGTTTACCAACGTTTTTATCTTATAGTTAATAGTATAAATAGTATAAATTATAGTACTTGAAGATGTATAAATGTTTCTACTTGATTTCTGTCTTTGAAAACTGTCCTTATGAAGATACGATTATATTATATTATTATATAATCCCCTCTTCCTAAACTCCAATCTCACATTTGAAATACACCCGTATTGTTGTATATTATTTATCTATGGCTCAAATTATAATTAAACTATTCCTGATTACACAGATTCGTGTGTGCGCGTGCGTGTGCATATGCTAAATAACGAACTTTTCATGAAAATACAAAACTGGTGCGTAGAAAATACGCAGATCGGTTTTTTTTAAACTTCCACAGCTATTTCCAACCATTCAAAATCACAAAATTGAATCACTGTCTATAGACTAATTTTTGTTCGAAATATTTAAAAACTTTTACAGCGTTCACTACAGAAGCATATAGGAACGATAATGCTAGTCGCGAGTCGCGATACGACTAAATACATAGGGCGTCCGGAAAGTCTCTGTGTCACTTGGTTATTTTAAATCTATTCTTTACTTTTACAAACTTCCTAAGTACTATCATTAGGTTATGGTCAAGTTTAGATTACTATCTATAAAAGATAACGGTATTGATGTCTACATTCTCTATACATGCTCGGATATTCATCGTTTCAATTTAATAATGACATTGCTGTCCCATAGAAAAAATAAATAGACAACAAAAAAAGAACAAAGAAGGAAGAAAAAGAACAACCGAGAAAGAGAAAATGAAAGAAACACAGAATTTAAAAAATAGCAGGTATAAATCTAATCTAACTTTACTTCATTTTCCAAATACTTTGTATTGTTATTGTTATTTAAATTCTTCAAGTACGTTGCCTTTTGTATAACACTGCACCATCAGTTGCTTGACACCCCGTACAAAAACCTACATAAGAAAACGCGACGCAAGGGAAGGCAGAGATCAGGAAACATAATCTACCCAAGAAAACTGCTACGGGCGATCATGGGAAATCTCATCGATAGTATCCTTCCCTTGTAAATTATCTGTTACGTAAGTCAGACTTCATTTGTTGTGATCATGGTCGCGCGGACGGACGTGTAATTCACCAGATGCATCAAATCACAGGCAAATCATGTATATGATTCGTCACGCCTTTTGATTATATTTCAGAGCGAAAGAATGTAAACTTCCAAGGAATTTCCGATTCCACGACACAAGTTAAGGCCATCTTTAGAAAGAATTTCGCATTGTGCATTTTGTATGAGTAATTCATTTCTTTTTTGCACTCAGGTAACAACGTACGTTCAAATTCAAAATATGTTTCCTTCTTTAATTAATCAAAACATTAAAGTTTAATGATTAAAGGATACAATATTAAAGAATAAAAGTGAACACTGTTAAATTATCATGGTATTTTACGTTACTTTACTTTACCCTTCTTTACTTTATTTTACTTTACTTTATTTTACTTTAATTTGTTCTATTCTATGTATTCTATTTTATTCTATTCCATTCTATTCCATTCTATTCCATTCTATTCCATTCTATTCCATTCTATTCCATTCTACGCCATTCTATTCCATTCTATTGGATTTTGTTTTATTTATGTTTTTGAAATTTAACATTTATTAGAAATAAATATTAAACCCGAGGAAAACAATAAATTGCATATTGGCACTTTTAATATTAGTTAGATTTGTTAGAAGCACGCTATATTAATTACACTGTTCAACAAACTTCAACTTTTTTTTAGACCACTAATGTCCAGTAGGTTTTTCTTATAGGTTTTCATGCGTTGAATACGAATCCGCAAATCGTTTTTAGAATCCAGTTTCTGAAAAATTTGATTTTGAAAAGAAATGCAAATTTCCATATTGTCCTTCCGAAAATGTTCATGTTAAAAATTAGATTACAAAAATATTACGTAAGACGCTACCTGACCCCCCTGTAAGAAAACGTAAGGAATTCACACCTTTCCCGTCTACAAAAAAATACCTTGCGCAATTCAAGAACGACCCCATACTGCCCCATAGCAATCTTATGCAGACAACGCGGCGCATCGGAACAAGCCTGAATTAAGATTTTTAGGACCCGGGGCTATCAAATCTTCGGGGGCAAAGCAGGGGGGGGGCAACAAATTTTTGTAATAAAACATACAACAAAGTACATAAATTTACAAAAATAAAAAATTCTAAATAAAATTAAATAACGTATAATCATAACGAACGCTTGATTATAATTAGACTGCGGATTTTTATACAAAATGGTATTTTCTAAAGCAATCTATACAGGGAAGAGCAAATGTAGGAATTTCTTTCATTTCTTATGTATCATGTTAGGTTCGGAATGAACTAGAAAACTGATTGGATCTGGTGAAAATTTTGTATTTTATTGTATTTTACAGATCCCTACGGGCTATATGTAAATGCATAAAATCCACAGTGTAATTATAACGAACAGTACTTCGTCATACTTAAATAACTATGGTTTGACTTATTTCTACACTTATTGTGATTCCTAATTATTTCGAAATGGAAACAGTAAACAAACTTTCATTGAATTATTTTTTTCATAAATGGAATGCTTAGAATGGGGTCCCCCTGCAAAGTGGTGCACGTGGCTGCAGCCTCCTAACCCCCTCCTTGATCCGGCGCTGCATCGAGACGGCACCCGGATGTTGAAACATTGGAACATGAAAACTTCAAAGTTTTGTTCATTGATTTAATACAATTTTGAATGAGATACATTATAAATTCTGGAGAGTGAAATAGTAAAAATCAGATTAATTATCGTAATTATAATCTGAAACATATACGTTACTCATACATGAATTATTTCTCGTACAAGCGTTTTAACGAATGATTTTAATTGTTAAATACATTTATTGGATTAATTCAATTGTACCAAGTTGATACAATCGTTCCGTGGAATTGAAGACAAATAAAGCTTTCGAATTGATAAAAATCTCCTAATACGTTTTTGCAATAATAAAATGTTGAACAGATTAAAACCTTCGAGCAGATTACACTGTTTGTGACGATGATCAGACCTGCTTCATTGCTAATTTCACACATTTTTAACGAGATCTTTATCGAAAATCATCTCGTGCATGCTATTATCTCCGCTCGATCGTTATAATTAGCGATCATCACTTTCTGTTCATTACTTGTATCATACATTGTAAAAATAAATAAACTTCTTCGATCGATAATTTTGTGATCGCTCATTTTTGTGGTGTACAATTACCACGCACAATTACCACAAGAACCCATTACATAGCTTGTACTTTATCAATTACGTTTTATATCGAAACTGGCTGGATCAATTTTTAACCATTCGAGTAATTAATATTACTACTGCAGAGAAAATCAATATATTGCTACTAAGGGAGAACATGAAGCTTTTATTTAAACTATGAACTGTAAGTTGAACACTTTTAATGAAACGTGATTTTTTGTATTTACCTTTTATTTCATTTGTGCCATTTTAAACATTCCATAGCCTGATTAATTGTAATATAGAATGTAGTAAATCTTCAATACTCTTATCTAGAATTAGTGCAACTAGAACACAGTATGTACATACCTAGATACTACCATCACGAAACGATTCTTATTAAATTTTACTTACGTCAACATTAATGATTTAACGCATCCAAAATATTAAATTCATAAATTAATTAAAGTGTTTTGAGCTAGCTGACAGAAATATAGAGGAATACCTGAATAACTGAATAAATAATTAATATGCATAATTGATGAATAGAAAAGTAATTATTATGTTATAGAGTCGTAATATTAGTTACAGACGCTGACTTGTGTTGGCATCATTATACGAGTTTCAAGTATATAATTAAGAGAAAGTTATTATTTACATTTGTTATCTACATTTGTTTAATTAAAATTGAATGAATTAATATGTATCTTACGTAACGTATAAATTACAGAAAGTAACGTCGAAATAGTCTCTGGAACATAGAAGTCAAACTAAACAGTAGCTATTGTAAAGAACAATGGTAGAAATTGGCCAATTTTGGATCTGGCTGGCAACGAAAGTTTTTTACAGGATATGTTTCTACAGGTCCTAAGGAATCCAAAATGTATAATTATGACCCTGGACAGGATGGGAAAGTTATAAAAAATAAGCGCAATGTTTGAAATGTCGTCGTTAGTAAAACTCACCTGATTAGTGGTCGTTGTCTTCTTCGGATGATAACCCATTAGCAAAGTAATTATTTAAGAAATCAGCTGGTAAGTTCATCGTAGGTTGGCACCGAGTATATCCACAAAATCATAAGATTGTTGTTACGTGGGAACATCAATCGCCAATCCGTTCACCATCTTCATATTCACAATACCAGACAATGTTTAAATGTAATATTTGCCAGAAAAATAACAGCAATGTTAAAATACACCATTTGAGTTCTAGAATAGTTTCATTGTGTAATGTCATAATGACCGAGTATATCAGCATGTTAGTGCCTCGGAGTGTAGCGTTCGTTTTCCATGCTGGGAAGTATCTGTGTATAAAAGAAGGTTATATGATACGTTTCAAATACAGTGATGATAAACAAAGATTTTCTTGAATAACGTCGCCATTCCATATGAAGAATCAGTTCTTGACAAAGCTTCAGTGAGTGCGGATGTTATACGTGTGCTTTTTATAAGAGTGATTTTTTATATTTTTAAAACTAGTAGTGGCATTTTTGTGAATCTTTCTACGAAGAAAATGCCACTACTAGTTTTAAAAATATAAAAAATCACTCTTATAAAAAGCACACGTATAACATCCGCACTCACTGAAGCTTTGTCAAGAACTGATTCTTCATATGGAATGGCGACGTTATTCAAGAAAATCTTTGTTTATCATCACTGTATTTGAAACGTATCATATAACCTTCTTTTATACACAGATACTTCCCAGCATGGAAAACGAACGCTACACTCCGAGGCACTAACATGCTGATATACTCGGTCATTATGACATTACACAATGAAACTATTCTAGAACTCAAATGGTGTATTTTAACATTGCTGTTATTTTTCTGGCAAATATTACATTTAAACATTGTCTGGTATTGTGAATATGAAGATGGTGAACGGATTGGCGATTGATGTTCCCACGTAACAACAATCTTATGATTTTGTGGATATACTCGGTGCCAACCTACGATGAACTTACCAGCTGATTTCTTAAATAATTACTTTGCTAATGGGTTATCATCCGAAGAAGACAACGACCACTAATCAGGTGAGTTTTACTAACGACGACATTTCAAACATTGCGCTTATTTTTTATAACTTTCCCATCCTGTCCAGGGTCATAATTATACATTTTGGATTCCTTAGGACCTGTAGAAACATATCCTGTAAAAAACTTTCGTTGCCAGCCAGATCCAAAATTGGCCAATTTCTACCATTGTCCTTTAAAATAAAACACTTTGGTAATTGATCATTTAAGAGACTTCATTAATGTTATTGTGTAATAATTTTGTGACAATTTAATATAACAAATGCATTAAAAATGTTTCTTGTATTTGTTCATGTATTCTTTTACGCGTAGATACATATTTAGGTACTATGTATTACTTTAGTGTTTGACAACAGTATGACTAAGCTTGAGAATATGAGGTGGATATTATTCTAGAACCACACTCAGCCATCTCTGTCTTTATTCGGATTTATAGATTTCCCCTAAAATATGTCGTATGCATTATACACTGTAAAAGCATCGGACTAATTTATAAAATGACTTCAATTGTACAAAGGATAATGAATAAGATCATTTTATTAAGAATTAAATATTAGAGTAATTCAAAATCACATTATTCGCGCATTCATACAAGCTAATGTATTATTTTTAATATTATACATTATACAGAAACTAGAACCTCAATTACGTGAACACCATTTATTCGAACATTCTCACTTACAATTATAATAGTCCTTTGTTACACTGTTCAACACCTACATTTTTGTGCAATTGTCAATAAGCGTTTCTGATATATCTTTATGAGCTAAATACGAATCTGTAAAACGTTTGTTTCTATCAGGTCCAGTTTTTGAAGAAATCAAATTTGAAAAAAAATTGAAAATTTTCAACTTTGGAGCTGTGTTGTGCTTTTACAGTAATAGTTATTCAGTTTATTTTTACACGAATTAACTCTGGACTCTTGCGAACAAAATGATATAAATTGTTTGCAGATTCGTATTTAGCTCATAAAGATTTATAAGAAACGCTTATTGACATTTGCAAAAAAAAAGGTAAAATTTGTTGAACAGTGTTATCAGAACAATACATTAGAAACACATTTTAAGCGATACAAAATGAAAAAAAAACAGTAGCTGATTTGAAATCATTCTATAGAAAAATGTATTACGACAATAAGAATCGAAAAAAATAAGTAAGTTTTTATTAATCTCGTACATTCTGGGTCATAAGAAAGATTAACCCTAAACAACCCAGTATAGTGTACGCCGGACACATTTTCAGATTGATTTACATATAGAATCAAAACTACTGAGTTATTAAGGGTTAAAAAGAGGAACATGTTAACAGGCACAGTTATAATTTAATGAGGAAAAAGCAGAGTTTACATCAATTCAGTCAATTTATCACAATGATACACGTTCTATCAGGTTAAGACAATAATAATGACTGAGTATGTAACAATGATGAAGTATGTGACAAGTTCGTATTACTCTACTTCATGTAATTGTTATAAATAGGCTGCAGTATGTTAAACGTGCTATGAACATAATTATGTAATAATAATAATTTATTAACAAGATAAATGCCGGTTTGTACAGAGGTATAACAACGAGAGAAGGACGTACATGAAAACGGAAATGAATGATATAGTTAAATTAATTATTATTGACGATGCGAAGAAACGAAATCTTTAATGCTGGCGGAGTGTGATTAAACATGTTGACAGAGTTACAGAATTCGTTGGCCAACCTCAAAGTACGGTCGAAATGCAAATATGTTAAGGGCAGTTTCTGTTGGAATTATTATTTCCCAATGTTATTGACACAATGAGTGAAACAATGTGAAGGACCCGTTGTTCGCTTTCGAATTCATCGAAAATCTCGCTCCTTCTGGGACATATATGTATCTAGTCTAATTAGAGAAACGAAAGTTCGTCGCAAGCATACCATAAGTCAGCCGGCATGAGACGTCGACCCGTGACCCCATGACGGCCCTCCGAGGGCTTTTTTTTTCGCGAGCCACATGTGAAAACAGACCTGCCCACCCCCGTAGACGTTGCAGGTCCTTCAACGGTCGCTTGGGGTTCGTTGTGGTCGTGGGAAAGACGCCCCAGCCTTGAAATCTTTTCAAACCCATTACCATCAATCCACGTCGGCTCAAACTCCCCCCTCCCCCGTCCCTTCTTTCTATATCATACTCGATTCCTTCTGATGAAAATATCACGGCATCGTAGAATACCATATTACCTCCAAGATTCTATATTTCGACGCCTTTCCTGTGGCCCTTTAATCAATTTCCAGAGAGGAACGGAGAGGTCATGCGAAGAAGTCCCCGGCCAATAACTGTCCAAACATGCTGCGTACATGTGCGTCGCATCCCTAAAACCCATGAGAGGCTCGGGACGTTCAAGCATGGGCGTGGAACCGTGATTGCCACTGCACGGTAATTTTCTTTTCTTCGTAAAGGCCTTGGGGACGGTGTGCAAATGAACAGGACACCTTTGGCGCACGGACACTCCCGATTCTGCTCGTGCTGCGCTATTATATTCTTACAAGCATCACATGTTCACGGTATGCTGCCAGTTTTAATGTAATATTCATTATTCTTTGTGACGGATATGCGAGCCAAGTTTTTTTTGCTTCTGTAACACAGCGGATTCGCCTGTAGCGTTGAAGTAATGGTTTTATGCTAACCAAATTCTGTAATATTGGAAACTTATGCGTTTCTCTTGAAGAAAAGTTTCTTTAATTTCAGATAAATTCCAATGATTTTAGGTTCAATAATGCTCGTATGCACAGTACAAGTTTAAGAAAATTACGGAATTATATAAGAATGACTTGCTTTATATTATTTGTCAAAGAGTCTACTATTTAAAATAATTAAAGGTTTATTTGCTGGACTAGCTATGTAACTCCATAAGTAGGATATGAAATATTTTTAAAAACACATGCAAACTATGTGATAATGTGTTCAAATTATTATAGATGTTTAATGCAAAAATTTATTCCATAATCCGTTTCAGTTTCTGTTGACACAATTTTATTTATTTTGAACCAACCGTTTTTGTTACCTTAAGTTCAAGAGAACAGAATACATTGTACATCCGCGAGCAAACTCGGCTTCCACTAGGCGAAAAAGTAACGAATTAAGGAAAAGGCCTCCTACCGCTTGGTATTGGGAATTATTGAAATTTATGCCAAATTATCACTGAATTTAACATTTATTTCAGTACTTGGAATAAATTTACTAAGTGGTAGTAGGTCCTTATCTACGTCACTTTTTCTCATAGTGGAAGCCGAGTTTGCTCGTGAGGGTACATATACATGTACGTGCATGTATCAATAATCCATAATTAATTGTATAAATAATTAAAAGTGCAAAATACATGAACTAAAAAATTACGCATAATAAACAAGGTCTCCAGATACGGTTCACCATTATGCATTTTCAAATAACAATTAATTGTGACTGTGAAACAAATTCATCGAAATGTCCCATTACTAGAAGTATCCAATCTATGCTCTACGTGATGAATGGAAAACAACAGCAAATTTTGTTCAGACAGCATCGATTTGTCTCCGTTTCTTTCTACTAATATACGGAATTTAATAACAACTAGTCGTTTACTAATTCAGATTATGCATCTCCACGTTTATTCTTTACATAGGTGGTAATAGTTATACAGTTAGGTTATATAGTGGTTACAAACTTATTTTTTTAACCAGCTGCCTAGTTGTATATTAATCAAGATTTAAAGTATTTTTTAAATGCAAGTGCCGCGTGGTAAATGGAAGAAAGTATGAAACGAAAAATAAACGAATCTTGTTCAAATAAATGTTTCTTTCCTTCAATCTGAACACAAAATATATTAAGTATACTGGATTATTAATTCTTGCCCTTAACATTCGTATAGACCATTGAGAAAATTCAAAGGTTCCTGCGAAGAAAATTAATTCCCCTTGCCCACGCCACTGTGCGTCGGTCTTCCGAGGGGTTTATTGAAGGCAGGCAGCACCTGCGGCTTTCGTCTCCAGATTCGGGCCGAATGGACGGGGGTGCGGCAAAAAAGAAGACCGAAGGGGAAACTCCGACGGGAAAGAAGATAGGACGACACACGTATGTACACTATGTGTAGGGGGTTGGGTTCGAGAAGTCCCATTTTCAAGACGCACACGCATCGCCGATGACGCCCATAACATCCATTCGTGCCTTTCTAGCCTCTACGAGACACCTGTGTACTCGACCTGTTCCCGTGTACAGAACCATGCGTGTATGTTTATTTATCCGTCGCGGGACAAAGGGGGTGGGAGGGGACAAAGCCGACCTGCATTATGGAATACCACGTGAATGGCTTCATGGCGGGGTTGAAGGGAACATAGGGGCGACTAGAACGTAGAGATTCGGGGAACAGAATGGCCCCCTCGCTGGTGGAAATTCCAAAGTTTGTGAAACATAGTGGGTGTACAGGTATTCGAAGTTGGTTAACGACACGCCGAGACTTATATTAGCTAGAATATGTGTTTATTACGTAACTTTCACGGAAATCTAAATTATATTCGGTTGAGCGGACAGTTTTCCCGTTCTTTCGCAGTCAAATACGATGCAGTCTTTTAACAATACATAATCAGAACGTATTAAATTTCATTCCGTGTATTCTACTAATAATGTAATGGTTGTACCACAGTACTATATTCAATTTTAAATGTTGGTGGATCGTATTTGCAAAATTGGCAATACTAGGTTATACATAATCTGCGAGAAGGCCTACAAAAGTTAGTTTACAAGCGCTCGCGTCTCAAGTCGAGGCGTTAAGACGATTTGAAAATATTTTCACATCAAAAGTAATTCTTTTTTCGTCTAAACTGTTGTAAATAACTTTATTTCTGTTGAAAAGGTTACAACAAGTTATTTGAATATAGTTTCGTAACTTATTTAGCCATAGATTGCTGTAGAAAGAAGGGTTTAATCTCTAATATACAAATGACACGATGTTGTGTTTTGTAATTTTTGTAGACTGTTGGACAGGTTTCTATTTTCTTTTCCGATATTTTATCACTCGTTTTGTGACCAGGTAACCAAATTATTAAAGTGTCCCGTAATAAAAACGGAATAAAAAAATTATAAAGACTAGAAGACATAGAAATATTAGATATACCGTAAAGACTGATTAACCCCTTCGCACCGGTGGACGAGATATCTCACCACGTGATTTCACGAGATCGTCCAAAGCATATCATGAACAAAATCACGTGGCGAGATATCTCATCTACAGGTGCGAAGGGGTTAAGAAGGTATGTATTAAAATTATTATTAGAATAGAGATTTAAATAAACCTAATTCGTCGCACATTAAAAATAGTATTGTAAAGCAATAAATATATATTCATACATAATTAACAAAAACAACGTACTCTGTCCGAGGTACATAGGTGATGTACCATGGACATAATTACCGTCTTTTTTTAAACATTTATAATTCTGATAAATTATGTTGGAATCATTCTACAACACATTAAGTTATGTGTCTTATTAATCAGTAAAGTATATACAATCTTTAAGTGCGTAAATTATTTAGGATTTTTGAAAAAAAAAAAGAATAAAAACAAAAAAGGAACCCAAAGTACAACAGGTTTCCCTACTATGAGTTGTAGTAATTGTCGGCTTAAATTATTTGCATTATTACCTTTCGCTACCTAATTACTGACGTAGCAGTCACATCTACACCAAATCTCTTAACTCGTTGGCGTCCGGTTTATCATTTGTATTCGCTATATGCATAACCGGTGTCGTCGTCTATTGACGGCGAAATAGGTACTAATGTTGGATGATTGTACTTGACTGTGTCGGAATTTTTCCGAAAATAATGAAAAAAACGGTACATAATGGACGTAATTATTAGATGTGGTTTTAAAACGGAAAATAAGTGAAACCAATTCGTCAAACCAAAGTCGCCGCAAATCACATCAGAACTGTGGAAAAGTACAAAAGAAACGGTCAGAATAATTATATGCAGGCTCAAATAATTAGACAGACATCTATGTTTTTTGAGCCATATACAACAAAATTGAATGTAAATTTAAAACTCATTTGGTTAAAATTGTTAATTTAACACATTATTTTTATAGACAATTAGAGTTATAATATACTTTTTGCAAAATTGATGCTGCTCGAAGGGCCGCAAATGTTTCTTGTGACTGTGTTTGCAATAAAAGTGGTCAATGCAAACATGGTGCGACTCTTATTCACTACACAAATACAGAAAAAAGTATTTCAAAAACAAATTTTCATCAAAAGTAGGGAAAACCTACTGCAGATCAATTTGCTAAAGAAAGCTATTCAAAATGTATTAATACTTTTTTCAAATGATTCAACCTCCAAAAAAAAGGAACATTCAGCCATATGAATTAGATGTCTCTGCGTTAAAACAACCATTACCATTACAATCAGTAATGATTGAAGCTAATAAAAATAATATATACTTCGCCCAAAGTTTAGTAGGAAATATAGAAGGAAATATAGTAGGAATACAACTTGAACTTAATTCATCTTCTGATTTTCTGTTACCAATAAAATGGTTACTATATATTAAGTCAGATGGTTTTAGAAATCATGGTGATCCATCGGCCCTAACAAATACAATAAATGTCTTTTGTGTATTAGACTTTAAACTTTAAACTTTTAATATTTAGGTATGGTATTTACTTTCTCTTTTTCACAGCAGCTATCCATTTTTTTCTGTATTCTACTTTATGTTTAGCTGTTGGAAACTCATAGAACTTACAATTACTATTTACATCGGTATTTTTTAAATTAACATCACAACCGTTCGAATGGCACATTTTAACGCATTGAAAAACTTCAGAAAGCTTCCAACATTAATTCTCTATCTTCCCGCCACGCCAGCTCGGGTAACCTCGTACATTCCCTCCAACCGTACGAAAGTAGTTAATGCGATAACGAAAGCATGACCACTAATTTCATTATACATGTGGTAGAGTATTACAACGATATCCCATGGAAAATGCAAAAAAATTACGTTCGATTCAATGGTGCTTACGTTAGACAAATCGTTACAGAAACAAAACTAATGAATTTATGTAGTGATTTGCGAGAACACCAGCGAGACTCGAAGAGATAGACAATGTGGGCATATGTTTAGAGTGCAATGCAATGTAAGTAACGGTTAACTAATCTTCGAATAATGGGTCGAACAATTATTCACTGGCACCGATAGAGCTCAAATGATCTAAACTTACTTTTGCTTTGGGTAAATATTGTGAAATAATTGTGTAATGATCTCAACTTATGATTAAACTGATATAAACTATTAAATAATGAATGACGAAAGAAATTAAACAAAAGTCAACACAGTAATTAGTGAATAGAATATGTTATTTTTCTTTATCATAGTTTGTGAGGCTCCTTGAACGTCTGTGTATAGTATATGCATTATGAGTTCCATGCTCAACGCAAACAAACACATAATATACATACATAAGGATACATAAGGAAATTTTCATACAATCGTCAGTTACCAGTGAGTCGTGTTAGTAGCTATCAGCACCGGGTAATTTCATAATAATCTTAATTACATGTACTCGATTAACCGTAGTGTTGGATGTAAATAAATATGCTGTTGTTAAACAAATTATTGAAAAAATGATATTTCTACATGTTTGGTATATAGTACAGAATACTTTTAAATTATTTATACAGAAATTATATTTAAGTTTCAATTACTCACGATACAAATCCTATAAAACCTAACATTTTTTTCCTTTACATTTTCCGAGAAATAATTAATATGTAATATGTAAGTTTTGAAGAACATCCCTTAGTAGATTTTAATAAATTGTTGCACTTCACATGAAGTCAGCTTACATGCTTATTATATGTATAAGACACCTTAAAGTTAGAAGAAAAAGTTTTAATGGTTAATAATATGGTAAGTATTTGGAATAGAGAGGCCAACATTCTGCGCATTTTTTTTCTTATGCATATAACCACCGTCCTTAGTTTGAAGGATATACGTAAAAATATTTTTAACACCATGTATTTAATGGTAACCAACTCTGAATTACTTTTTTTTAACTGTCTAACCAACTCCAATCAGTATAGTGCTTTGAAAGTAAAAATCACAGAGTATACAAATAATAATATTTATTAGACAAACAGGTTATCATTTCCACAGATAGAAAATGTATAATTCACTCGAATATGCATTGAACAGGATAAAACCGCATATTTATCAAAAGTTCAAAAATACCCATATTCGCAATTTCAACTCAGAATTACAGTTTTTCTTGAACTGTATCTAACCAACTCTGAAATTCTTTTCGTTCTAGAATTGTCTCTAATCAACTCTGAAGCAGTATACTGAACGAAGTTGGTTGGAGACAGTTCAAGAAAAATAGTAATTTGGAGTTGGTGATAGACAGATAGTTTGTTTGTATTGTTGCGGCCTTTTCCAGGGATTTCTTTTAAAGGAGATAAAGCAGGCGTGAATCCTCGCCCGTGGAGCCCTGAAGAACTCTGCTCGTTAGGAAATTTTAGACTTCTTTTAAAGGAGACAATTTTAATTTGAAAAACACGTCTTTATTTATCGAGGGTCAATACTGGAATGATCTCCTTTACAAAACGATCGTTTTTGTTACATCTTGTTAATTACAATATGTCCTTAGATACCAGGAGCCAATAAAATAATTATTAAATTATGAAATAATTCCTGATTTGCTAATACATTTCTTTCAGCTATTCATTTTATAATTTTCAAGTGTTTAACATATTTGCCATGATTTAATATATTTTAGAGAAGGAGTAAAAGCGAAATTCGACTGTTAAAACATTCATCCCTAAGCAAATATTAATTAATTGAAATATGCATTTTAAAAGAATGCAGAGCTGATTTCAGTTGCTTTTAAATAATGCCAACATCACTTTTACCTCCTTTTCTAATTACAATCATATACATATCTCAATTTGAATTTCACGCTTGTGAAGCTTACGCTGGACGCCGCTACAAGATGAGGGCGAGATTCACAACAGTATAATAAATGTTATTATTTGCATATTCTGTGTTTTTTACTTTCAAAGTATTGTACTGATCGGAGTTGGTTGAGACAATTCAGAAAAAAGTAATTCAGAGTTGATTAGCATTAAATACATACATAGTGGTAACAATAATTTTACGTACACATTTCTCTGAAACTAAGGCCGAGCGGTGGTTATACATTATAGGGAAAAAATGATCAGGATTTTGACATTAACAACATATTTCACGTGGTGAGATTGCACCTATTTCGAAACATTACCATAAGTTTTTAATCTAGGTGCACAATGTAAACCGTGAAGATGGCTGGATAAAATACGATTACTTTATCTGTAAAACAATGAATTAAACCATTTTCTGTACAGGGTGACAAAAGGGGTTTATAACTTCTGGGCTAGATAGTACCCGCCAAATGATAAAAAAAATCATAAACGTGAGTCGAAAAATTAATACTTTCAAAGTTATGAATGGACTTACTTGCGTTTTTACACAACAGATACGTTCCCAGAAAATCCATCCAAAAAAAAACGTGCAAAAGAAGGTACCTGCACATGAAAGAATCGGGAATTGTCTCCGGACCATAAAAGCTAACAAGAATAACACGATAACCAGGTAAGAATTTATTTTTAACGAAGAGTAATTTCTTGGCAAAATCAATAGGAATATGTTTACTTATAATTAAAAGTAAGTGAATATTTTTAAAAAGGCTTAATCGAACCCTGTTGGATCAAAACATATCGTACAATAGGAGAATTTAATTTCTTTTCTAGACGTGTCAAATCAGCATTGTGTAAAAAAATCCGTGCCAAAACTGAGTTCAGTGTAATGCAATTTCCTGTAAAGTTGCTTAAATAAAGAATCTTTTCATACGTAGCACTTGTGGGAGATACCTATATGTATACATATGTAGGTACGTAGGTGCTCTGTGTGGAAGTATGCGATATAAAAACCTGATTAGTAACGATCTAATAGTTTAAAAATGTATTTTCTCTACATTGAATGTAACTATTTAACTACGAAACGAGAATGTAACTATTACTTACTGCACCACGTGCGTCATTTATGTAATCGTGCAATTACGTCTTTACCTAGGTACCGATTTATAGTATTTATACATACATACCTACTCTTAATTGATAAACCAATTTGTCGTCATTAATTACGGTAGACACTAATATCTAGGGCAGAGGTAGTATTGAAAATGTGAAAAAATGTTTCATATGAAAGTTATTTGACTTCATGGAGTAAACTTAATAGAATACTTGAATTTTTTTTTAATTATTATCTAGAGAGAACCATGAATTTTTGTCATGGAACTACATATTTTTCTTACTACTATTTACTAAGTATTTCAAAACGAATTCAACGACATATTTGAAAGTTCTACTCGAATAATAATTTCTCAGATAACTGTATAACGTGTGATCCGCGAGGCAAAAAAGAATTAAATTGCCACCAATATTCATATAGTTATCTAAGAAATCATTGTTCAAACAGAATATTGAAATACATATGTACATATACCACTCCGAATGAGTTTTCTCGAATTTGAATGTTCGTATCGCGTGAGAACAAATTGATAGAAAATTTTGAATGCTGAATAGAAAAAGTTGTTACAATTACACTGTATCACATATAGAATAGATTATGACGTCTCCTGCTAAAACTGTATCATATTTATAAAAGAGATACAACACACAAGCTCCTTTGTGGCAAAATTGTACAAATTCAATACCGTAATGAAGTTTTGGTAATGTTATTAAATGTTAGATTACATAAACTTTATTTATTTTATATTTTATAAGATGTTAATATTTAAGGGAATATGACACATAATTTCTTACTCAGTCCTCAGTCCTCTCTAATCCGTATCAAAAGCATTATTTTCTATTTCCATAAATTACAGGATCCCAAGCTTTTGATCGACAGCTTATAACACGTTACAGTTAACTGCACACCGTTACAGTTCCCACCACCAATGGCTTAACCTACGTACCTTTGACATAATCTGGAAACGTATCGTTGTCTCACCCCATGGAACACCTGTGTAATACCTGAACAACCTGCAACGATAATGCACCCTTGTAGCAATTTATACAGGGGGGTGAGAACTGTGGTTGATCGGCGTTACAGAACGATTGTGAACGATGTCGGAAGGGGAAACGAGGGGAAAAAGAGGGGTCCAAAGCCGAAAGATTTTGAGAACCCTAGGGGTGTAAGGACCCGTTTCGATGATTCATACCTGCACGTGATTCTATCTTCTCGTATTTCTTTACGAGCCTATGCTGTTTTCTGGACCCAGCTTTACGAGGTTGTTATGCACGTGAACATGTGTATTCATTTGCCCGGAAAAATAGGACCGTTCACGTATTAAGGGGGGATTCTCGTCTAACAGCTCTAAAAGTAAGTGATCTTTATGAGTTTTTCTCAAGAACACTATTACAAGCAGACATTGTTATAATAAATTATAGAAAATATTTTTTTAGTTTAATTCCTTTTATTATTTATTGGACAAGTGTATAATCGTCTCAACCTTTTCGGGGATGTAGCTATTGTTGGCGTACAGAGCAGCACATGTCAGTCATTTAAAAGCAAAAAATGAACAATTTTCTTAAAGTTAGATAGTTTACGCTAGGATTGGTATACTTACCTATTTTTTTTATTTATAGACCTATTACCTTTATTTATTTAGGAATTCCTCAGTCAATTAGTTTTTGAGTTATTAATATTGAAAAAGTCTTAGAATGTGTCCTATTTACTATCAAAATACTTTTGTTTCTACCTACAAAATATTCGGTTTTTATGAGTACAAAATGACAGTGGCCCGAAGAGTGGTAAGGATTCCTTGTAAGACTGAACAGTACGTGAATACTAAAATAGACATTATTACTAAACACAAACATTTTTAATAACAGTATATACAATTCTGGAGGCGGATAATCCCATATTATACATTATAGTGACAGCGAATGCGTTACGTCTTTTCTCCATTCATTTGAATACGATTTATTTGCAAGGTCGCAGAAAATGTTTACATTTTTTTGAGGCAAGGTTCTTGGGGATTAATTTGGCATGAAAAGTTTTAAAAATGATCAATAAAAATGTAAAAGATTTTTTAAAGGCTGAAATTTCGGAAACTAATCGTCGGACTCTAAATTTTTGAATGATAATAAGTAGTGTCACAGTATAAGTAGCATGGTAAAGATGAGAAATATTTTTGGATCCAACTATTAGATATTTTAATTCCAAGAATAGGTGCCTCGAAAATATACGCACAAATCGTTAAGAAATCAGGTTTTAAATAATTAAAAAAATGTTTCGTTTGCAATTCCTTGTTCTTTAATGTCCAAGGATAATACTGAGATAGTTAAAGAAATCAAAATCCGTAACTGAAATTTTCGTCCATGTTGCAGTTTTTGCACAGTTCGTCCCATTATGGGGCGTCCCGTTGCAGCTAATATCTATAAACAGTTTACTTTATAAGAGTGTCTCTATAATCGAATGAAAGATATGGAAACCAAAGTATTCGGTCTCGTCGCATACTGTTCACGAATTCATCGTGCCTTCAACTATCAAATACTACCAGTAAATAATACCAGTTCTTTTCCGTCAACATTTTTCGACGATATTTGTGATATTTGTGAAAACATTTTGAGTCATTTTCGAAATGGACATCATTCGAAAGAACCATTATTACCCACATTGTCATGTTGGCCTTTGTATTTCTTGTTTTAAAATGAAGCAATTATTGAAAATTAAGTAAGAAACTCTTATAATAATACTTATAATAAATACAAACAATATAGATAATTAAAAAAGTTGGATGCTTTTTTACTACACTCTTTTATTTTAATGCAAGTCGAAAGGGTTAAAGAATTAATATTTTAGAGCTGCATCAAACCCGATTTTTTAACGACTATGATACTACTAATACAAATATTTAATATTTTAATATAAACAAAATTTCTTCATTCTGCTTCAATCTATATATCGACGATTTTATTCTGAAATTTATACCCACCAAGAAAATTTCAACCAATTTGTTAATGTCATAAAATGCCTGAAAGTGTCCGAAAAATAATTCATCTGTTTAATCCCTGAGGACCTTAGTTTATTAAAATATAAACAATTATTATAGATAAAAATTTTGGACAAGAACAAATATTTAGACATATCAATACAAAATTGAATATAAACTGCAATTAATATGGGTAGGTATACATGACAGCTTCAAGTTCTACCAAGACAATGATCCTAAACACAAATCGAGAATAGTTCAGGAATGTTTATTGTACAATTGTCCGAAAGTGCTTCAGCCTCAACCACAGTCACCGGATTTGATCCAATTGAGAATTTATGAGACTTATTGGATCATACCATTCGGACGACACTTACAAGGACAAAAGACGAACTGAACATACGACTAACAGAAGAGTGGAGACATACGTGTTAAAATCATTTCAGATATGCCGACACGTTTAGAGCATATTATTTATTAGACAAAAGAGACACTCAACAAAATATTGAAATTATTATAATTTAGATCATATGTATAGGTACATAGTAGAAAAACGTTATGTAATGTTACGTGTCCGAATATTTTTTCGACGTTAGAATTGGGTTTAATTTTGTTTATGATTTATTGTGTGGAAAACAATAGAAGATCGAGTAATTAATTTTACATAAGTATTTGTAAACTAGAATATTTGCTTTAACCCACTACAGACCAGAAAATTCTACAACCACATTCCAAAGAAGTATACAGAGCAACAATTTCGCAAATACCATGGTGCCCGAGTATTAAAACGAGTAATTGTCGTTCGTATTTAAACACCTAATTCGAGAACCGACTTAACACATTCGCTTCCACTAACATGGTATCTAGTATCCCTTCCTAGGAGGTGTATATTTTGTTATCAGAAAAGTCTTTGTTTCAAGTAATAATGTTTATTTTAATGTCAGCCATCACTGTTTTGTTTGTCTTTCTGAATTTGTTCGTCGAAACACACATGATGCGTTAGCAGCATCGTATGAAAGTATTATTCGACAATGCAGCTGACGCACCACGTATCTACATATATTCGTTCATACATAAGTTCTGAACTAATGTGCATTTATTTTATAAATAAATCTACTATTAAGTTGAAACTTATTTTATTGGTATATAAAAGTAAAAAACATTACAAAATATTTCGTAATTATACAAGGTGGTCACTATACTACACCCCACCTTTTTTTTCGTAAGTAGTAAACTTGTGAAAAAAATAGAAGAGGGTAATGTTTAATTATTTTTTATACACAATACGAAGGCTTGAATAGATTTTTTAAGTTTGCAATACTTTTTGCGTAATGTTGATATGTACCACGGATTTTTTAAAATTGACAATTACACTTTTTTATCCAGCATGAAAGCGGCTACTGAGACGAATTTAGTGACTTGTGATATACAGACTTCTCTTGATTATTGTCTGGCTTGTTCTACACGATTATTGTCTAGGCGTTGCCCCCACCACGGGGGAGAGGGGGGGGGGTGGAACCTGTCGAGAGCATACTTTGTTGCCCCACCGCTTTTGTTGCCGAGGCTCGGGCTTCGGGCAATAAATGAATTTACCAGGGTCTGAAGCATTTCTCCCTACAAAATTATTGTTCCAACGTGGACCCGAGTTCGGGACGATAATCGAGAGGAGCATGTGACAGGGTTCAATGCTTTAAGAAGGCAAAAATAAAGAAGACACTTTAGAGACTTTATAACGACACATTTAACACTATTACTAATCTCTGTCCAACTTAAATAATCTCACGTGTTGACCAGTTCTCGACTGATCTGCGCAGTCCCCACTACTGCTTACCGATAGGATATTATGGAGCAACAGAGACAAGAGTCTGAGCTTCTTTGTTCTACGAAGGCACACGGCCCGAAAAAACACTTGGGAGGGGAAATAGGCGCGTAAGTGGCCCCTACGCTGGACAGCACTGATATAGCCCAAGCGCATGGGGTCACCGAGGCCAACGAAAACAGTGAATAAGTGGGGGTTCAAACAATTAAATTTTTTAGGTTGCATTTCTGCAACATCACTACACAGACAGATGTTCTACATATTTTTGTGCTGTACAATATCATCGTATCTTTTCATTTTCGAAAAGAGACCCTAAAAAAACAGTCATTGATTTTGTATGAGTATTTTGTCATTATATTCTTTAACTTGGTAACAAGCTTTTTTTGAAAATTCGATATTTAGACTCGTTTGCAGAAACAAGTTGTTAAAGATATGATTGGGTAAAACATAAATTAATTCATTAACTCTGATTCAGTCTGGTTATAACGAAACTATCAAATGAAGTATGTATAGACTTGTGGAATGCATTTCTTTGTACTTGTACCGTTTAACTATGTATTATTTGCATTCTTCTTATTAATAAACCGCGGATCTTATGTAAAACTGTTGCCGAATTTTTAAAGTAATTTACAAAAACACTTTTATTAAACAAGTTGATCTAAACAAGATAATCGTATTAAGATTAAATAAAGACTCATTACATTTGATCGGAACTTGTGTTATTATATTACCGACACTCGTACATGTTACAGTAAAAGCTCGTTTATTGCACACAGGAACAACCATTGCTCACACGTATTTCTCACACACATGCACGCACCCCACTCTGTCGCCTAGTAAGGAAGGAGCGCAATATATACGGTGTCACATTTAACTTACATATTTTTCATCACAGAAATTTCAGTATTTATAATAGTGTTTTAATAAAAAGTTTCAATACCAAATAACTTCTGTGAATAAGTTTTTTTGATATCTCTAAAAATAATGAAGATAGTTAAGGTGATTAGAAAGTACGTACGTCTAGCCCACTCTATATACAGCTAGGCTGAACAAGTGAATGAACGATTGGCGGGGAGAGCGCGCGGGTAATTAATTGAAGTTCTCTTAATGCAGTATTCCTGGAAATTTGGCCCTCTACAGCCCCGAAGGTGCTATAAACGAGCTGCTACTGTTAAAATATTAATGTAAGCACAGACTACATATGAGTAACATATTCATTCTACTAAATAATTGTATTTCTTTCCGTCTCGAAACATCTGGAAAAACCTTGTATATCCTTCTTATGTATCAACGATTGCTGCTTCGAAGACGAAATAATAGTTGGAGTAATAGAAATAAAAGAAGTAGCAGAAGCAGTTTCATCAAAAGACTAATGCAGCGTCTGAATTGGTAATCAAAGTAACAATCAAATGGTTGCTTCGAGTATTTTTAGCATTATCAAAGTTTTGAAGATGCTTGATTAAAGAGAAGAAACGAGTTTTTCGTGACACACATACCGGCGTGTGATGTAACATCGTTTACATCGTAATTGCAACGATGAAGGAATTTCATAAAACTGCGAGGCAGTTTGGAAATTCCATCTCCCGATTTGTAATTCGTACTGTATTTTCTTAAACGATTCGAACATTAATAACGATTGAGCGCAGGGAGAAACAATTAACGATTTGTTTCCATCGCAATGAATGATCGTTCTGTCTTTAATATTAAAAAATCACATCTAGAATGTACAAAAAATATTCTTAATAGCAACGGTTCTTTGATCAGTTATGAAGGTTTACACGTACCCTATCTGCAAGCATACTAAGTCTGAATAGATAATAAGTATTTTGTTAATTACACTTATACTTTAAAATGAAATTTCTTATCACCGAGTGCGAATTATGTTTTTATTATGTAAATTACTATGTTTTTATTATTAACCCGGCGACTGTGTGGTGGGCTATGACTATGACATACCCCACCACTTCTAGAAATAGTATTACTTTTTTACTGAGCATGCGGGTGCTGCAAATCGTCAGTAGCTACCCTCTATACCATGCTTTTTTGTTTAAAGAAGCGTTTAGCGTCGTGCAGATTTACCACTAAAATTTTAATTTTAGTGACAATTTATGTTTAATTCTAGCTCGGGTGTTCCGTCACGGAACACGTATTGGTTACAAATTTTCTGCTGCATCTAATCGTTCGTTCTCACGTGTGCTTTTTGTATTCATTATTGTTTTTCGTCATCTGGAAACACTCTTCGTCCCTTTTCGTAGGCCATGAAAAGGACCCTTGATCTTGTGTTACTGTCCTTCACGCGCTAAGACTGAGACCTACACGCGCTGGTGGTCCTGTTGTATTTTAGAATAAAGAACAATTTTTACTTATTTTGTATTACGGCTTAAGCTTGTGGCCTCAGGTATCTTAATTAACGTTATGTTTTATAAAATTTGATAACTAATCAGTTTCAGCTCCTTGTTTTTTCCCCATGATGCGGGAACGTCAAGTGCAAATGTCAAAGTACAGTCATAAGGTGGTTACCGTACTTCTGTTGTTACTTAGCAAAAATAAATGGTTGCACATTTTACCAATACAGGAATACCCCTTCTTGGTTCTCATTAAAAACCATTCTACTTTTCTTATAACCCACAGATACCTCCAGACCTTGTTCTGTTTCTATAGAAATTTGCTTAAAGTAACGTGGCATAATTGAAAAATTTTTGCAGAAGATCGAACTGATTTACCCTCATCTATCACTATTTCGGCGGGCTGCCTTCTATAAATCTAAAGAAGCAACCTTGCGACATGTTTTTCTTTGGTCGCTCCTCATTATGATTCTAATAAAATAAAAAATATACATAGTTAGTTATTAGTGATTTATAAAATACTTCACGTTGAAGCAAGTGATAACATATTACAATTTGCCCCGACAGTGCGTTATTTCTAATCCTAAAATACGATACATCTGAAGAACGTTTAAAATATAATAAAACTGGGACATATATATGTTCACCGATTGACGCTTAAGATTATGAAATGTAGTAATTGTTGATAGGTAGGGGTAAGGTTAAGCCGATTGGTAGGCCGTAAGGTTTACGAATGAGACTAAACAATTAATATGCAGAAATATTTACTCACACAATATCAAGTTACCTCATATACAATACCTGTGGAATGAGGAGCACGATTCAAAATTGTCATGACGACAGCGCAACAGTGCGAGGCCGAACAGTTACAGCTCTATTTTTTTTCTTTGGAAAGACATTCGCCCTGTTAAAACTTACCCCTATTACTTTCAATCCGGGTCTTCCCAAAATCTTTAGACGTTTTAAATTCATCAAAGAATAGATACCTAATCCAGTAGTTTTCACATAAATTTGATACCGATTTTCATGGAAATAGAAGAGAACATTATTCCTTAATAACATTTAATATCTCAAGCGCAAAAGCAGGAAAATTGTATACACAATTAAAACTGTCTCGCTGTCTTGTTAAGAGAATAACAATTTTCATGTTCATAGATTTAATGATACCAACTATCACACAGAAATTCTATCAAGTCTTTGATTGGCAGATATTCTTCGAGGACCGAATGCATACGATTGTGACAAAAATCTTTCGTGTCTATTGAAAATGTCTAAACGATTCGTGTTCACTTTTACGAAAATCAAGGGAAAACTCACGTTTCTGAACCTATGCACATCTGCTAGACAAATGTACACTGTCGCTTAATGTTTTGGACATAGGATCGGTTGTCTACCTGAAGACGGCTTTTGAGCCGTGCCAACTCAGTTCACGTTAAGCTACATATGTTTCCAATTTGAAACGGGACACGACGTAATTTGGCAATCTTGCCCCTAAATGTCTATATACATATCACACCCCTGCAAGAAAAGTGTCACAAGTCGAAAACGTGTTTCAGGAGAGCGAAAAGAAATTGATTCGTTCACGTAGCACTTCATACATTAAACAAAGTGACACTAGCCCGATGTCGCTTGAACTATTGCACTTCAATTCGTGACATTTTTCTGGATAGTGGAAGTACGTATTGGAAGATATTTAATGCGATAGAATGAAAATTGACAAGTTTTTACTTGTGACACTTTTCTCGTGGGGGTGCGATATTCAGGCATAATACATATTGTGTACTCGAGTAATGTTGTTTGTAAGTCACAGCAACTTCTATTAAATTTTTAAAACATAGATGTTCGTAAAAATCTGTATCCCGATTATTGTTACTCAGTGTAACATAAAGAATAGGTATACACAAAAATCTACCGACGAAAAGAATATAAAGATTCATGTAAGAAAAAATTTGAATTGAAAGTGCCCTTAATCGCGTTCGTGTTGTATACCACAATGAAAAGTGTAGCATAGACTTACAAAAATGTTATTCAGACAGAAAAACTAATATTATTATGCGAGGAAAATAAATGGAAGTGTCTACGGGTCACACTTAATGTTATTGTCATACGCTCAATTATCAAATTCATACTGATCTGCACGCTTTCGTTATTATTCGCTGCAGCTCACCCACTCGTGACTCATCCAATCGGCACATTCATTCCGTCTTCTCGCATACGCATTCGTTCATTTATATTCACGTCACTCATCCCGCGAAGCTTGTTCATAATATTATGACTATTTTTGCGTAGAAAAAAAATTTTTACCTTCTTCTCTATCGGTGAATGAGTACAGTTCTCACTGTTGAGGCTTTCGGATGTAAGCCGTGTTCTTGTGGAATTGTTTTCCCAACGTTTCTCAAGCATTGCAGCTAGCTTCATCAGGGGGTCGAAGACACACTGATATTGGTGTGTGCCTTGTGGTGCTCCTCTAATATACTGGAGCTTGGTCATGTTCCGGTTCATTGCTTACCAATCAAAATCGAATTTTAATTGGTCAGCTGAACAATTAAAAAACCGGGAGAAGGGAGCTCCAGATTGGATTCAGGTGGTGTCCTGTATCCCTGATGATGTTATTAGGGTGTTTTTGTATTTCCAACGTTTCCCGGTATTTTCTGGGAAAGTATCCCTAATAACATCAAAAAACTCTAATAACATCAACACAATCTGGAACTCCCTCCTCCCGGTTTTTTAATTGTACAGCTGACCAATTAAAATTCGATTTTGATTGGTAAGCAATGAACCGGAACGTGACCAAGCTCCAGTATAGTAGAGGAGCACCACAAGACACACACGAGTATCAGTGTGTCTTCGACCCCCTAATGAAGCTAGCTGCAATGCTTGCGAAACGTTGGGAAAACAATTCCACAAGGACACGGCTTACACCCCGAAGCCTCAACAGTGAGAATTTGTATGATGCCGGGCCGTGAAAGCCTCAAATCTCTGGTGAATGAGTAGATTTGATATCGTGTAGGTAGAAAAATGCTTACACAGGGCGTTAATGAAATTAATGAATTTCTCAAGTACAATTTTATTTCTGAATGTATTTGAATATTTAATATATTACTTATTATTGTTAGCGCGTTTTATTAATTTGAACTTCATTTTGGATCATGAAGACTTACAATTTACAATAGAAGGATAATTTTAGAACAAGCGCGCATAAAAAGGTGTTGAGTAATTAGCAGCTACATTCTCGCTATAAGGATTCTTTTCAAATTTTAAGGGCAATTAAATGCGCCGCACCGATTAAAAAAATCTATTAGACTCTTCAATCAATTTTAACTTTTTTTCAACTTCGTAACCTTCGATACGCGTTTCTGGTAGATCTTCATAAGCTGAATACGAATCCACAAACCGTTTTTTTCTCAGCATATACAGTTTTTGAAAAATCAATTTAAAAAAATGTCGAGTTTTCAACTTTGAAGGTTCGTTGTTCTCTTATAGTAATAGTTATTCCGTTGCTTGTGATACGAAATTATTCTCTGGATTCTTCCAAACAAAATGATGTAAATAGAAATTTATTAAATTTCTAGTTTTTCATGATTGATTTGATTCAGCGTATCAACATGCAATTCACGAGCTTTCTTTGAATGTTGTTGACGATATGATGTAAATGAAGAAACGTACCTTCCTGAGGTCAGAAGTATTTAATTCCTTAAAACTAAATGTTACATTTAATAAAAAAATAGTAGATTACTAGTATCGGTACATCTAATACGGTGTGTTAATTTATCATTTGTTTGTGCTTCTCTTTTAAGTAAAATAAGATGCTTCTTGAATTAGTTTGTAGTCAGATGGTTAATCAATTGAAAGCCGTATAAGAGAAGAGTTAATTTGATTTGTACTGTTTAACTGATATATTATACTATGATTTTCTGTGAAAGTAAAGTTCCGTAAAATAATCAAAATAACCTAACCCAGACCTACAATGAGATTGCGTAAATTACATAATATGTATGTAGGTACATGGAAGACATATTAATATAATAAATAGTTAAATGTAGTTATACATACAGATGAACAGAAAGAAAATCATTATTTCATGGTAGTTTTTACCATGAAATTTCCAGATACAACAAGTCACAGAAATATTCGTACTTCAAACGATCGATATGTTTTAGAACATAAATTCTAAAATCTCTATTGATGAGATATGTATATACATTGCATTGATTAAGCATCTCATTGATATGAATTTTATGGCAGAATATTGATTCAATGTAACAAAAATAGAAATTTAAGTAAACTATCACAGAATAGACATCGACAAATTATTCGTACTATGTATAGGAATTCTATACTTACAGAATAATAATATTTACAACCATAGTATGCTTTGTATTTCAGCTTTCTTCGAAGTTTATACATACTCACTGAAAATACTTTTATAAAAATATGTAATACTTTCGTACCGTAAATTCACCGACAGCAAGGCCGATCCTGGCAGAGGGCGAACAGGTACCCCGCACATGGGCAACCGATTTAGGAGGCAGCCATGACCTCCCTCACGGTCTTAATGTTTTACAAAAATTGAAAAACATATAATAGCTCATAAAATCATAATAGCTCATATCAGCAATTTTTTGATGAAAGGTTTGAATGAATAAACGAATATCAGTCTCTTGTTAGATTTTTATATGGTTTTAAAAGAATGGATAATGAAGCCTTAATGAAATCATGTATGGATCTGGATGTAAAAATCTGCTGAAATGAAAATAATGTGTTAAAAAGGGATTTAGATGGTATGCAATTATATAACGAAATACTGTCGTACCGGGAAATTTGCTCTGACACATCGTTATCGAACAATCCCCTTTTTGTTTTACAGTATATCGTAAACGTTGATTTAATGTCTTGGTTTCCCAATTTTTACTATTGCCTTGAGAATTTTTTTAACACTGCCAATTTCCGTGGCGTCTGGTAGGAGAAGTATAACAAAACTTAAAATAATAGAGAATTACCTCCGATCTAGAATGTCCTAGGAAAGACTAAGTGGTTTTGTACTTATTTCTATTGAACATGTAATATCAGAAAGTACCTATGGACATATAAAAACTTATAGACGAATTTTCGTCTCTAAAAGCCAGAAGAGTTGTTGTGAATACGTACGTACATTTATTTTATTTTAAATTTTGGAATATTGTAAAAGATATATATGTTTTTAATTTTGTTTCTTCCTGTGCAAATAATTATTAGAAGGAAATACACGACATATATTTTACAAGTGAGATTATTTGTTCATTTTACCTTATATGAAGTACGAGTATCTACAGGGTGTTTCGTTTAACTGGAAACGGTGGAATATCTCACGAAGCATTAAAGTTATCAAAAAAATGTTCGTACAAAAGTTGTTTGGTACAAAGTGGGACATTTCGTGGTATAAATAATTTTTCTGTAAGTGTAGTAGTGGAGGAGATATCAAAGTCAAGTTAATTTTTTTAAATGGAACCCTGTATTTTTGTATTCATATTATGATAGTGTTTGTTGAGACGAATACAATGAACTGCCACATGATATCATTCCCTGTAGTAGGAAGTGATAAATTAATAAGACTCTAAGAAGTCAGTTCAACGCAAATCGCCTAGTTGAACCCTACGTGACGAAATAGAAACAAACAATAAAACGAATAATCGATACAGACAATCTGTTATGGTCTGGTGCGGAATACATAACAGGAAAATAATTAGACCTTATTTTTTTGAAGGAATTGTTAATTCCCAAGCGTATTTAACGTTTCTGCAAACACATTTTTTAAATATTTTGGATGACATGCCAATGATGTTAAGACAAAATCTCTGGTTTCAACATGATGGTGCCCCTCCTCATTACGCCGTATCAGTTCGTAATTGGCTGAATAACAATTTTTGCAACAAGTGGATAGGACGTGGCGTCCAGTTACATGGTCACCAAGATCACCGGATCTTTCTTCATGTGACTTTTTCCTATATCTAAAGCAGTCAGTTTTCCAAACATCGGTTGAAAATGTCGATGATTTACGAAGCAGGATTATAGTCGCATGCGAAAGAATAACGGACAAGATGTTGAAAAGTGTCGGAAGAGAATTTTTAAACAGAATAGAAACGTGTATTTGTAACGATGGTGGGCATGTTGAAGGATAAATGACGTAAAAAATTATTAATTAATTCTTGATACTACAAGTTAGATAGTGGTAAGTGAAATTTAAAATCCATTATTTATGCTTAACTCCTCATATTTGTTACAATATTGGTGTTGTTTCCATACCAGGAATATTTTATTAAAAACTGGACAATCGGTCTGGTACGAGTAGATGGCACAGTCATGTAGAGTTTAGCTGACCGACGACACACGATCCGTGTTAATCTGACTACTTTGTATTTAATTTATGATATTTTACAACTCGGAATGATATCATGTGGCAGTTCATTGTATTCGTCTCAACAAACACTATCATAATATGAATAAAAAAATTAACTTGACTTTGATACCTCCCCCACTATTACACATGCAGAAAAATTATTTATACCACGTAATGTCCCCCTTTGTACCAAACAACTTTTGTACGCACATTTTTTTGATAACTTTAATCCTTCGTGAGATATTCCACCGTTTCCACTTAAACGAAACACCCTATATGTAGTTTTGTATTTTCCCAAAATTTAATTTTAATGAAATAAGGGAGGCGGCGAAAAATGGGTCCGCGCAGGAGCGGCAAAGTGCCCAATACCAGTACTGACCGACAGTTTACTTAAATTTCCATTTTTCATACAGTAAATTGTTATTTTCCAATTTTCAGTCTTGCTCTAAGAATCTTTCAATTTTCTTCGGCCTTACTGAAGCTTAGTTGTAGTGGGTTTACATATCAAGTATTTTTTACTATCACATACTATCCATTCTGTTATATCAATTTCTTATAGAGAACATAAGCCCGTAAATACTTTGTTATCCACTCTATGTATTAACTAATCGGTGAATGCAAGCAATTCAACCTATGAAAGATAAAAATGACGGTATCGCTGATTCTATAAAGTTTCGAAGCAAGCTTTATTACGCACAGGGCATTTGCAAATTATAAACCGCTTGTGTTACATTTGCCAGCTGTTTTCACCGCGAGTTAATGAAACATTTCGCGTGGTTACGTGCTGCGACTGGCTTCTAAACCTACGATTACTGACCTAGACCAACGAAGAAAGGGGGAACTGGGGACAAAAGAGTTGGCTCCGTGATACGTTTGCACGAATCTGTTAGGTAACGATACCTAGTAACACCGGCGTGCAATCGTGAACACGATTCATTTCAATTCAAATTTTCGCCTGGTAATCCGTGCTAATACCTGGACTGAAAGAAAAGCGTACTTTTTAGTCTCGAATGAATTTACATTTTGAAAAATTTTTGTATTATTAAATGGTACACGATAGAGAGTACAGAATTCATGTCGCGCAAAATACTTCAGTACCTACACTAGAATTTCCAAATACATTAAAATGACAGATCTCAGATTTCTTGCATTAGATACTATTACTGAAGTCATAAAGACGCTATTATCGAAATGTATGTATGTTGCGTTTTAATTTAATATACGTTTCGCGTTACACTAAATTATGGATACTATATTGTATCATATATTACCTACATAATTTATTTTTATACCGGTAGTTCGAATCTTAAAGAAAGGAAATTCATAGAGAAGGACGATTGTATTGGGAAGAGAAAACGTCCTATATTCCAAATCTATTTTCTATACATATGTAGAATGAGTACCGAAAACATTCACGCGATAAAATCCATACCTATATTGTTTCAATAAATTTTCTATAATTGTTATTCGTAGTGTTAAATCCGTTAAATTAAATACGTAGATAATTTTTTAGGTATTTCTTTTGTTATAACTCTTACGTCCCATGAATATAGTGAACCAGTAATTATCCTATGATTCGAATAGTTTCGTTCATCGCTTTTCATAACGTAATATAAGTTTGAAGACTCCTCAAATCTGTTTGGCGGAACTAAAAGTAAATAAAGCTTTACCTTTCTAATTTGCACATATACCAAAGTAATGAATAGAAAACAAAATTGACTGGTAAAACTGCTGTTTAGAAGACTCACCTCCAATGACCTCGACATATGTTGTCAAGATCACCGTCCTGAGTGACCTTCAGAAAGTTTTAGCCATCATTCGTTGTTTGTTAAAAAGTTATTTTTGTAAAATTTATTATAACTGTCTTTGACCGAATATGAATAACGTTTTTTTAACTGTCTCTAATCAACTCTGAAGCATTATACTAATCACAGTTGGTTACAGACAGTTCAATAAAAAAAAAGTAATTCAGAGTTGGTTGCAGACAGTTATTTTATGGTTGGTTAGACAGTTGTAGAAAAAAAACTGACTAAGCGTAGTGATACTGAATAATGTATCACGTAAGAATCTCGACAGAAAAAATCAAAGCAGAACACTAAGTGTGAGAATATTTGTATACAACACGTAGGTATATTGTATCACGTATTGATCCTTTAAATGTGTACCCAATGTCGAAACGTGCCGTCCCACTTATAAAAATGATTTTTTTAATAACTGTATAAGAAACACCAACCAGCGGCTAAAACCATTTGAAGATCACTTAGGAGGCTGACCTTAGCAACACATGTCAAGGTTAAGGTCATCGGCTGAGGGTCCCTTTAATAGTAGACTTGCCAAAAAAATATTGACAGATCTCTTTGGTACTGCTATTATTTGATATAATACAACACGTTGGCGAAAACATTTCCAGAGAAGTCAATTCGAGGTTTCGGTTATTATCCATTAATTAATATGCGAGAAGTGAATGGCGAACAGCACTCAGATCAAATTGAGAAGTTGCTACAAGCCAATCAGAATTGCGACTTCACTTAGAGGAACCGTATCAACGCGACCATAAACAGCTCGTAATTAAGCACGGACATGTGCCGCCTTTATTCCGGCTGTGGTCAAGAAAGTTAATGCGGGGTTCGTGTTCGCCATCGGGATGCTAAACTTTGGCGTCCGTTGTTACGTTACTGGTACAATATTGGTATATTGTACCATAGTATTGGTTTCCGAAGCAAAACTGTTTTCACTTCGTTGAGAAATTTTTGACGTGTCTTGTAGATTTGAGTGTGCTGAATCTGAATTTAGTAGCAACTTTACCCTAGCTAAACTTACCCATGAGGTTTTCGAGAAATGAAGGTTTAAAATTGAATACAACGTAACTTGAAGTGATAAAAATATTTAAGGAAAACTTGGACAAAACTGGGTACCTGGGTAGAACCAAGATGTGCTGTTATTTTAAAATGGCCTTAAATTTGCCCGCATCATTGTAATCAACATGTTTATCAATAAAAAATTATGACGTTACAATAATGCTTATTACTATATGATTGTTGATCTAATTTTCAATACGTAAGAAACTTCAATACTGTTGACAGTGTTCAGGTAAATACTTTGTGGTGTGAATTTTGTTTATTTTTGTTAAAATGTAAATAATTAGTCTTGTTTACTTTTACCTCGCCCTGGTACTGTTGATAATTCGTAATATTTACAAAATTGTATGCTGAGTATTGCTGAGGCAAAACCGCAGGAGGTAAAATTGAGTACCCGATTTTGGATAAAATGAGCATGCTATTTTTTAAACTACAACAAAATGCTCCATAATAACAAACGGGTTGCAACTCGGCAATCGTGGGATGAAGAAAACATGCGGAAGGCTATTCTGGAGGTTGCAAATAGGAAAATGAATTATAGGTTAGCAGCACGACAATAGGAGGTGCTACAATCCCCTAGAAGATCGAGTGAAAAACTCTTAAATTTGTATTTTTTACTTTTCGAATTCCACTCGTTCAGGAACTGAAGCATTGAATGAGTTCCGTTGTTATAGGTAATTAGACCAGTATCTACTATGGTACCTAGCTTTACCCAAGTCATGAGGTAAAATCGTAAAAATGAATCATATTTTAAATGAGATTTTTGTATTTGTTTTTCTATTAAAAAAATTGGATATTAGCGTCCCGGTTTTGCCCCAGTTTCCTCTACATACATAGGGCAAGTTATTTAGACATTAGACAATTAATAGTTAGACGAATTTATTAATAGGTGACAATCTTTATTTTTCTGGTGAAAATTCAATACTCTGCCGATAATATAAAATAAAATTACATTATTAACTTATACTTGAAGGGTATTACTTTCGCATACACTTGATACCACGGATACTTAACTATTATATTTTGAACAATTTAGTCATGTAGTCGTTTTTTCCTTTTATAACTCATCGTTGAAGTTTCAAATTAAAAATTGTTCTAATGGCACCATTTCCCATGTTCATCAGAGACTGGTCCTAAAAACTAAATAGGGAGTCCTAAAAAATTAAGAACGCTCAGAAAAGCGAAAATCAGAAATACAGCCATCAGAGAAAAATAAAACAGGAAAGTAAGAAAATGGTGAAATAGTGACTTTACACTTCCGTAATAACTTCGTTTATGTCTGGGTAATAAAAAGTTGTATTTCATAACATCTGAATGTAAATTTGTCGCTATTTTACAGAAAGATATAAAAGGAAAATGTGCGACTGAGGACGAAAATGTTTCTATGGCGTTAAATTTTCGTTTATTCCTACTTTAACTAAGGATAATGGACATACTTAATATACCCTTATTATTGGTACGGAAGTTCAAATAAGATTCCTACGCATAATAATTATTTGTATCAAGCAACAAATGCTCATTATATACATGTAGAACCTTAACAATTTCTGTGTCAGAAAAATGGCATTTCTCTCTAGATTTAATTTTCCCCAAAGACTGTACACGAGAGGAAAATTTTGATCGCAAAACTAGATTCAGCACTCGAAAATCTATGAAGTACCGCTATTTTCACCAGGAGGTGGATTTCGATGCAGTCCACTTACACCTTTTCCTCGACCAGTTTGGGAACATAATTTTGGCGGTAGCTGTACCGTTCCTATCCTACTGTTATTGCCGAGAAATTGATATAACTCTACTCACACGGTTACTCTGTGTACGTATATACGCCGGCACACTCGGAACAAACTCCTCCCGCGTCTACTGACTCGACAACCATAGTAAGAGGGAAATCGTTCAGAAGGTGAGAGGAAGCGAGAGGTGCGCCACCAAGACTGTTGTCCAGAATGAGAGGGCAACAATCGAGAAAGGTGGAAGGAGGAAAAGAGCAACATGAGGATATGGTGGCACGGAGCAGAGCAAGAGTGAGCGAGCGAGAGTGGGACAGAGTGAGGCCGACAAGAGAGAAAAAGTGGGAGAGAGTGAGAGTGAGTGAGAGAAAGAACGATGGAGCGTAAGAAAGATAAAAGGTAACTAGAGAGTGTACGTTTGTGCGTGCATTATGCGTGCGTCGGAGCGCACGGTGTATATGTGTGCGCACACGTGTGTGGAGCGAGGGGAAGGGGGAAGGGGGTAAACTTGTTGAGTCATTTGGTAACAAGAAAGCAAGAGACACCAAAGTCTGAAAGAGCGGGTACAATAAAAGTGAGACCATTTTGGAGTCGAATTCAATGGAAGAAGAAGGAGCGAACTATAGATCATGGTGGAGAGGAAGAAAGAGGTAGAATATGGGTAAGGTAGACAGAGAGGTTCCGAAGGCTTCACCGACGGAATCGGTAGTCGAACGGAGAGGAGAGACCAGAAATACGAAATGAAAGTCACGTTGGGTTATACCGGCTGGAGGACGGCGAGCCACTCGAAGTGTGTGTGTGTGTGTGTGTGTGTGTGTGTGTGTGTGTGTGTGTGTGCGTGCGTGCGTGCGTGCGCGCGCGCGCGCGTGAGTAGAGAGAGAGAGAGAGAGAGAGAGAGAGAGAGAGAGGAAGGGCACGCTAAGGAGCGAGTGAGTGAGGAAAGGAAAAAGGAAATCAGGAAGAGAGTGACCGAACGAGAGAGCAGGCTCGTTGCGGCGAGGTGGTGCAAGGTGGAAAAGAAGAATGCGAGGAGGAGAATGCAATGGAGCGAGACGAGTTGAACTTCGGGACTGAAAGAATAAGGGAGAAAATAAGAGAACACGAGGTGGAACGAAAGAGACCGCGGTAGGATAAGAAAGAAAATGAGAGAGCATGGTCGGAAACGAAGAAGGAGGAAGTGACTAATTGAAGGAGTGGAGGAAAGGCAGTGGCGCGAGAGAAGGAGCGAACTGTGTAGTGAACGGTCTTTGGAGAAAGAAAGAGAGAAAGTGCCTTCGAGGCTCGAGACATCTTGGGGAAGATTTTTTATCCCTTCAAGGTCAAACCTTCAGTATGGCCGCTGCTGGACCACCGCTCCACGCTTGTCGAAGTAACAAGAGTTAGGATTATAGGGGAGCCGGAGAAGAAACACCGTATCCACGCACAAATTTACCCTTCAGGATTCGACGGATTTTCGTGTTTTTCATTCATAGTGGGTGTCCGTGTTTAAAACTACGGAGTATGATGCTAATCAAAATTAAATTTGCTTTTGTAATTATACTCCCATTGATTTGTTTTTTTTTTTAATATTTTGAATTTCGTCCATTTTACCTACCAAAAGTGTTGCTTCTAAAGTCGATTGAAAATTTGAGGTTTTAATGGAATAATAGTATACTATCAATAAGCGTCGCTCAATAACTGATTAATGAATTAAGAAAGTATGTTAATTATACCTACTCTTATTAACTTGTTTTATAAATGTTCTATATTTTTGTGCCATATTTGTAATGGAATGTGTTTCTCAAGTTCTTTGAAAATTTCATTAATCACTAAGACGAACTGAAATTTAATGATATAATGACATACAATATATAGACGAGCCATTTAATTAAAGGATGGCGTAGATTCGTAATATCGAACAATGGAATATAGTTTATAATTTATAAATGTTAGGACCCATATGCTCTTTAATATGACGTGTAATATTTCACACATTTCCCTAAAAAATGGGTATCTGCTTCATGTCTTCAACATTCGTTAAAGAAATATACCGTATTTGTCGATTCAAGGGTTACTTCATGAATTGATTTTTTTTACCTTTTATAGGATAGACGAGGGTAGGAAGTAGCAATTTGACTTTTGAATGAAATTTCACAAGAATTACTTATTATGTCGAGTCTACACTGGCCAGAAAAAATGTTCGCAAACAGTTGTAAGCAGCTCGCTCTGGTGTAAATGATTTTTTAAAATATTCTAATATACATGGGTCCATCGACAAAATATAAATTTCTAATACCGTTTATCACCATATAACCCAAAATCATTATACTTCCACCTCTATGCTTGACGATAGCGCGGATGTTCTTGGGATGGAATTCTTCATTAGATTTCCTCCAAACCATTGTTCGTCCATTCGACCCGAATAAATGACATAAATTGCTTTCATCGATGTAGATAAAACTGACTCTGTCCCAAAATTCTAGCGGTTTATTCATATATTGTTTTGCAAATTCGATCCAGTTTTTCTTACTAATTGCAGACATTAAAGACCTATGCCTTGCGATGCGTACATTACAATCTGCTTTCTGCGAAACATTTCACACAGTTTGTGCAGTACCGGTTTCGTTGTTAATTTTCGCAATTTCTTTTGAAATTTTTGGAGCACTTTGTCTTAGATCCTATTTTACAATTATAATAATATCCTGCTCTTCACGAGAAGTAAGGATCCGTGGACATAATTTAAACATCATTTTCAACAACTTGCCGTACGGTAAAATGCGACTGTCCAACAATAGTCCCAATTTTATGAAATGTTTTGCCTTTATATCGTATGTTAACAATTAATTTTCGAACGTCAATTGAGAGATCACTGTCTTTTCTATCCATAATTATGATTACAAATTTAAACTTATCAGACGCTGGTCAAGAAATATGTTCAACTGTTTGAAAACTTGTAAGTAAGAATTGAAAAAGAATATTTTTTGTATACTACTTGTAGGTAGTATTATACAAAACACATTTACAGTTAGTTATAATTGGTTTAATAGACATTCTGCTATTCAAAAAAGTGGCTTTTGGGCCTTTGAATCATAGCCTCGCTTGCGGATTTCGGTTTATGATGGGGAAATACCAAGAGTAATCCCTGAATATTAGCAATAAGACCTGATCACGGATTAAGCTATATGTTGTAAAACATCTTGTAGACAAAATTTGACCAGCAAAGAACAGAATTATTTTGTAATTACCTTGTGGTACCTGCTAAGTGATAGTTCATCCAGAAAATGTATCGGTTGTTAACTAACCATTTCAAATTACTTAATTATCATGCACGATATTATTATGTTTCCAACTAATACCAGACTGATGTACTGTTTACATATCTTTATTTATAACAGATTCAAACACTGAATAAACGTGGGTTATTTATGCTGTATGCAGATTTTTTTGGCGTGAATTTCTGTCAGAATAAGCTATTAGGTTGCATAATATTAGTATATAATAATTTAACTTGTTGTAATTTAAGATAGGCATAGGAATAATTTTGCATTCTAGATTTCTTCATAAATAAACCACCAGTTTTCACATTTTAAATATTTCTCACATTCGTTTTGGAGTTGCGCGTGTTTGTACGCAAAATTTTGTTACTTACTCTATGTATTTCTCTTTAAGTACTTCTTCGCCTGTTCTTCTTCATATTGTGCTCTAATTTTTTTCTTTTTCAGAAGAGTCAGTAAACAGATTTTCTCTTGTTCTTACGTCTATTTAAACCTTTTCGAGGCGGAGTTTGTAAGCCGGTGTAATTCGATGCAGCATTTACTTTAATTAATTTTCATACGACCAATTTTAAAGTGTCCAGATTTTTAAGATATGTCCATACAGGGGACAAATAGGGCTACATCCTCGTTTTTCTCAAATTTTTAAATAGTTCCTCGGTATAAGAACAGGGCATTTCGGGCCTGGGATCGGTTATAACGTTACATTCGATGCCGCCCAATGGTTTTCCCAGATCATGTTTTTGAATATTTACTATAAATTTTCACTGATAGGAACTTAAAAATGCTAAATAATGATCAATGTTAGATTCAAAAAGGATTAAATTTTAATAACAAAAATTACAAAAATTACAAAGCACACACTGTCACAGGAAGTATTTATATTACAGTTTTAAAGCACTATGAAAAAGAAAGTTTATGGCATTAAAAAATTACTTTGGTCACGGCACATATCTACTGCGCATCTATATAGACTGTTCGACTATTGATGTGTGTATGAAATAGTGTATTTCAATTGTAATTTTTCATGACATAACCAACCCTTGCAATAATGGTTATTGTATAATTTAAATTATTTAACTTTTTACTTTCGACCCTGGTCTCATGTATAATATATGTATTAATGTAACCATGTTAGTATGCCCACAATTAGTTGCTTTCTCACATACATACATACAGAGTGTCTCAGCTCAATGTCTGCCGTATTTATTATTGTATGAAAAAATTTCTTGGAATAAAATTGAACTATTTCAAGGGGCACTTTTAGTGGTAGAAGAATTTTTTCTCAAAGTCATTTTTTACTAAATTTCCTTGTAGGGCATGAAAAAACAAATTCATTAACTTTAACAACAATACCATTTCGATCATTGGTAATTATACAAAATATGGGACTCACCTTTGATTTCAATGACCTTAAATGTGTTGTCAAGGTCATCATTCTAGACAACTTTTTCCTAATCCCGTCGAAGAATTATGTAGCTTTAAACTAACTTGTCTTGCGAATATCTCGAAAACTGAAAGAGACCAACTATTATATGTATAGAAAAAAGTTGTTCAGAATGATGACCTTGACGACATATTTCAAGGCCATTTAAATCAGAGGTGGTTCCCTTATTCTGTTCAATTATCCGATCATTGAATCTGGAGATAATTGCGTCTAAAGATAACTAAATTTCCTAAACATTCTTATCCGTCGGACGATGGTGTGGGGATGGTACAGTCTTCTAAAATGGAAAAACTAAGGTGTATTTTCTTTATCATGGATTGTCGCTATGGTACGAGCCATGGAAGTTCCATAAAAATAAAAATATGCAGAATGAGAGCATTTTTAAGAAAGATATACAAGTTTTACTAAAAACTTAGCTGTTTTCTTTCTGTAAAACTAGTTTTTTGCAAAATAAAAACTCGTCCGTGGTTCCAACAATAACCAGTTATGTTGTAAACATGTACTCAAAAGTATATCGGTCCAATAGTTTTCGAGATATGCAATCGCCCGACTTAAGGCGGTTCATGCCAAATTCGAAAAACTAGATATTATAATTAAATAAAATTCATGCAGATTGTTTATTAGAAAAAAATCTATCAAATTAGTTTATTCGAAAATTTTGAGACTAGGTCGTCGATGAAATAAATAAGAAAAAGCTAGTCAAAAATTCAGTTTCTAACACATATCTTATGGTAGTCTTACGATTTTTTACCGGAAGTATAATCTTTTCATTTCACAGACACTGGAACTGTTAACCAAGACCTAGGTTCTGAAAGTATAAATCCTGTGCTTTCTGATAATGAATTAAATTTTGTACCATGCCAAACATTCCAGGAAAATATTTGACAATGAAGCCCAGGATGTGTCGGTAATTGGATGGTTATTGAAACTTGTTTTTTGCGAAATTCAAATAAATATAAAAAATATTTTACTTATTTTGTGTTTTAGTGAATTATAATTTTCTAACTTATAATGCACGAGAATATAACTTTACATATAAAATATTGAATGTTGACTATACGTGGGAAAACTGAATATGTACACACGTATATAGATATGCGTGCAAAAACAACGTTGCCAAACGTACTAGAAATGAGCACGGTGGAGTCATACGACTAACCAAAATATATTTTTTATATGTAATATAATGAAGACTGATTATTGGAAATGTCGTTGAAATTCATAGATATAATTTGTATACGCTGCTAAAATGTATTAGTGTGTGTTTAATACTAATTAGTAATATGATGGTTTATTGATTAGAGAGTCAGGTATGAACCACCTTAAAAGACCTTGTTTCGAGAAAACCACGTTTAAAGGTTTTAAGTACTTCCCGCCGCGCCGTACGAAAAGCACTACTTTGGACCCCTATATCTTTGCTAATAATTCCAATTTCAAGAAAATCGGTTTGTAGAAATGTACGTTACACCAAAAGCTACGATATAGTGCAAAAAAAGAAACTCGTTTTTCGATCCTCCATACTAGAGTACCCCGTAAAGGCATAGAGAGGTAAAAAATTCGACGCCAACGGGTTGAAACGTAGCAACGCAGCCGCAAATAAGAAAACACCGGGTGTCTATGGTATGCGTTTGTTTTCATTGAACATCGAACCGAATGTGATTTCTCTGGGTGGATCTCATTTTCTCCTGTTTTCTTCACCCTCTGTCGTTTGCGTTCGCGTTCACGGATTCTCTCTTTCCTTCGACGGTGAAAAGAAATGGCGGTGATTGGTGATTGGGGCCTGGTAAAATTTCTTGTTCGGCACTGGAGCAAGTAGAGTAATTCCTGGATGAATACGACACGAACAACGGCGTTAATCCAACCACTGGGGGATCTCCTTCTGCAACCAATCAAAACACAGTAATCAGAAGCTGAGCAGAGGCTCGGCTTCATGCAAAAAAACAAATTTATGAGGGGCTAAAAACCTGACGCGTTGCCACGAATCCTCCGAAGCGAAACCGTGTTAGTCGCATTCATCGAGATATTACTGTACTTATGTTAAGACTGCCTCTGCTTGTACGTTGCATCAACCGTATTATACTGTCGCCCGATTGAATTCGCCGCTCCGAATGAACGTCTCCTTAAAATTATTCGCCAGCTTTTCGAGTATTGTTTGACATTGCCGTAGCTAGGTTACCAGTTGGGGGAGAGGGGAAATGTAATTTTTTTGGAAGGGGCAGGGAGGCAAAAGCCACTTTTTCCGTCCAGGAGGGGGGGGGGCAAGGGCCCCCTGTTCCCTCTGGCTACGCCCATCTTGTTTGACTATGGCACATATGAATAAAGCAATAATCTATATGAATAAAAAAAAAATTTATAATATCTTGTTTAGTAATGTTTCGTTAACTAGTATAATAAATATAATGAAGATTCAATAATTCATTCGTGAGAAAATTATATGTATCTACATCTGAACGGAACAAAATCGCCAAAAAAGTCTGTACACTACATCGTAAAATAATTGAAACTATCTTCTTTTTGTTTTTAGTGGTCAGTTGGCTTTCTTTAACTTTAATAAGATCTCACACTTGTTTCTGCATAGTAGAAACTAATTTTGAAGTTACATTGGGCTCAATATTATTCTATTCGGACATTATTGCATTTTCCAACTGTCCTTTGTTTTTTTACAACAACATTCTTTAGTTTTTCTCAAACAGGCCAACAAGAAACGCAGACTCAGGCTCGGAATGAATGAGAATTCAGTTATGTTTTGTAATCAAAAACATTACTGATTCCTGTCTCTGTAACAATTTTATGTTAAAGGCGGAATTAACGATTGTAATTTATATTAACATAAACTACAATTAATACAATGTAGGCTGGGATGCATTTGACTCATAATTTAGTCAGAAATTATATTTACATTTCATTAAAAATGTATTGTTACTTATGGAAGTGGCAAAAAAAAAATGCACACCCAATTTCACAGGAAAAGTAGTTAACTTTACATATAACAGAATAAAAAGTACAGTGAGGTCCCAGGGTTATCCAAAAAAGTATAAATTTATTATAAATAAGTTCACATATAATAAATATCGACTCTAGCCAGATACATTTGTGTTTCCTTTTGCTACGGCCACTGATAATAATATTTTATTAACTAAACCGTGTACGAGTTAGCAATGTAATACATCGTAATCTAAACTATATTTATCGTGGTTTATAGTAATGCATCATTATAAATAGTGTTTGTAACATTAAAAATGATTAACTGTATGAAATATGGTATATGTACAGTAAATCTTCAATGATTGTTCAAAGGCTCCTCGACACTGCCAAGGTGAGGTCCCCAGGTGTAACGCTGACCTTTTAATGAGGTTAAGCACATAGAGCTTGGAATTATGATGTTAACGATCTTTGTTTCAATCGTATATGGACATTAGTTTATGAGATATATAATGTTCAGAGTCGAGGAGCTTCCGAATACTCATCCAGGATTTACTGTATCCAATCACAGAGCTGTTTATGACGAACTTTGACGCCATTTTTCTGGCCAATACTGAATTTTCCAGGTGAGTAGCATTTACTTCAGTTCTCAGAAGGTCAAATCCTATAATTTCCAACCATTATTCTTTCAAAATCATTTAACATCTGGGTAGCATGTCTTGTTAGTATTTTTTAATCATCCCTAATATACATTACTTCATGTTTCTTGAAAGTTGTAGTTTAACCTTAACAGATAGGATAAACTGCATACGTTCGTAATTGCCCCATTATATTTTTTTCTATTGTATGTAATGTTTTTGTGCATAGAAAGACCGAAGAAAATGTTTTAACGAAACACGAACGTAATTCTATACATATTTACATTGTCATAGTTATATCAAATGAACGTGGATATATTAGAAGTTTGTTTCAAGCATTAATATCAGTATCGGTACAGAAAACAGCATAATTTTATTTATAGAACAATCTAGTGGAATTAATGATAGTCTGTTTAGCATGTGAATCGATGTGTACGCTAATATGTAGGTATACGTAATTATCATACATTGTACAGATATACACTTGTACACTTACGGACAAGAGTTGAGAAACAAAAGAATTCATCAAGGATTGTGTAATATATTCTCCTTTATCACTTGTGTATGTAAATGTTTGTATAATATACAGGAAACACAGACGATTTACTCTGTATGAACGTTAAAGAAGTATATGTAACTGATATCCAGAAGTATGATGATAACTGATAATGATAAGTATTTTATTTCTTAATTTTTTCCGACAGGTATACACATGCATACATAGTACATACGTCTCGAATATTGAACGAGTTCACTTTACTTAAAGAATAATCACTTATACCTATGTAAGTTCCGCGGAAGCTAACTTTAAGTTGATATCAGTCATTCCTAATCGTGACGTTATCTCATCGTAAACAGACTCTTGATTTTGGGAGGGAAGATAATTTTTAGGGTTAAAGTTTGATATACCAAGAAATAGTCATTTCTTTATGTTACTTTATGTTAGGGGAGACCGAGTTCAAGAGAAACAGGGAGCAAAAGTAACATTATAAATAATTCAATACCTATTATAGCCATTATCACACATTTTGGATATATGATGCAAAATTACAATTGAAATACACACGTCCATGTCTTACCAGTACAGATACGCAATTGATATACGTATACAGTGAACAAAATGACTTTTCGACACCCTAAAGTAATTTTATTTTAGTGTTTTAAAGTTGTGATATCAATATTCCTTGTGAAGATAAGTACTTTTTCTTTCTTTTAATCTTTAATTTCACCCTTTTGAATGTGATCGTTATTTAACACTTCTGCGCGTCTCGTTAGTGAAACTTTCTAATTTAAGTCCAAAAGCAAGGTCGCGAACAGTTATAAGTTGTAAGATCAGCAGTCGGGGTCGAAAGTGACTTTACAATCGTACGTTTTGTGACTTATAAATAAAATGATAATAAATGACATAAAAACTTTTTCATAAAGCTCTACCTCGAAAAGATTTAAATAGAAGTAGAATGTAAAGAAAGTAGACCATCTACAATAACACTTGTAAGAAAGAAAAAAACAGAGCAGATTATGAAGAGAGATTTTTGGTCCCCGAAAACATATAATGTCCGGATTTCTCAGATCTATTGAATTATGTCCAGTGCATTACGCCACGGTATTCCGCCGAAAGTACTGCTCGTTGGTTCGAAATGGAACACGGGTAATCAAGAAACGGCAACGAAAAAAGTTCCTGAGAATTGTTTGATATGATAATATAAGATTGCTTGGAGTGTGTACGTAGTGTGATGTGTAACTGTATAGGAGACACTTTACTTTTAACGTAATAAAGTCTTTGATTCGTCAATTATACGATTACCGATTGAACTGACGTAATTCAGGTAGAAAAATTATTTTTATCCAGTTTGTGCAATTGAAATAATTAATATTTGCTGTGCTCGAATCCCTAGATCCATATTTTTGTAGTTTCATGATTTCAGAAGTGGTAGTCCTTTATGAAGTTATTGTCACTTCAGTGCCAAATGATAAAAGGTAAGGAGTATTATTGCCTTGTTTATCTCGATTCATGTAGTCCTAGCAAGCCAAATAAAAACCGAATGTAATGCAAAGAGTATAACGATTGGACACGTGAAAAATACACTAAACAACATGATTTATACGTTTGTCATAATTGTGAAAGCGAATAATCTGTAAGCAGTTAAAAATATTTTAATTGTTTACAGAATTTGGTATGTATTTAATTTTTTTTTTTGTATAAAAACAATTATTTTACTTCTCTCCATTTACTGTTACAATTTAGATTAATAAATATTTTGATTTAAATAAATATACTGTGCTACTATCGACCCCAGGCCGTGGGGTATGGAATGGTTGTAACACTTTCTCGGGTCTCCATTTTTTATTAATAACTTGCATACTACTTGTCATGCAGCGAAATTGCTTGTGAATGAACAATGACAGGTAGCTATGTAAAATTGTGGTATAAAATTTTTTGCTGTAAATGTAATAGTTTTTCCGTAATCGTAGTTCAAAGTCAAACTGTTTCTCTTGATCTTGGTCTCTCCTACGTCAATTTCAATCAATTGAATTTTCGGAAAAATCTTATTTTGATACGCGAATGTAATTACAACCATAAACAAATTTCGTAAAGATTAAAATAATTGTATGATAAAGTTTCAAATTATCTTAAGGGTCATTCCAGGCGAAGCGAATCACTTTTGTACACGATGTCTGGGATTTTACTCAAATTAAGATATATTATCCATGTGAAAATAGGGGGCGTTAAAATCATCATTTCACTTATTTCGAAATTGTTTAAAAGATACAGACCTTCCGCAATTTTCATCGAATTTTACGAAAACCACCTTCACAAAAGAATATTTATCTCCACAATTGCTAAAGATAAAAATCTAATTTTTCTTTCATTTTAATCATAAGGGGTCATTGTTTTTAATTAAACCATTTAGGTCTGAAAAAAATTTTAAAAAAGATGTCAGTATTCTGTGATCTTCGTTTTTTAAAATTCATTTTTCTAATTCGTGGATGCTGTAAATTTCTGGTTGCAGCCGGCCGATAAAAGTCGCGGCGTCCCGCGATTCATTTAAGCGGTAGAGGTAGAGGGGTAGATGAATAGAAGGATAGAAGGATAGAGGGATAGAGGGATGGAATGAGAGAGGGATATAGGCATAGAGGGGGAGTAATGTAAAAAATATATATACAATACACATATGTTGGAATATAAATTATAAATTATTACTGTATTCTTTGTTTGATGATTAATCAATATTGAGAAAAAAGAAATGCAGGTTCTGCATGAGTAATCAGTTGAAAACAATTCTTGTTCCTTTGATCGCGTTGGTTTCTATTTCTTTCTAGAGTATTCTTTTTACATTATCGAGAATATATAATTCTTTTTTCATACATTGATAATACGTATTACAATGATAGTGTTTGTAGCTAATCAAGCACTTCTAAAATTGCTGGTAACAACAAAACTCTTATTTGTTTCACGTGATATATGCTTTACCGAAGACTGAAGAATATTAAAGATTCGTGACATACTACTTTGTGTTAAAATATCTGAAACACGCAATCGATTTCATTTGTAATTGTTAATATAATTCAGTATTGATAAATCATGTTTTCACCAACAAGGAAAATATTTTTTTCCCTGTACGGTTCTGAAACGAGTTCCTTAACCGGTATAAATAATGTAAATGTTCGCCTAAATTACGACTCAAATAAAGAAAGTAACAAGTAGGTGTTACATCACCAATTGGCTGCTGAGTTTATAAGTTTGTGACATATACTAATGGTCAAGACAGGATAAAATAGAAATGTTGACAACGTTTTTCCAAATCAGTTTAGAAAAGTATGAATGCATATAAATAAAAGAATATTAATTTTCTGTCACCAAAAGATACAATTGCAAGAGAATTTGTATTGGTATTTAAATAATAATAACTTATACCATTATATTTTACATTATATGAACTCAATGACAGTTATTATCTTATTTTTATTACAGAAATGATTATTGAAATTAATACGTTCATTCGGTATTTGTAATATTTAATACACAAGAAATAAATATATTATTGTATTCAAAATATAAAAAATGAATGTTTAGTGACAAAATATTATGGCCAGAGGACAATTATAAAAAATGTACATAAAATTTCAGACAAGATGGTGCGGAATACATAAACATGAAATAATTAAACTTCATTCAAACAAGGAATAAAGAATAGTGAATAAGATTCAATGATCCCATCATGGGTAAAAAATAAATGTTTATTCAAAACAACGTATGTACATTTATAACTATCTTCTATGTATTTTCATTTAATGTATCTGAATTAACTCGAATAAAATAAAACTTTTTATTTGATTGAATTTAATATAGAGTACATAATATATACTTATTATACTTATACTTATTTATGTATTTAAATTAACCACGTGTACATGTAAATATAGCGTGTACCTGAGAAAATTTTGTTATGAATGTGTACAGCATAAGATGTCGTAATTATTCAGTGCATTCATTATTTATGAATATATCGATTTTATTCGTACATTCGAAAAGAAATCTAACAACATAAAATAAAGTATTTAACTGCATGAGGAACAATTTCGCTATTTATTCGATGCCTAATTTTAATACGGATATATGAATTTCCATAACTTTAATGAATAATCCGTATAAACGACAAAGAGTGTGTTTCTTTATGTATTATTAGTACTATGAAATACGAACTTTAACTCACAGTTAATAAGTTTGATAAAATAATCGACACAGTTAATGAATATAAGATGAACAAACGGAAAATTTATTAAAACGAAACTGAAGAAGTATTGTCTTTTACGATATTATGTTTACACAATTCCGCAACAAAATTACTCGAATAATGCGCAAATAGAAGGACTCTTCAGCCGTTTCTTCTGCATGTGTCAATGTAGATTTCTTTATTGGAACAAACCCATGGTCGCATCATGTTAATCGATTCGAATCAAGTGGTTATATCTTTTGATTGCGCATAATAATAACTGCTGGTTTGCGTAACGGTCTTAATGTACGCTCGAATCGTTGACCTAAGCGTTCAACCTTAAATTTTCAATGAGACATCCGAGCGATCGGGTTCCTCGATCGCCAATGATTATTCAACATATTCCCTGTGTCAAAGGGGGGGGGGGGGGGGGTCGCAATTAACTTTTTTACCATTTCACCGGTCTGACTGAAACGCCGAAAATGGTTACCTTCCGAAATCAAGATCGAGCGATGCGGTATCGCGCAATCTGGCGCGGCGTGGCGCGGTGGCGTTGCGGATGCGATTAATTTCATCGGTGTTTGCGAATGGATTGTAATCGAAGCGCTGGAAATGCAATTCCGTGGTCGGTATCCGGAGCGTCTCAGGTTTAAGTCAGTACGAGTGGCCGCTGCTTATCGGCCGTTTATTTTTACGCTTTTTTTTATCTTATCCGAACTAATATTTCAGCCGGGTGTTTGAGGAAGATTGATAAGACCGCTGCTGGTTTGAGGTTCACCGTAACGTTGAACCGTTTACCGGGGAGCAAGACCAAGGAGAATCCCAGTCGTGGATCGTTGGGGGCACGATCTCCGCGTGCATCCCGTTGCTCCGCGTTGGCCAACGGATCTATAAATATTCCGATCTCCGATACAATCGACTGACTAAACCGAACAAGAACAGATCAGCGGGAGATTTTCTTCGGTGACTTTTTGTCCGGACGTGTCCGGGCGAACTTTTCCGAGGCGATCTTGCGCGCGCCACCAGCTTGTTGATCCCGCTTCTCTGCATCGCATCGGCGAGAAATCACGCCTGGTTAGGCTGTTATCGTACGATTGCATTCGTCAATACAATTATTGCCGGCTGTTCAGCATGACTGATAAGCAGTCAAGTCACATAGTGGTAATGGTTGTCTCGCTGAAATTTATTAATTAATCGCATCACGCATTTGTTAAGGGGGAAGCCTGTTGTAAACGGATTAAAAATGAATGAACTTTTGGGAATTTCTTGCGAAGAAATTATTAAATCAATCTCATAGAAACTTTCAGAATAATTTATTGTATAATTAAACTGAATAGAAGAATTTTATTGTCACGACAAATTCATAAATATTATAGTTATAAGGACTTGTGTGCATCGTGTGAGCAAAAAATTGTGTTCCGCGCCGCACAGTGAGACGAAACGGGTAAATCTCTGGAAATTCAATTTTCTTCTAAACGACAAATCGTATCTATATCAATTTTTTTTCAAATTGTGTGTTTTTGAATGAGGATTTCAACCATCTAAATAATTCTGTTTTTAATCATTTGTTCAAATAATATATTAAAAACTTTTTTTTTCTGTAATTTTTCTTGTTAAGTAATTGAACCTCAGATTTTCCATTGCGTTGAATATGTGGTAGCTCTAAAAAAAACTGATGTTATTGTTAGGGTAACGTTTCTGAAATCAAAAGACTAATACAAAAAAATGAAATGACTCATTCCATGTAATTTTTACAACGAAATTGTAAAAATTGCGTGAAACATAAATTCAGCAAGCGTATTAAATAAATGAGAAGGAAATCGCGTTGGCAGACAAAAACGTTGATCGTACGCTGAGTTACGTCCTCGCTCCATTTATTTAAACACCATTTATTCACAAGACCGCATGTTATCACAGAATATTTTTACCGTTTCTTAAAGTAGAAACTTTGGGGATTAACGTGCCGCGAAAAGTGTACGCACAAATCGTTAAAAAATCAGGTTTTAAACAACTTAACAAATGTTTCCTTTGCGACTCCTTGTTACTTAATACACAAAGATTACATTGAGGTAGTTAAAAATGTCAAAATCCGAAATTGAAATTTCGTCCATGTCACAGGTTTTACACAGTTTTTCCCACTGTACGCTGGGGAATATAAATAAAAAAATATTCAACCAACTGACCCGGCATTGCATGAACATATTCTTTCTGAAAATAAACATTTTCTTCACAGCATGAACCTACGTATATAATTTTATTGTTTCAATAAATCATACTTTTCGCATTTTTTACTTGAAAAAAGTTTCCTTTTCTTTAAGTCATAATTTTCTCAATTTTGCATTTTTTTTTAGCTTTAAAGTAGATTCATGATGTGGAGAAGACGTTAAAGAATATACAACATGCAATGCCGGGTCAGTTGGTGGAATATATTTTTTTATTTACATACCCTAACACAGAACACTTTTTTTGCTCACGAGCTGCACATAGGTACTTATAACTATAATACTTATGGATTTGTCGTGAAATAAACATTGTTGTATTCACTTTAATGGTACAATACAGTATTCTCAAAGTATCAAAGAGATTGGTTTAATACGTTGGTTAAAAAACGGTCTTGCATTACATATTGTTAATTTTCTTACTTCATACACTTACGCTGCAATACATAAATAACTTGGCTGTGATAAACCTATTTTACATGCAGCAATACGCTATGTAGCTTGCGAATATCTGTAAAAAGACATCTGATTCATGATTTCATTGAAAAATTTAAAAAGAAGTGAATAAGTGCCTACTTATCTGTTGTGTACCTAGCTTATCTTGTCAAAAACAGCCAATTGTAAAAAAAGCATCTAGAATAGCTTAACTTCATGGAAAAAAAATATCAAAAGAAAAACTGATACTGTTTCAATCATGGATCTTCTGAGAAGATATAATATAATTTTTACCTTATATTTAAAACAAAGTAAAAACAATTTAGAAATAAATTTAATAAAGATACGATTAGTCGTTGAAAAAAAAATTGGATGTTCAGAAATTTACCAGTTTCGTTCCAGTGTGCGACCGTGTAACATATGTAAATCCTAAATGTTCTGGCCCGCCGTATCTTGAATATACGAGATACGTGTGTAGGTACAGTTGACTCTTGATAGATTGCCGGCGGGAAGCACTTTCCCTCCACGCGTACTTTTACGCACACAAATTCACTCTCTCACCAAGTTGCGTATACCGTTCCCACCCACAAGATTCGGCTCATGCGCAGGCCTGGAGCAGTGGCTACAATGACAGAACTTAGAAATGGAGGGTGCTCTCTTGTAACAGCATGCACGCACACTATAAAATATAAGTTTATACTTGTCAGTGTCATTTCAGTACAAATCAATCCAATTCATCAAAAGTAGAGATTCGCTCTACTCTGTTCATTGGTCATTTTGGTTGAACATATTCGATGAAACGCGGATGAAAACCCTGCCTTTGGATGACACATCCGCGATGATCATCCAAAGTGTAAATGTGTAAGTTCGATTTAAGGCTCGGTTCAAACGAACGGTTTGTCGCAGTGTGCCGCCGGGTTTAAAAGATCATAGATTCATAGATTCTTCACATGAAGCCGTTCACACAAAGCGCAAATTTTAGTGCCTCCTAGGCGACACGTTTACGTTCGATAAAACAAACGCACATACTGTTTGACTATCTGCGTTTAAACGAAGTGGGACCTATATCTGTATCTCACTCTATTCCATTACATTGGACGTGAAATATCCGACGAGCGTCTACTTCAGACGCAAGACGCACGCGTGCAACGCGTATAGGAAATCCCGCCTTAACGCGGCGGTAAATTGCCGCGAACCGCTCGTCTGCATCGGGCCTAGAGTTTTAATGAACGCGAATTTGCTACCTAGTAGTCGTTAAAATTTTCGTCCTGTGTGAACTGCTTCATATAAATCTATGTTCTACTTAGTTCTAATACATCGGGACGGCAAACTGCTGTGAACCGCTCGTCTGAACCGGCCCTAATGCGTTGAGTTTACGTAAAACTTTACTTTAAGACCGTAACGGGGTTATTCCTTTGAGATAAGCTAAAGGGAACAGGTTTTGCTTTTTAGATAAATATCGGCCATAGCGCCTATTTAGGAAATAATGATTCACTCCTTACGAACTTTTTTTTAGAGTAGTGTTACACTCTGGCATATTGTAAGTAATAGTTCTTATAAACTGATCGTATTACAAAAACATTATTATTATTATACCGTAACACATGTTTGTAATAATTAGTTTCTGAATATCATGCATTTATAGTATGCACGATTGTTTAAAATTGAGTGTAGTTTATAGTTCAATTAAGTTCAGTACGATTATTATTTTATTTGTAACGAACGATAACATTTAATAAAGTAAGCAAATCTCTTTAATTCCAATTTCTTGACATAAGTCTACAAAAGTCGATACAGTGGACTCTTGATATATTGCCACGGTCTCTTCAATAGTTACGGGGATAAAAATTCTTTTGTGATTTTTTTTGGAGGGAAAAAAATCATTTAGAGTTGTTTAGTAACAGTTCAAGGAGAAAATGTCATTCAAAGTTGGTTAGAGAAAGTTCAAGAAAAAGGTATCATTGTTCTCGTAATAACTTTAAATAAACAACATTTAGGTGACCTTGACAACATATATCAAGATCAAGGTCATCGGTTATTTTAGGTATTAATACTAGTAAAGTACGATACTAAACTTGTTTTGATAATAACTTTCTTACAAACGGCGACCCCCAATTAAAACCATCATACTACATCAGACTACTACTCAGGGTGATGACCTTAACAACATATTAAAAAATCATTAAAGTCGGATGTCGCTCCTTTATTGTAAATATTTACCAAAATATAGAACTTGATACTATGGTCTCAACCTCAAATACTGCGTCTTCCTTAAACGAACGATAATTATTTTTTGATAAACAATTGTGATTTTATGCATTTATAGCCAATAGGGCTTTATGTAATACTAAAGGGAAAAAAACTTTCGTCAGATGCAATGTATTTTCTACTTTATTCTGAACCCAATAAGATATTTAAGAGAAGAAATAAATTCTTACCTTTGCTGTTTTTGTCAAAAATTATTTTAGAAAATGTCATTGTGCATAAAAATCCGCGGTCTAGTTATGATAAAACGTATTGCACCATGTAGGTATACAATTAATCACTACATACCAGTGAGACCCGATACACTTATAAATGAGACTTCAGTAAAATGAATGGTACTCTGTCCTACCGTCCAGATTTTGTTAACAATGTTGCCTATATTCAGAAGCGTTCTGATTCCTTTAGGATAAATCACACGTATAATTTTAATAATCGAAGTGCATGAAGTTCACACACTGTCAAATATTCGCGAAATTCTTTTGAGTAATTTTTTTACAAAACCGACAAGCTTTATATACAAATGTACATAAATATTGTTACATGTTACCGATGGGTAGATAAAGAGAAGTACTCCTTCTCTAGAATACATAATTATTCATTGTATTAATCCTGCTTTCTTATTATTATTGAAGATAATGCCGCGCCTACGCAACAATATGTTGTGATACAATATGTACATATTATAAAACAGTTATTTACACACCCAATTTTCTTGAAATAAATCTATCGAACGGAAAAACGTATACAAACTATAATGATAACACATTACATCCTGTATGTAACATATTTATATAACTTATGATTAGTCATAACCTAATATTTATAATGTTATAGAATCTAATACATATAATCCAAGAGTCTACAAAGTTATTTGAAAAATATGTACGCAGACAATTCTGCATCTTATTTACTTGCACACAATTTTTACTTGTTCATTGCTAACAATTTAAAAAATATATATGTACGTATGTAGGTATTATACGGCGTGTAAAATATCATTCGGTTGCATACTAATTGTATAGATCAGTTTGACTTTCAGAAGTCTCAGTTAACGAATTATCATCTTATACGTATTAAACAGATTAATTAACTTCAATATCTGATCAATGCGAGCAGTTTGAAAAGAATAAAACTAAAAGTCAATACACGAAAACCCTCTCGAAAGTCGATTTCGGGACAACGGCTTACATTACCCTGATAGGTTAAAAGGGATCCATCATACTCCATAGATCTCTATCTGGCAAAGTTTCCATTTACGAAACCAAAATTCGCCCCTTCTAGTTTTGACGCAGGTTAGGGATGGTTTTTCGGCAGGGATGTGCGGGTACCCGAAATCACGGGACTCTCGAAACTCGAGTCGGGTCGGGACAAGTCGGGTGAGAGCGGCCGGGATCCCGACAAGTGTCGAACCCGTAACGTATTCGGATCCCGTAACATCTTCGGCTCCCGAATGATATTTTCGAGGACTTTTCCGTCTAACGGCAAAAATTATACCATACAATACGATGCCATACTAAATCTTCAGGTTCATGATATGAACTATAAATGCTAAATAAGTTAACGATTCCAAATGGAATCCTGCGGTTGGACAGGGTTAATCATACAATCTTCAGTACACATTTCTTCGTACGTTATGTTTTTATTAAGTAAAATGAATAAAGTGGCAGTATTAGGGACATTTAATCTATCATACAACATACATGCATATATAATATTATTTTAAATTGTAATGTAAAAAACATACTTCCTCGACATTGTCCGGCAATAATTTCGACCTGGTTGGTGTAACGATATTTCCTGCATTCGAAAATAAACACTCGCTCGATGTTTGCATAGCCGGGATGGCAAGAAAATTTCTGGTTATTTCTGATAATAGCGGAAATGGTATTTTATAGCATTTCCACCAATTTACAATGTCTGTACTTTGTGGTGAAATTTCTTCGCAATAATACGTGCGTATCTCTCGATTTCTGCACGTTTCAGGTGTCTCCACTTCTCCCTCCAAATTTCCAAATTTTTTGTGGAAGTATTTCATTAATTTTTATTCACCTAGGAGAAAACAATAGAAATTATTATAATTATAATATACATATACCGGTAGGTAATTTTGAAAACTTACTATTACTAGTGTTGTTTGTATATGATGTACTCTGAATGTTTTCATTTTGACTCTGATTACTAATAGAAGCCATTTGCTTTAATTTTTCAATCGCTTCACGCCGCTGCTCTTCTGACAGAAAACGATCTTTGAAGCATGGGTCCAACATCATCGACAAAATTAATGTATCATTTCTTGTCAGAGGTTCAAATCGTACCTATAAATAAAGACATTCAATACAAGTTAATGTTTTGTTTCGAACTATGGGGTTACAATAAAGAATAGAAATTAAAAAACTTCCACAATACAACGCACTCCGTAAAAAGTGCAGAACAATAATTGGATTTTTTTCACGATCATCAGCAGCTCGAGAAAAATTCGTACGAATGCAATCTTCCGTAAATGAAAATGTAATACCCCTTCAGCTCATACAAGAGATAGATACACGGTGGAATTCAACACATGCTATGCTGGAAAGACTAATTCTATTACGTAGTCCTTTAAACATGATACTTTATGATGAAAATATGCTAGAAAACTTGAAGGACGACGAATGGAAATTGATAGAAGCAATCGTCAATATCCTGCAACCAATCAAAAAAGCTATAAACATAATGTGCGGAGACAGTTATCCAACATTATCGCAGTATATCCCATTATATACTGGATTAATAAATGTGATTACGCAGGAAAGCTTGCAAAACGAAATAATCGCCGACATTTCCAACAATCTCTGCCAGGCATTAATAGTAATTTCTATTCTTTATTGTAACCCCATAGTTCGAAACAAAACATTAACTTGTATTGAATGTCTTTATTTATAGGTACGATTTGAACCTCTGACAAGAAATGATACATTAATTTTGTCGATGATGTTGGACCCATGCTTCAAAGATCGTTTTCTGTCAGAAGAGCAGCGGCGTGAAGCGATTGAAAAATTAAAGCAAATGGCTTCTATTAGTAATCAGAGTCAAAATGAAAACATTCAGAGTACATCATATACAAACAACACTAGTAATAGTAAGTTTTCAAAATTACCTACCAGTATATGTATATTATAATTATAATAATTTCTATTGTTTTCTCCTAGGTGAATAAAAATTAATGAAATACTTCCACAAAAAATTTGGAAATTTGGAGGGAGAAGTGGAGACACCTGAAACGTGCAGAAATCGAGAGATACGCACGTATTATTGCGAAGAAATTTCACCACAAAGTACAGACATTGTAAATTGGTGGAAATGCTATAAAATACCATTTCCGCTATTATCAGAAATAACCAGAAAAAAAAAACAGAGTGTTTATTTTCGAATGCAGGAAATATCGTTACACCAACCAGGTCGAAATTATTGCCGGACAATGTCGAGGAAGTATGTTTTTTACATTACAATTTAAAATAATATTATATATGCATGTATGTTGTATGATAGATTAAATGTCCCTAATACTGCCACTTTATTCATTTTACTTAATAAAAACATAACGTACGAAGAAATGTGTACTGAAGATTGTATGATTAACCCTGTCCAACCGCAGGATTCCATTTGGAATCGTTAACTTATTTAGCATTTATAGTTCATATCATGAACCTGAAGATTTAGTATGGCATCGTATTGTATGGTATAATTTTTGCCGTTAGACGGAAAAGTCCTCGAAAATATCATTCGGGAGTCGAAGATGTTACGGGCTCGACATTTGTCGGGATCCCGGCCGCTCTCACCCGACTTGTCCCGACCCGTCCCGATCCCGAAATGTCGGGTACCCGCACACCCCTGTTTTTCGGCCGTCCGTCGGTTCGGGACGGCCCTGAACCTCTGTGGGAGATTCATTTTTCAAGGGATCTAAAGGACCTGCTCGTCCACTCTGTTCCCTTCCCCCCGCTTCCGCTGCCGGTCCCCTCCACGCGACGATCACGCCCCGTCTTTCTCTCCATCCTTCTCCCTTTGTCGTTCCTCGCCTCTGTCCAGGGCTGTCCAAAAACTACTTATTATTGTATTCCCGTCTCTCTCAGGAAGGGACGTTCAAGATAAACATACGAAATATCGAAGTTTTCGATATACCGAAACCTTCTCGCGAGTAGCCTTCGAGCCTCTAGAAATAGTTGCCTTCCATCGGTGAACTGGCCACTTTCATTTTTTGTTGATCTTCGGATGCTCTTATCTCACGCTATTTTTGTATAGAAGTTTCGTAGAGATGGATTATTGTGGGAAATATAGCGCTACATACACGACGTTTTAATTAAATATTTATCGTTTCATTGTGTGTGCGTGTATGTTGTATAGTAATAGTAATATAGTAATCGTAATATAGTAATAGTAGTATGGTAATAGTAATATAGTAATAGTAATATAACAATTGGAATACATAGTAATAAGAGGCAGATTCACGGAATTGTGTTAGCCGTAGATAAGCAATGATACGTTTAACTTTTTAATGCAAGTGAACTATTCTATTCTTCAATTGTTAACATATTAACCAAAAATTCGTTAATCCTTCGTAAAGAAATGACGTATTATTTTATACCTATTGACTTCGACAAAATTGAAACTCAATTTCCACGAAAACAAAGTGGGTTACGATCAAATGGTATTGTTTGTTTTCGCCTTACTTCTGTAATGTATATAAATTACAAATAGTCAGATGTTGTGTGCTTATGGTAGATGTGACTGTATAAAATACAAGAAAATGAAAACTTTGTTAAAATATGACGTAAATTGCATTCCTCTTTTTGTTTAGTAAAATAATTAGGCGAGGATATAAGTTTAAATCATTTATAAATGTATTACAAGCACGCGATGAAATTTTACTTACTTCTCAATGCAAGTAACATAAAATTCACTATTCCATTTCGTTAGTAATCTATCTACGTGCTGTTGCCCAGCAATAATTCTGTTCATACACGTCTTGTTATAATATTGAACTACTTGATATTTAATCTATCTCCAACAGTAGTCTACTTATAAACAATCCTAAGGCTATTCATAAATTGTTCTATACACAAACGTATTTTAAAATTAATTTCATATGCTTTATAGTATTAAGTGGGTACACACATTTATGTGGTTCAAAAATATCGATTAGTTTGTATTTGCCTATTTAAATGTATATAGTATGAAGAATATTCTGTTCAGGTATAATCAGAAAATTTCGAGAATTCACGAAGTTATAGTTAAAATTGTAGGAATGTGCACAGCAAGCAATTGGCAATAATTAGGTCTGTATACTCTTTGGTTACCTGCTTTTCCGAAAGTGAATCTAAACCTGTATGATGATATGATTCCTGAAAATAAATAGTGTACAGGACATGTTCAAAAACGTATGGATACACGTCTCCGGAATGTGAAAGAGCAAGCGAAGGCAACGACGTCGGAAAATTTTGATGAAAAAAGAAAATTAACCTCATCGACGAATTAACCAAATATTACGATGTAGTAATTCGAAATAATTGCAATTCTATTGAAAATATGAAATGTGCCATTTGGGTAACATTCTTTCATGATGTTTCCACCGACAAAAATCGGCAACACATGTACTGTCCATTGGGAGAGGCCAGCCGATGTTCCTGGCAGAAAGCGAAGGTCACTGATAAATTGAATGAATATCATCAGAATCTTGAAATATTTGAAGTCATTCAGATGGCAATTAAACCAATCTATGAAGCACTACCCGATGAGAATTTATTTTTCGAAAAGTTGGTTAGGAGGTTTTACACCAAACACTAATAATGAGAACCTGAATGAAAAGGAAGGAGGTTTTACACCAAACACTAATAATGAGAACCTGAATGAAAAGATCTGGAAATTCGTCCCAAAAGAGACTTCTTGCAATCTCCATATCGTCTTCTGCAGCTTATATTGCTGCAAGTACAATTAACGACGCAGTTAATGTGTATTTAGTTGGGCGTTATGGGAACCATGAGCATCGCTGTTACTCGTGAAGTCTGCGACTGTTGCATCGACGAAGACAACAGCCGACTGAAGAACGCACGAATTAAAACGCTGCGGGCTACGAAAGTGGCCCGAATAGCCTGAAGGAAAAGGAAACTATCGTCCACGAGGGAGTACAAAACACAGAAGCGTATTTATCAGCTATGGCCTAGGAATAGGTAATTAAACGTAAGTTTGTATTTTAAAGATCCCAAACTGATCAATTTCCCGTATAATACTTTAAACGTGTTTGACTCGAAACACACTTTTTGGAGATTGTTCGTACGACAATTCTGTCGATTTTTAATATTTTTTACGAACTTTAGTGTACATATAGGTAATAAGATTATTTTCAACTTGTTGATTCATTCTTTTGATCTTCTGATTTTTCAAGTTTTTCTTCACTAGTAAAGGATACAATTTTTATTAAAATGTCACTTTTTCTTTTGAAACGTCGTAATTCTGACAAATTTTCAAAATTTAAACATCGGTCTTCGACAGGTTACACGCAATACGAGAAAATTTAATAAAGTTCCATCCATTCTCAGATCGTACCACTGCGGGAACCTGATTCATGCAACAAACAGTACAGCTGTAATGTACACATGTGGGTAGATATGTATGTTGCACTGCATGCATGTGCGGAAATTCATGTGTTGGCCATATTTGCTTATAGGTACATACAACTTCGACAACTTTTCTCAATAATCTACAATGTATTCCCTTCCTAATAAAACAGAAATCAAGTCAATTCATCAAGTAGTTTCGCTTGCATTGTAGGGAATGGAATACAATTATTATCTTAAAATTTGTGTGATATAATACTTTAAAAATATAAATCTAAACGTATCCTAATTGCTTGAATTCTAATAAATTAAACACTAACATCTTGAGACAATCTTCAAATCAGTACAGCAGTACACACTCGGAAGTTCAACTATAATCAGAATATTCTCTGCCCAGAAAACAATGCTTCTCAAATACTATATTTCACAGTAAGATAAAAATATGCAGATATCTGAGTGAGTCAGCGAAAAAGGACAAGCGCTCCGAATCATCGAGACAATCTTCAAGTGAAGAAAGATTTAAAAAGTGCGTCTTACAAAGTGGTTACCTGTCGAGCATAAGACATGAACCAAAGAAAAAAAGAAATCAAGGAGAATATTCCGTACATGTTAGCAATTTCAAAATGAAGGATAGTCGAATTGGTTATTTATTAAATCAATTGTCCCTATTGTCACGATTTGTTACAACGTACTGTAAGAGAAACGATAAAATAGGGATAAGATTGGACAGGAAGTCTCAAGGACCACGTCTTGTCAAAATATGTACATATATTTCTTCGATCGGAGATTTAATTTGGGATACAACCAGGGGCCGGCCGAACGTTTTACGCTCGAATATATCGTCTGGCACCTTTCAAACTTTTCTTCTCGGCTGTACCACGCTGAGTTGTTTACATTTTAACGGATTGCGACGTTGCCAACTCCACAGACCTGTTGCCCTCTCCATGCCCAGGCTCTTCCAATAATTAAGCTTCTTAATGACGTATACGTGGAATCAATTCGTATCTTGGGATTCACGGTAGTATCTTCTTGGACCGATCTCGAAAAATCCTAGAATCATGCGTATTGTCCCAACAGGCTATTAAATATAACGGGTGATACGATGGATACGTATTGGGATTTACTCATTTACATCACACAATCTGGTGACGAAAAAAATAAGCAGTCAAATCGGGTCAACTATCCCTTGTGACATACGGAGTTAGTACTATTTTTGGTCATTCGAAGTATAATTATTTGTTTTAACACGCTAGATACGGTAAATATTTAATTTAAAAAAAGTGGAAGATTCATCGGGTGTTCGGTTTCCAACAAAAGAAATCAAAAGCAAGATGTACTATTGTGTATATGGGTGTAGCAGCAAAGCTTGTATCGACATTGCGACTGCGGTTCCGAAAATATTCAACTTTCGGTTTTGATGAAAATTGGTAATATTGTTTCAAATAGTCCCAAATAAACAAAAGATTTTTTGGCACATTTGAAAATTAATAAACATATATAAATATATATCTATATATATAGATATATATTTATAATATGTTATTTATAATATTGTAAAATGTATAGTATTCCATATATACGAATATATGTACTTATGTATATTAATTTACAAATGTTTGTTTGAGAGTATTCGAAACAATTTTACCACGTTTCATCAAAATCGAAAGGTGGACCTTATCGGAACTATATCCAACACTATGTACTGTCCGTTTCCATTATTTTCTTAAATTTAATGAAATAATGAAAAAATGGTTTGTTAAAAAAATAATTTCGGAAATAACTAGAGTTGGTCGTTTAAAAATGCGGAAGAAAATATTAAAAGTTGGAAAGAGTCATCCTATGTGCATTTTCCTATATCTGCTTTATGTATTTCAAAAATAACAATTATTTTTTTTCGGGTAAATGTACGTATGTTTGCACACATAATCATAATTATTTGTATTCATAATGTATGTTAATTGTTTATATAATAAGTTAATTGTCAGTTTTAGTATTTGATATCTCAAATTAAGACATAAAAGGAACGTATTTAGAAAAACATGTTTGTATTTTTCACTGTTTCTAAAAAGCTATTGTTGTCAATAATTAATGTTTTTCAATAATTATCGGCACTTCTTCAGGATACCCTTTTGTTAAATTAGATGTTTGAAGGCAAATAGCCGTTAATTCATATTGATCCTCATGTTCACACTAGATATTCCACAACAAATTAAGTCGCCTGCATTAATTAATGTTTCTCCTTCTATAAAATTTCTGCTATTTGACGTTGAATTTGTAAATTCAAACAAACTGTTTCAAGTATTTTGAAATCGTTTATGTGTTTATACGACTGGTATACGACACTCGTATGACACTCTGACCCGATTACAAAGCTTCGGAACTACGGTAGCGCTCCTAATGTCAAAAGCCAATTGAGCTGTTGATATACTTTGACACATCATATGTGTTAATAACTTGTATGTAAATAAAAAGTTTACAATGAGTGCACGAATTTCAATGAATTGCTTACATTTTCGAAATACCAGTTGAGATTTCAGCTTCTGTGAAATCGGTGCGATGATTGCGTTTTATGAGTAGACTGCAGATGTTTATGCATTTACAGGATATGAGAGTATGTAAAGCAAACTAAAATACGTACATATTGCAATAAATTTTCATAAACCGTTCAAATTTACTTGAGTGTAATAAAACATCGAATGGAGGGAAGAAATTCTTGTGCGATGCTCATCCTTGAAGTTGTGTCTACAAAAATGTGTATTTGCATAAATGTTCGTAGTCTACTGATGAGACAACGATTTTATAAGCTATTCATTTTCACAAATTGTCACACGATTAAAAAATAAAACACTTTTCATTCATTGTTCCTTGAATGATGCAGTACTTCATTTTATTGAAGGAAAATTTATATACTATAAATAACTAAATAACTTACGTTGCACATGAATTTCAGTAGTTGGTTTGTTCAGAAAAACCTATGATAGTTTCAATTTCTTTATCCACCATCTTAAGTAAACCTTATCTACCTTTGTGATTCTGAATGAAGTATTGTTGGACATTGACTACTGAGATAAGGATCTTTTATTACTATACAGGGTATTTCACTAAAACCCGAAAACTTGTAAATATTCCCTTTACTTTTAAGGAGTTAGTCGACTTTGGAGCCTAAATATGGAAGTTATTTTTGGCATTTTTTTTACGAAAATAATGAAGTAAATGGGAAATCTTATTGTATCTTTTTTTCAAATACTTTTTTCTTCAAATATTCAACCAATTTCAAAAAAAAAATCATATTTCTAAAAATCCCTATATAATTCTTTAGCATATGTCAAGTAGAAAATTAAAATGTTTCGCTTTTTGTTGTAGGTTAAACCGTTTTCAAGTTATCCTGCACGTCGATTGGGTGTTCATTCAAAAACAGCCAACGTGAATTAGCCCCAGTGTCGCCATTTTGTTCTCAAAAACATTTTTTTCGTGTACCCGAGGATATTGACTAATATAAACAAATATTTTATTCTGACGAGTAAGGAACGTGAATTACAATGATTGGAATTAAGGTTTAATGTTTTCTATTAAAATTGTGTGTATCGTGTTGCTTCACACAAAATACATAAATGCGTAAAATCTTAAGGTAAATGTGCTCCGAACGGGCTTAGAAGTTTCGTATCTTTCATGACAAACACTTAAGTCGCGATAATAACACGATTCTGATAAGGATCCTCGCACTTAAAATGTTGCGCCCACGTTAGATGCATTATCGCCCGGTGGATTACAAAAAAACACATCATGAAAACACGTAGAACATGCTCGTAGTGAGATACATTCGCGGGGCATCTGTTTAAATTTGCCGAGACCGATGATCGGTTTCATTTCACAAGTTATCTGCTTTTGCGTGATTTAATCCATGGAATTACAATGTTACACTAGTGTTACGATGATATACGAATACGCCCCTACATTAAAAATTTCATCGTATTTGTGGATGTTTGTGTCACGTGTTGTGCATACCTAGAACTATTCCAAATTCGATCCTTTGAATTATGTACTTATCTTGATGATATGTAAAAATTATGTTTGCACTATATTTTCTAGGAATACATATTCAATATAAAATTATTTGTACGATACAGGCAACGACCAACAGGTCGTGAATATTTAATCATTTATAGCATATACTACCTTACAAAACGCGTTAAATGAAGGTTTAATAAACCTAATGTAGTTTTTATGTTATTTTTAACTTAATGAAACGCTTAATAAATGTCAGAATGAGATGTAGCTTGAAATTCAGTAACCAGGTTTAACTGAATACTTTTATGTACATAGATACATTAACGATTATTCTTTAACAATGTACCAAGTTTTTTCACTTAAACATTAATATTTGACGCATCAGTTATGTTTCCAGCGGTTTTATGAGCAACTGAAACCATATCAATATATTTGTTTGAAGAAGCATTAAATTATAATAGCAGCACTGAGTTGAGCCTTTTAAATGCTTGTATACTGTGCATTGCAAGTAATTATCACAGCTTTGGGTTAAATTACTCTGGTACTGAATGGTAGTTATAATACATGACAACATGACTATAATTACATAGATGATATCAAAGTGAAATTAATTATTTTATTTAATACATACATTTTTTGTCAGAAACACGTGAGACTAAATAATTATTTGTTCATAAAGTTATTAATTATCTACGTATTAACATATAAATTTGCAATTATGAAAGTGGTTCTAGTTAATTGTGCTTGCCTTTCTAGCAATATTACAATGTTCTTTTTCTTATTATCAATAGTTTTGTATCACAAATAAAAAACAGTGTCCTAACTGCTACATATTCAAATTCTACGATAGAAAACAATGTGATTGAAACGAGGGACATTATTTGTAAGAAAAGATTAAAAATACTTTGAAATAGAATAGATGGTCATAGAAAGTAATGGTCAGTCTGTACAACATCGACGAATCAAGGTAGGTACGTACCTGTAAGTAAATCGCTGATCAACATTCACATACAACTTTATCAAGTTGATGTACATAAATTGAAATCTAATCTTCTATAATTCATTTTAATTCTCAGAAGTTCGACTGCTACCACGCTTAGAAATATAACTGAAAACATTCTACATACAATAGTTTGCAATTATATCCAGAACAATAGTAATCGTAACATATCTAGAGAGCCATTTTTCTCCCACCAATCTAATAGATTTAAAATTAATTTTACAAACACCTTCTAGAATATTGAAATTTGTATAATATGTGTACTTTGTTAATACATTCGTCGAATTGTCTATCGTTAAAGTTAAATGCAAATACTTTTCAAAAATGAAAAGGTGCTAAGGACGTTTACGTTCACATTCACGCAACGGTTTGATTACGTTTCGCTGTGATCTGGTTCCGGTGGCAGTTCTTTCTGCCGTGAAAACTTTCGAATGCACGCACCATTAGCATTATTCAGTTGGATCGAGTCGCATTCGAATCTCGTGTGACCACAGACGAGATATAAGAATAGACCTAACACGCAATGTAATTTTCTGTCCCATGCTTCGGGGGCGTCAGAACCCCCTACCATTTCAGTATTCCATTCCCTGCTAGCGAAACCGGGACAATGATGTATGTATGTATCGCTATATGCACTCACGTGTGTGTGTGTGTGTGTGTGCTGTGTGTTGTCACAGTATCGAGTGTAGTTCCTGAAATCGAAAACTTTTGTATAGAGGTGCGCTCGAATCAGCGTGATTTTCGTGGGACACAAAGTCCTATAAGATGTTAGGTCTATTCTTATATCTCGTCTGTGGTGTGACTCACGCTTTATTTTTCCAAGTGCTTTTAAATTTGCGATCCTACATCTGCGTCCGTCGAGATGTTTTGGATAATTTCGTAGACTCGGTCGAGGACAGCTGCACACGGTTTTTGCATTTAAAGGACAAGGAAATCAAAATGTGCGTTATATTTATTGTTATTCGTGGTTCGATCTACAGTTGCCTAAAATGCAAACAACAATCGCTTATGTATAGTTTCCGGTAAAATATACAGTCAATAGGATAGAATTGTTCTGTTATTATTATTGTCTTATGCAACGGAATAGAAAGTTGTAACAGCTACAAGAAAATGAAAAAGGCACAACCCTTATTAAATAAATATTTTATGCACAGAAAGTTCCGTAATGGGTAATGTAACCGAAAAGTACGAAAGTTTGAAAGAATGGTAACAGAACGAACTATAACTTAACAGAAAAAAATAGACCTCGCGATAACAAACAATTACAGATACTCATTACATACCTACGTGTAGTCAAACAAGTAATATTGGAGTGAATGTAAAAATGACGAAGTACATGTGTAACATTTTACTTATAATAATAAGAACAAATATAAAAAGGTACTTCAGAGGACATATATAATAGAAAGAACACAACAGCTAAATAGATGTGGGTATAATAACGCAATTAATGTACCTATTGTACTTCGTGTATTTGTTATTACAACACATAGCCCCTTATTTTTAGATGTGGTACTTGTACAGGTATGTTAAGGATAATTTTGATAGGTCTATTATTTTTTTGTTATTGCCAAAAGTTCAGATTTAACTACCTATACTTTCCCTTCTTTGTGTATTCTAAAATTGGTCAGCAATCTGAACAAGTCAGTCGACTGAAAAGAAAAAAATCTTTGGAGTCATTAAAAGTTTCCTTTCTTGATTTTATTTGACTTTAATAATACCCCTAGAAAGAAAAAAAGATTATACGTATAAACGGTGATGAACATCTAGTGAAAAAGTGTAATTTTATTAAACAAATATGAATTTTATAATGGGCCCAAATAAATCGTAGGACATACCCCGGTATGTACCATCATGCGGTTACCCATTAAAAGACCCGCGGCGTCGCGCCGTCCGAAGGTTGACTGAGAAATTGTGATTTAAATTAATAACAGTTTATGCTTACTATATACAGTTGGAAAGGGCAGTTTCTTTCTTTTACAGTTATTCTAATTTTATGATGCTAGTTTAGATTAGAAAGGTATATTATTGAAGTATGAACAGCAGAAGTAGTCAATAGTAAATGGTATTGTGTTCACACTTTCATATGACTTGTCGAAACTGTATTATTTAATACCACAGATGTACCGACTGCAAAAGTGGCCGACTAGTTGGTTAAGCTGATTATTCGGCCATTTTTGCAGTCGGCGATTAGTTGGCGAATAATCGGCAAAAAAGGTCGATTCGGCTTTCAATTTTTACTGTTGCATATAACTTGATAAGGCATACAAACAAAAATGCAATGTTCTTTCTTTACTGTCAATAGTATAATTTTAATATTTCTCAATATGTAGTATATTTATTTATACATATTTGTACGTAATATAATTATTACATAAAATATTGGAAATAGTAATTATTATTGATTGAAACCATACATAAATGAGTACTAATAAACTAGGAACTTTGGTCGTTATTTCTTAATTTTATCGTAATACAAAAAACTCTTTAAAATGACGGAAGAGGACGCAACAAATTAAAATACGACAAGCAATGTTCAACAATTTTCGCTTTGGGTTCGTAATATTGAATAATCATTAATTAAAAATTGTTTTTGTAATAAAGGTAACTGGGGTTACATTAATTGAATTTTTTAATTTGTCATATGTACAAAGTGATTTTCCGTGTTTTGTAACGGTGTTTGAAAATAGTCGGCCGACTAGTCGACTTCTTGGGGGCTGATTAATCGGCTAGTTAGCCAAAGCCCTAATTGCTCCACCTCTATTTAATACCTTGCATACGTAAGAGAATGCGATTTTACAGACTTTGTTTACTAGAATAAAATAAATAAACATTCCGAAATTATCAAAGAAATGGTAATTGGGATACATAAATATGTATGATGCGATTTAATATCTAAACAATTGGCATGGTGTAGTGAAAACGTAAATATGAGAAATGAAAGACGCAACCGTTTAGTAAAGTTATATATGTATAAGCAATTGTACAAGCAAAGTCTGCACGTAATCCCTTTTAATATTGAAGTACCTAGTCAATAAATTATCTCTTTTATGTTCGTCTATTATTAATGCAATTATCTATAATATTAGCATAATTTTCATGCAATTACACAATTTTTGAACAGGAACAAACATTACTATTTTAATATAGGGATAATTACAGTAATAATTACGAGTACAATTATTAATTATACATATTACAATTAGATTAATTGCAACGCCGGGGCTCAGTCACGTTGGCTGTTTTTAAGTGAACACCTAATCGGCGTGCAAGATAACTTGAAAACGTTTTGACCTAGAACAAAATGCAAAACATTTTTATTTTCTACATGACATTTTCTAAAGAAATACCTAGGAATTTTGCGATAGTTTTTTCTTCAAATATTCACCATTAGCACAAAAAATCATATTTTTAAAAATACTTACGTATTTCTGTAGCAAATGTCACGTAGAAAACGAAACTATTTCGCTTTCTATTTACAGTGAACTCGATTTCAAGTTAACCTGCACACCAATTAAGTTCACACTTAAGAGCAGCCAACATGGCTGAGTGGCTGAGCCCCAGTGTCGTCATTTTCTTCTAAAAAGATTTTTTAAAGAAGATGTCTTTTAACCGATTTTCCATTTACTTCATTATTTTTGCAAAAAAATTACCAATGATAGCTTTTATTTTTAGGTTTTAAAGTGGGCTAACCCCGTAAATGAGAATTTCCGTTCGGAGTAATAATAGTTGCTGTTAGAAAATGTATTATAGTACCATTACAAAAATATAACAGTCCATTAGGGAGAAGAAACGTAGGTAACTGTTAGCTGTTTGAAGTGAGTTATCCTATAAAGAAAATGTTCTTAGATATGACTGCTTTCAAAATGGTAATACAGTAGGACCCCCGTATCCGCGGAGAAATGATTTCAAGGCCTTTCGCGGAGACCGAAATCCGCGGATAGTAGCGAACCCTATTGCATGTCTACATGTAAACATTGACATGTAATATTAGTTTTCGCAGGGAAAAATAGTTATTTTGGAATATCGGTAAATTTATCAATAAATCTATAAAATCAAATTAATTTTTTCTATAATTAAATTTCTGAGTAATGGAAACTGTAAGAATTGTGAAATTTCGCTTTTTTTTGCAGCAGGTGTGTCAACTTTGCACATTAGTGTACACCCTGTGGCGGCACTACTTCCTACATTCGTCATCAGAGGTCTACCGAGTTGACACGTTTCCCGCAACTACCTGAAGCCTTCCTCGTTCGTATATATACGTCCTTAACCGACCATCGTATATCCCCGCGTATAAGGCAGGGTCTGCTAGAAAGCCTTACTGACGAGTCCACTAGCAGGCCCAGGACGAAACGCTCCCTCTCCCTTACCTTCCTCACACATTCTTCAGCCAACGGATTTCCGCCAAATTGGTGACCCCGACGAGAGCATACGCAGCAGACGAAGGAGACCGACCGACAACGAGGAGCAGCCTACAACGCAAGAGACGCGCCTACCAGAAGGATGGACGGACATCACTTTACAATTGCCGAGACTACGTAATCCCTCTCCTAGGATGGCCATCAGCAACGCACGGAGGAGCACGCGGCGCCACGATTTTCACCCTCCCAATGGCCACTCTAGGACAGCAGCATATACGGCTCGATAAGGTTCCAAGGCGACGCGCCTGGCCACGACGATCCTGCATCTTCGGCACGAGCAACGTGCTCGCCATTCAGGGTTTCCTGCAGCTGGACGACAGCGACAGCGCCTCAACAATACCCGCTACGACTTGACGCAGAGTCAGCGGACGACCAAAGCGCTACAACTAACGCAGTTTCACACAGATCGTCATCGAGTGGGCACCGATCACAACGTCCCCGTCCTCGCTGGTACTCAAAGGATTCGACACGAACTGACATTAAGAAGAAGAACTCGCTCTGATATCGTTCATCACTGGCAAGGGGGTACTGTGGCGGCACTACTTCCTACATTCGTCATCAGAGGTCTACCGAGTTGACACGTTTCCCGCAACTACCTGAAGCCTTCCTCGTTCGTATATATACGTCCTTAACCGACCATCGTATATCCCCGCGTATAAGGCAGGGTCTGCTAGAAAGCCTTACTGACGAGTCCACTAGCAGGCCCAGGACGAAATGCTCCCTCTCCCTTACCTTCCTCACACATTCTTCAGCCACCAGTTGGCCGCCAAAACCCAATTGTGTTTTTAAACGAATTGGGTGTACATACGTACATACTCATATGTTACATGCACATGCTGTAAATTCCTATGATAATATTTTAGTCGATTTTTATGCAGACTTATTACAGATAGATCACATACTTAAAGGATGTAATGAAACCGCGGATATGGGGGTCCTACTGTAAGTATTATGTGACTTTGTATATCTATATATGTATGTATACAGTTCAGATTAACATTAAATTGCCATTTTTAGAAGTTCATTTCGTAAGAAACCTTAACCCTAGTGATCATAACCGAAATGTTCCACACTGTTTCATGACCCGGATACCCAGGTACCCACCCACCAGTGAATGTTATTTAAGACCCTCTAACCGATTTTATCTTTTTCTTTCTATTTGAGACAACTGCATGTTGTATTCTTTGAACTGAAGAAGCCTTCAGTTCTTTTGATTCATGACAGTCTTGTACGAAACTTCGAACGGACCGGACATGCTTGAGTACATGTAAGTTGAATATTATATTTCTTTTGTCTGCTGTTTTATTTATTGTATTTTCGAGTATTTTACATCGATAGATATTAAAATAGGTTTATTATTATGTATAAGTTTCATGTGAAACAGTGGAGGCATTGTCAGCGTTATATTCGATGTATGTAAATTATAAAATACACCACATACAAGGTGCGGCGGAATAACATGTACAAGCGGAAACGAAGTGATTCCTTGTGAAAAAATAAGAAAATAATGTAGAATACAATTTGTTCATCCGAGGATCAGTTTTTAAGAAAATTCGAGTTTGAAAATCCACTGCGTGTGCATCTCATTAAAAAAGAAATAATAAAAAACTAAATTTAAAACTATTTCGTCGGTGTAATGTGATTTCAATTTTAGAGGGCCTGCGAATCAAAGAAATGAATTTTAAAGAGGAACGATCAGAGAATACGGGCATATATTTTGAAATTTTTAAATTTGTGACCTAAGGGTCAAATTTGCAGAACAAAAGTGTTTTAATTTGAACAAAATCCCAGACATCGTGTACAAAAGTGATCCCCTTGGCTTGGAATGATCCATACGGACAATCTTTCAAGTCTCCAGTTTTACAATTTTAGCTTTAATTTGAATCTTGAAGAAGCCGTCATAAATAAAAAGCCATTTGCAGATAAAGGGAGGGATTATCGTTGGCAACAAGTAACTCTGACTTCATTTTATAATTCTAGCATGATTCACTTTAGAGTTTGTATTTCAATGTATCGTAACATGTATATGTATGTTTATTCTGTGACGATAGACAACCTACGTTCAAGATTCTTATTATACAAGGTGTCCCACAATAGGTGTGAGTCTTTGAAATGGACGATTCCTAAAGTAATTTGAACCGACTTTTTTTTTAGGGAAAAAGTTCTTCGAGGCTTGTTAACGAGTTATTAACGAAAAACGTCGACCAATCAGAGAGCGAGTCTGCCAGCTGAGCCGCCACGGTAGCGTTGGCTACGCGCTGCGTTTGTACTACGCACAAGCAGGTATTGAATTGAACTGCGTAGAATAGCAAATGAAAAATTAACGAATGAAAATAAGAAGTTCGATTTTATTTGTTATGTTTTTTTAATTTGCTATTTTACACAGTTTCCTTCGATTTGTGTCGACTTGTTTGTTCGTAGTACAAGCGCAGCGCCTAACCAACGCTGCCACGGCAGCTTAGCTGGTAGACTCGTCCTCTGATTGGTCGTGGTTTTTCGTTAATATCTCGTTCACAAAGCCTCGGAGAACTTTTTCGCTAAGGAAAGAGTTGTTTCAAGTCACCACAGGAATCAACCCTTTCAAAGACTTACACCTATTCTGAGACATCCTGTATATGTACTATAATCCGCATATTCTTGAAAATATTGCAAACCACAAGCAATGCTTTGTTAAAAATGGAAAACTTCACGATGTGCATTCGTTTGTTCCCATTCATTCAATTCACGCCGGTAATAGTGAGAAAATGAAGTACCAACAGTTTTATTTTATTTCTAATTTAACGTGTTACTTGTGTTTACATTGATAATGATTTGGATTTTACGTCGCATCCGACAAGCCGCCCCGGCGCAGCCGACCGTCAACGCGAAGGAATCGCGTCGTTCTTTGAATTTCGCGTCGCGTCGGCTGTTTATTATCGTATCAGAAATTCCCGCGTATAAGATGCATTACGAGGTTTTTATCGCTTGTAGTTCCCTCCTTTATGCCACGACTTCGTTGACCTCACCTCACCGAGGAAACGTTTTCATGTCCTAAAATACATCTTCCGACCGCAAACACTTTCTAACGTGCAAAGATATTTTAACACACCGACCAACAAAGCGGATCCCAGAACGAAAATACCTTTCCCGGGCAAAAACGATGCCCATGGCGATACCACCACGTCGATCCACTTATAAGTTCAAGAATATTCGCTTTGAGCCCTCCTTCGAGCACAGTTTTTATGCACGGCAGTGTAATAACAATAGCCGGCTTTACACGAACGTTCTTGCGTCGACGATTGCGTGTCACATACCGACGTGCACGCAAAAGTGTTTGCGTGAATGTAATTTCTATGTCGAACTGAATGTAAATTTTGCGCACACAAGAGTATGAGCCAGAGTGTTCCGTTCATTCCTTGACTTTTGAGCGTTTGTGTAAAACCGCCTATGTTGCACAATTTTCGATCCTGCATTGCTCACAGGAGATCATCGTTCATTTCAAACATAGTTATTTTTGAAAGACTTTATTTAACAGCTGTCCGAGTAATAACAAATGCATCATGTGTAACAACCAACAATGCATACAGTGTGTCCGGTTTAAGGGGTCATGCTTAGTCAGAAATTTTCAAAAAATCGATTTTTCACTTTCTACATTTTCTTCAAGTACATCTCGAGAATATTCTGTGCAAGTTTCAAGGTAATCCAATTAAAAATGACAGTTACAGGCGTTAAAAAATGAACATTTTATATAAGAACATTTTTATAAACTTGACTTGAAACTTTAAACGCGTTTTTCTCGAAACTACATTTTTCAAATCGGTGATTAATATTTCTCGAAAACTACTGTGTCAATTTACATGAAGCCTTTTGCGCCTTATTTCAAATCAGAAAAACTTGTCCTTGAACGAAGGATTCTTTTGTTCGTTCCATACTTTTTTTTAATTGACCAAAAACGAGTGATTTTTTAGGTGAAAATCGCATTTTTTCAGGAAAACGTCCGCTATTTTGTTCCTAATTAATATTTTGAAAAACCCCACGTTCAAGGACAAGATTGGTTCTTCCATTACATAAATCTTACTGAATTTTTAATTTCAGATGAACCGTTACGAAGTTACAGTGATCACGACAGACCATTTTTTGTGAAGAGACATCCGGGAGATCGCTCACCATTTATTTACTAATAAATATTTGTAAATAAAAAAATTAGCTTATAATCTAGAAACTGCAATTTTTGAAACACAAACACATTTTTTGAAAAAGGTCTTATAGTTTTCGAGAAAAAAATTCGTAAAGAACACTCTTTTTTCGGCCTCCTGACTGAGCATGACCCCTTAAGTTTATACACGCTATTATTTCTTTAACTATTGAGAATGCAAAAGAATATTCCATATAAAAATTGTTTGATGTCATGGAGCAAACTTATTAGAAGATTTGAATTTTTTTTAAATTGTTATTTACAGAGATTTTAATGACAATGTAATTTTTTAATAGAAACTACATATTTTTATGATTGCCATGTTATTGTACATTTCAAGACGAATTCAACGACATATTTTAAAGTTTTGACGCTAACCAAACTTGAGACTTTTGCCAGTAATATTCATAGTTGTCAAAGAAATTATTATTCAAACAGAACTTTCCAGTGTGTCGTTGAATGTGTCCTGAAATGATTAATAACGTAGCAATAATAAAAGTATGTAATTCCATTTAAAAGAATTACATTGTTAATAAAATCTCTGTAAATAATAATTTCAAAAAACTTCAAATATTTTATTAAGCTTGCCCTATGAAATCAAACAACTTGCTTTATTACTGTACAATGACTTTCAAGATCATACAAGGTCAGAAATGAAAGAAATATTTTGAATGTTTCATAGCAATGCGGTTACAGGTATTTATTGACAAGGCTACAGTAGAAGTTCAATATGACTTCCTTGTGCATGAATGCATATTTCAGCTATATGAATTACATTCTTCATAGATCCCGCTAATATTGTCCGGGTGGTTAATGCTTGCGTAATTTTGCTTTTTAACCGTTTATGTCTCTGATAAGTATTTCGCCGACCGCTAAGGTAGAAATAAAGGCAAAATTTGCATAGTGTTTTGTGCATTAAGTTATTAATCTAATAGTATAGAATAAAAATTCCATAGTTATTTGAAATAACCAGAAACCGAGCAGTAAACATATATGCCAATAATAGAACGTCTTGAACTTTTGAGAAAGCAATATTCAATTAAAAAAAAAGTAACTTTTTTGCTAGCAGGACCAAGAGACCAGCAGGAAATTTCTGCGGACTGGCACCGGTCTGTGGACCAGCGCAGTGGTTGAAAACCGCTGTCGTAAACGATATCTTTAACAGTAGCCTTGTTTTCATTTCTGACCTTGTATGATCTTCACGGTTATTGTATAGCAAATGGATGAATTCATCTTGACACACGCTTTCATATAACATAAAAGAATATCTGTATATTCTTTTTATAGTATTCCATTTAAAAAATTAAAGGTCACCTTCATTTCTCGAAAAATGTTGCAAGTATACAAAGTTGACTACGCTATTATGTGGGTCACAGAAAGTTGCAAAACTTTTTTCTCTTCCATTTTTTTCGAGTATCTATTATTTATAGGAAAAATGCTAGCTAGTAATAGCGTGAACACTTTGTACGTATTGAGGAAAGGCATTTAAAAGACAAAGAAACATGCGAAAGACAAAAATAATATTTGGAAAAAATAAAATTACAAATTATAAAAGGAAATATTCAAACTCTCTATCAGACTGTGTTTTTTATGCATTTATATCTTAATCATTGTCAGCGTAACCAAAAGTTTGTCCAGTGGTCGGGATCGACACCGGGTGCTTACGCCTAGATATTTCGCGGGTACTATTGAAGATTTTACTGTATTTATTACTTGTAAACTATTTTTGTATTTGTTTTTTACAAACAGTAGTGAAACAACGAAATGGAGTGTAATATCTCTTGTCACACAATACTATAGGCCCACTCTTTTTTATATAAGGGTTATTGGTATACAGTGTATATAGTCCATTATTTGTTAATGTATTGGAATACAAACAGATTTTAGTAGTGACATTTGTATGCTACAAGAAAGTAAATTAATTGACACAAATGACTTTTTGTTGCATTATCGTTTTAAGAAATATGAATGTCAATTACATTCTTTAAAATAAGATTATATTTGGTAATTATTTAGAAGTTTAGACTTGTCACCGATTCGAATGACCCGGAAATATGTTGTCAAGGTTATCATTCTGAATAACTTTCTTATACATGCTAACGCCTCTCGACATGTGCGTAGTCGGGGGCGTGGCGTGGAAGGAAGGGGGGGGGGAGTTCGTCTCTCTATATCCTCCTTATATAAGAATAAATCTACAATCTATTCAAAGTAATATTATGAAATTAACCTTAAGATAAATTTTGCTCCGTCCCACCCCCCGACTGATAACCTAGCCCATGCCGCCCAGCCTTACTTTCCGAGATATTCACAAAGATATGTTTAGCATTATGCATTTAATGCTATGTATTACATAGTACACAACCTTCACACTACATTAGTACTTGCTACCTGTTTTTACAAAACGGTACTTCAACGCAGAATTAATACTTCAATCATGAATATCTCAAAACTCTATGAGTATTTGACCCTACAATGGGGTATTTTCGTAAACAGCATGACGATGTCTATTAGTCTGCAACATCTGAACTAAATCGGAGTTTCGAAGGACGTGCACACTCCTTGTCTGTTGTACTGCTTGGCGATCGGAGATCGGTGTGCGGGATACTATGGTCTGTTTTTCGAAAGATGATGCCTGGGAGGTTGGCCTGCCTCGGCGCGTGGCCTGGAGGGGATCCAACGCGAGCTACGTATTTCGTGCGACGTTGTGACGGTCTCAATGCCACTGTGTGATTCTTTCCATCCTCCAGCACTTCGGCACGAGAGCCTCTCGCTCAGACGCTCAGTAAACCAACTTCCTTCTTTACCCTGCGATTTTCACGTGTAGCGTTTAATAACCTACGTATTAATTTAATCCCTTTTTAATATGTTGCTCAATATTTGGGTACAATACATTCTTTCAAAAGAAATAAACTTTTTCTTGTTCATGTATTTTAACTTTTGACGTGTGAAAACGTTCAATGTCTCGTCAACATTCTCCGCCATTTCCAGACAATGGATGATTGACGGGCGCGTGCCGAACGCAGTCTCCACTCCTTGAGATTATAGGTAGGACCTTCTTGAGAGGTGTGTAATACGTGTGATGGAGACAGACGACCGTAGGCGAGGACTCACGTCGACGGTCGCACGTCATTGGCCAAGACGTGAAGAGTCAAAGAGACACAAGTGTCGTAGGTGTCTCGTGATCGCGGCAACACTGCGAAAACTCGGGCCTACCTCCCAGGCATCATCTTTCGAAAAACAGACCATAAGTACGGTCGGAGTACGGGTACGCACCTTCTTGCCTCTGTTCTATCCCATGCACCGATCCTGTGCGGTGGGTATGGAAGGAAGGTTATTCCCCTGATTCCCCTACGACAGGCAGAGTAGGCCGGTATGGGCGTTCAATTTGACCCGCAGGCTGCATATTGGACGAAATATTTCGAATTCGTTTATTACGAATAAGTGTTCGGTTTTGGGTGGGACACTCTGTATGGTAGACTATTAATGGAAACAGTTTTTATTACTGTATTATTTGTTTGTATAAAGTTATTGCAAAAAGACGAGGTGTATAAACAGTTTTTTACCGACTGTACACCCACGAGCAAACTCGGCTTCCACTAGGGGAAAAAGTGGCGTAGAGAAAGAACCTTCTACCATTTAGTTTCGGGAATTATTGAAATGTATGTCAAATTAACATTCGATTTTACATTTGTTTCAGTACCAGAAATAAATTTATCAAGTGGTAGAAGGCCCTTCTCTTACGTCACTTTTTCCCCTAGCGGAAGCCGAGTTTGCTTGTGGGTACATGCAAAATCAAGAATGACGTAATTGCATTCGAGGCTTCGTTTCCAAGTTGTTAATTGTTGAACAATGCGCGTGAAGTACCCGTAAACTACGTCTGACGCGACGGGTTACAATGATGTACCTACCATTTACTCAAACAGTCGACGCTCAGCTGATACACGTGCTCGGTTGATGACTGTCAGTGCTATGGCACCTAGAAAGACCCACTTACGCTACCTCGTGGGTGAAGTGGTGACATACCACGCCCCCTAGTACTGCAATATTTCTTTTGAAAACCTCCTGGAACATCCAATACGATTATTAAACGACATTAAACCTCGCTACTCGTTAAAATTCTCAAAGGTCTAAAAAAACCGCCCTACGGGATTGCCAAGTAGAGGGGGTGAGTGCTCTTCTGCACAACTAGCTTGTAATTATCACCTGCACGAGTGCACGCGCACCTCACGATTGTCCCGTCCGCGAATGTTCACGTGTATTATAGGCACTGCGATTTATAGAAACATGCGATTATACAAATACAAATCTACTGAAACAGAAATACAGGATCACACAGAAAAACTTTACAGGTATCCACAAATAACACTGAACTACGAGGTAGAAACACACTCGCAGCATATGTCCGTAATATCCAACTCTTTCTTCTATGCATCAATCGTAATCTTGATTGATCCGGATACTTTTAAATAATATTTTGTTTGTATTCCTGTTCATATATACAGTGTTTTTGATTCGTCTGGCCTCATATCAGCTGTTGACTCACATTCCATATAGGCATTTGAGATTGTGTACGCGAGTAGGCTACGTTTTTGAACCGTGAGTAGGCTACCGTTTTTTCCCCTCTACTTCTTTGTACAGTAGACATTCGTGTAATACACGCCTCTCACTCACACGCATTTCTCACGCACGTGCGCGGACCCCACTTTGTCTCCCAGCAACAGTGCCGGTTCTGGGTACTTGGCCACTCCTGTGCAGATCCACTTTCCGCCGCTCCATTGTTTCGGTAAAATTAAATTTTGGGGAAATACAAAAATACTTGTACTTCATATTATGGGATAAACAAACAGACCCTAGACAAGTGCTGTTTAGGCTCTGCACTCAAATCAGCTTTGTTTTCGTAGAAAAATTGACGTGGCTCTTTTATATGGTGAATCATAGAAAATTCTGTTTGTATGTTAAATTTCTCAGCTTCTTTAACGGCATCACTAAGGAACATATTGAAACATTAATCGTTTCTTTTGTTAATAATGTAATTTTTTAGATATTTAAAACATGGATACGTTCGGCTAAGTTTATTATTGGGTTCTCAAGTATTTAATTAATAATATCTATCTTTGAAATCAAATCGTGCCAAATAATTATGGAACATATAAATTTTACAACAAACATTAACATTAAGCTCGCGAGGACGGCCTTTGGCTACCCCCCTAAATCGGCCGCCCACGTGCAGGGCACGTGTTCGCCCTCTACCAAGATCGGCCCCGCCCAGCAAGGAATGTACGGAATACATACGATGTTGCGTTTAACTCGTATATTTTTCATAACAGAAAGTGTGGTATACAGGGTGTCTCTGCTAACTTGCTCACCTCGAATAATGATTTAACGGTACATTTTATGAAAATTTTGAGGCGTGGAACTTATACGGCACCAAGAAGCACATCTTATAAGGGATGTGCTTTTTTTGTGACTGGAGGCATTTCAGAGATTTCACCTTGAGAGGGAGACCTATAGCCTATAGATGCTCGAACTGATGCCCCTCAACTTCACTATAGCGATTTCAATACAGCGATTATTTTGTAAATATCTCGTTAACTATTTGGTATAGGACGTATGGAGGTCAACACATTTTTACTACAAATTTTATACTCTATCGATCTATGGTACAAAAAATAGGTCATTCCGCTAACAGAAATCAAGATGACCTTGAAATCTCTGAAATTCCTCCATCCACAAAGAAAGCACATACCTGATAAGATGTGCCCTTTGATGCCATTTAAGTTCTATGCCTCACAATTTGCATAAAGTGTACCGTTAAGTCATTCTTCGAGGTGATCAAGTTAGCTGAGACACCCTAGTTTAGTTTAGTTTAGTTTAGCTAGATGTCCCCCGGGAGAGGGGAATTTCGATATCCTCCGCCAAGGCTCAGCTGTGACGTTGCGTCGTAAGCTATCTCATAGCCTCGCAATGGGACTACGGTGGGCGTTACCCGGGGATGATATTTCCCCCGACTTTCCAAGCGTCTCAATTTTCTTAGGCCCAGGCCACATGGAGGTGGGGAAGTACTCGTGCGGGGGGCGGAGAGTCACTAGGATCGTCGCATCCCTACCTAGTATATAAGCTAAGGGAGTTATGAACGTCGAGGCAACCGATCCTTCGTCTCCTCAAGTGAGTACCAGCTCACTCTTTGCTTCACCCACAGACAGAGTCTGTACAAGGGTTGTTTCATCGTATGTAACGTCATCATCGAGAGAGAGAGCTGTATCGTCTACTTCAACCCCCTATCTTTACCTGCCTATGTCCCGAATATTTCAGAAACCCCCCCTCCTATGTGTACCCCCATCAAGCTACCACCCCCCGTCCCCAAGGTTAAGGAGGGAGCCCCGCTGCTGCGATAATGATACATGGGGAGGCCGTTCTAGCCGGCCTCAAGAAGGGACGTGGCCGGGTTCGTCGATCACCTCCCTTGGGAGCCGCGATGAACCATAAATGAATCCATCGCCAAGGAATTTAATCTCTCTACAGCGGGGTAATGACTTTAAGATAGTAAAAGATGAAAAGAAGAGTAGATCGCGTTCGCGGTTATTACCCCCTCCCTACGCCCACCCTTAGAAATGACAAGGAACGCGACGAAAATGATAGCCCACCGGAGTTTACCGAAATTTCTCCTAGGAGTGAATATTAGTTACATCAGGAACTATCACCGCGTTCTGGGTTTTATAAAAACGCACCCCTCCTAGGGAGTGTCAGTGAGAAAAAGTTGCCCGCAAGAAGTCGCTTTGCTATCCACGGTTCTCTGTCTCTTTTTTTTCTCTCCCTCCCCCCCCTCTCTCTCTCTCTCTCTCTCTCTCTCTCTCCGACGTACCACGGAGCGTTGCAGCGTCTGCCAAGCGCCCCATGACACATCACTAATGTGATCCCGGGCCATGGTGTTTACCGGCACGTGCCCGTTAAGGCGAGGCCTGTTTCAGTAGTGCCGTACTGTACGTCTGTTGCCTCATCCTTACGGATTGCCTTCCGGAATACGACGATTGCACGGCTCGTTGGGCCAATATCTCGCAAAGTTATGCTCTTCATCCTTCCGAGACTCGGTGTGCCAGTATACGCCCTGCTGATCGGTATCTCATCCGAGCCCCGCTCCTCCGAAGCCTGCCGGTCCCAACGGTGATGTGCCCAATGACTTCCTCCGTCCGGATTTGGCAAGTCCTGCAACTCAACTCCATCCTAAATCGGGGACTGAGGGGTGTTTTTGTGGCTGAGGGTTTGGTTACAAACTCCCTCAACTCTCCCCTTCACGGACGGTCTTCGTATCCCGAGTTTTGGACAATTCTATGCTCATTTTACCGGACCCTCCCGACACGTATCCCACGGTTGTATCCATATGGATATGTGTCCTCAAGGTAACGGACCCGATCACCCATTGAGGGTACTAACTTGTTAGCTTTCTGTCGTCCCGGGGTTCGGAGGACTGAGTAGGGAGTTTTGTGACAGGGTTATCGGCATACTAACCCATCCACTCATCCACTCCCCTTCTCACGGACGGTCGACGTGTCCCGAGTTCATGGCAATCACATGCCCGCCTGACAGGACACTCCCAGTCCGTATCCTCACCTTGTGGATACGTTGTCTCCTTAGGCTTCGATCCCGGTCACCCGTGGAGGGTACTAACTCTCACTCAAGCTTTCCGTCATCCTGGGGCTCGGAGGACTGAGAAGGGGGTTTTGTGGCAGGGTTTTCGGCATACTAGCTCATCCACTCCCCCACTCCCCTTCTCAGGGACGGTCTACGTGTCCCGAATTCATGGCAATCACATGCCCGCCTGACAGGACACTCCCAGTCCGTATCCTGTTTGCCTATCCTTACGGATACGGGGCCCCTGTTTATATCGAACTCAAACACCCCTGGAAAGTCCTGACTCTGCTACACTTTTCGGAGGTCTGAGAACGATACTTATTTTATTGTCTTCCTTGCCCTTAGCCTCTCTTCTACTTCTCCTTCTCACCGGTTACCATCTTTTATCTGAAACAACAAATCACCTTCTCTTTCGTATCCTGTCCAGAGTCAAATCTCCAGACAGGATCCCAGACGGCACCACGTGGAGGCAAGAGAGTGTGATTTTGGGGGCTCCCAGAGTTCTCGGACCGATTAAAACATGCATATGAGATGTCGGGTCCATCTGGACATTTTTCCATCATCCCGAAATGGAAAAATCCCCTAGATCTGCCGTCCTGAGACACCCTACCCTGTATATAACATTGTTTTAATAAAATGTTTCAGTACTAAACAATTTTTGTGAATAAACTTATCTTGTCTATATGTTGTAAAAATATCTAAGTCTTATCTTGCATCTTTAGTTAAAAATTTGAAAAATATATTTTCTGTAATTACCATTTCACGTTATCGAGTAATTATATCTAACATACTGACAAAATTTTCCTGATAAAAATGTGCCCAAACATGGTCTCAATCGACTATTTTAAGTTCTGTATCAATATATACTAAACAGAATGTAAATCAGATTTAAATTATTAGACTTTTATTACATCCAACAAGGTTAAAGAACTGCAAACTCTCGACGACGCCTTATAGAATGTGGCAAATCGAGAAAACAAGAAATATCTCTGTTACGGCGTGAAAACGACGTTTGATGTACCGTTATTTATTGTTACATATTTATAGCCTAGCCGCTTCATTTTTCCTTGCAGATGTGCGATTTTTGGTTTTAAAAGAAAACTGCGAATGCGTCTTTCAAAACATGTAATAAACATACACATGTATAAACAACATGCATACATAGATAAGGTAACTTCGTTTCATCGTATGTATCCGTTTATTATTTTATAATGAATTATGTTCTTATAGTTTAAAAATGTTGCAAATCACTCATGTTTCCACATATTTTTAGCTCAATTGTAAAATTTTGTATGTATACTATTCTGCATACAAACAAACATATTCTAACACCCAACTTACATATGTATATGTAACCTATATATGTATAACTAAAAATGGTCCAATTTCTATCGTGCTTAGACCAGGGACTTAAACTGATATGATTTTGATACCGGTATCAAGCCATCAAAGCTATACCGAAACCGATATATTACCGAAAACCGAAATAAATACCGGTATTTTTTCGATTTCTATAAGAGTAGGGCGAAGGTACAACAGAAAATACCGGTATAATACCGGTAAAATACTGTATTTTACGTTTCGGTAGAAGTCCGTCGCTTAGACTCATTTTCATCACGGAAATCTCATTAACACATCAAACACATTTTCGTTAAGAAAAAACGAAAATGATACAAATTTTATTTTTCATATACTGGTCAGACGATTTTGTTGCAGATGCTGAACTGAATAGAACAGCCGAGAAACAAGTTTTGCGCTCTCGTTCATTTGCCGCAACGCGACACGTCTATCTCGCTCGGCGACCGAGGTCACCGCTCGGCGTTATCTTGCCACAATGATAGGCCAAAAATAATAGGATGACTGTGGAGGTGATTTCAAAGAAATTTATGAACTTTATTAAAATGTAGCATAAGCTCCTTATGATATGTATGGAAAAGAACAAATCAAATGTGTTTAGAATTTTTGAATGAAAAGTAGCGGCACAAGAGCCACATGACCAGTACGTATTTTTCATTTGAGTCATTCTGCGGTGGAATGTTTTATGTCCATACCGTTCTTCCTAGAAGAAAACAACAAAAAGTTTTTCATCTACAAACTAAATACTAGAGAAGTAGAATATATATTTAGTAAATGTATTTTCAAATGTGTACAAGTATATAAGTCTATTTCGCAAATTGACATGTTACTGAAGAGCAACTCGGAGCACTTAATGCTGACAATTGTAAATTTTTCGGTAATACATGTAGGGACATCCTTTGCTTATTTGGTGGGAAGGTGATAACCTGAATCTTTAGTCCTTAGCCACGGCCTGAGTAAGTCACTCTTACTGATTCATTTGTTTTTAAAAGATTCTTAACCACACTGCTCATCATGATTGTGACTGTGTGGTAATTTCTTTGTGAATCACGGCTGGGAGCGGGTTAGTCATCCAATAGCCAGCAGTAAACGTGTTATTTATAATCAGTAGGCACAGTATATTTGGGTACCTACTATCGCCACATTAAGAAAATGAAGAATTGCTTATTGAACCCTACACGTTTTATTTTTTAACATGTTTGTTATTACCCACTATGAGGAATTGTTAATGTTTAACAGAAAGATTGAATAAGTAGTTTATTCACTTCCGAAAATCCTCCATTTTATTAGAGCAGCGAATGTTTCTTCTAAGAATATATTAAAAAGTGTACAATAAGTAAGTTATTGCACTGTTTAGTCAGCTATTTGAAATTTTTAGAATAATTAATAATATTTTTCACTTTCATTACTTATGAAACCTGGTTTCATAGTTTCTGGAAGTGTGTATACAATAATATAATATTATTATTGTTCCTTTCATAATGCACTTAAAACTTTCCCATGCATATCACTATTTGTGAGACATATCAAGTTAAATGGCGATAAAACGACCTGAACAGTTGTGTGGGCTCGCCGTTTGTGCCCCCGAATGATAACTTCTTATCATATCCGGCTCTCTGCGTGCACCTACAGAGCACACATACATATGTATATATTCTCCCAGTTGCCGGAACCGAAACTCTGATGCCATCTACGAGCGTTCTAAGCAATATTTTTCAACGTGCGAACCATTTGGACGGGAGACTATCTTTACTTTTGAAAAACTAATTAAAACAATTAATTTTCGTAGAAATTATATGTATTGAACAGCTTCGGAAGCTGATAAAATCGCAGTCCTTACATATGTACTATATGTTGTGCATACGAATTGTCACGTTAGGTACTGATTAGTAGGAACAGTAAAAACAGAACTCAAAAATGATGCTTGAATAAAAACAGTTCTGTGAAGTATTTGCATTTATAGTTGAGGTATAATACTAGACGTTAGTAGCAGTTCAGAAATTTGACTCTTTTATAAGATTTTTGTGCGACAATTATAACGTCATAATGTGTTAATTGGTAAAACTGACGGTCAAATATTTTTAAAAGATTTATTTAAAGTTTTTTCTTGTGTAGAAATTACAGACGTGAGAATACACAGTAGAATACAAAAGTTTATTAAACACTTTCAAAGGATATCTCAAGTAATTAATAGTTTCAGACGTTAAAACTTATGCAAGGAACCCAGAAACTAGAATTGAAGAATTAGCCTTATCCGAAAAATGATTAAGAGAAGTTTTCAAGATAAAATTAAAAAGTTAATCTAATCACTTGCAAAGAACTCAATTATGCGTGAAGTATTATATCACGATTATAATTGAATTATTCAGTGAAAATATATATAATTATTAAATAAGTTGACGTAATATGGAGTGATGTGTAGTGTAGTGAGTGGAAGAAGAAGAAGAACATCGTGAATGCAAGAAGAAATACGAGGCTTCGTGTCTGCGAAGTGTATGGTATTAAATATGTACTTACATAGGTATGTACTTAAATATTTACCATGCGAGCTACTCCGGTCATGGTTGGTTAAGGTCCTTCGAAAATGGGTGAACAGGACACAACTCGCAGCACCTACGAGTCACGTGGGAAATATACAGAAAGATAGATCGCGTAAGATCCTTCACGCTCACTACCTCCTTTTGATGCTACCTTTATCGGGACGAATAATTTCGTGGTAGAGAAAAGAATGAATGTCGTCTTGGTTAACGTTTATTGAATCAATGGTGCGGTGGATTCTTCCATTTAAATATATATAGAAGTATTAATTGATCGTGGAATAGAATTAGTAATTAATAGACTGCGGATTTTTTATGCAAAATGGCATTTTTTAAAGCAATTTATACAAAGAAGAGCAGATGTAAGAATTTTGTTCTTTTCTTAAGTATCATATTAAGTTCGGAATAAACTAGACAACTGTTTGGATTTGACGGAAGTTCTGTATTTTACTGTATTTTACAGACCCCTATAGGCTATAAATGCATAAAATCCGCAGTCGAGTAATAAATATATAGTCTTCCCACAGCGCAAGAAGTGTTTATGCAGTGATCATAGTTTGGTCAGTATAGTACAGTCTCGATTATTTGATCACTATTAACTTTAATATCTCTGCACCTAATTTTCAATCGCACGAACAACAGGCTCTAATTGTTGTTACGTATGAAGCACTCTCGTGAACTCTTAACCCTATCGAGAGTTGGAATGTATACGCCCAGATAACGCCGTTACCCAAGGGGTGTTATGGCATGGGTAGGAATTCTTGGAAAACTGATTTCTGATGAAGAGCATGCGTGTTCCCCGCTACTGTATACTCGAATTTTAAGTATATGAAGGGACACGTACGGGTTAATTCTTGGATGATACTCACGCAAGAAGTCAACCTACCGAGGTCGGGTATTAAGTTCCTATAAAGCATTTTTAACTGTTAAGTCATACTTTGTATAAGAGGCCTCTGCATTTCTCAATGCATGAAAACTGAGAATGTTAGAATTAGCATCCGCGACTATACATACACCAATATTTATGAAATCCTTTACTTGTTTCAATATACTTTATATATATTTATAATTCCGTGTTGTTCGTTTCAATTCTAGAATGACGTCTAAATTTCCAGCTAGAAGCGAACCCAGAAAGGTATGCTTCTACCGCTCGAAGTGTCCCGACTTATTAAAGTTACGAAGTGACTGGGCTCATATTAACTAAATTGCAATTACAATGTAATTGCGGGACAATTACAATTATATTGTAATTTTAATTTTATATTTCGTATAGTTAATTACAATGTAATGGTAATTGTCTTGCAATTACATTGTAATTACATTGTAATTGTGATTTGAACTTTGTAATTAGATTACATTTTGCCCAATTCCGTCTCCTAGTGTGTAGGTTCGCCTACGTAACAAACTCAAAACCATTTTTTTTATTTAAGCGCAAAGAACTCTCAATGAGAGTTATATGACTTTACATGGGTTTTAATATAGATTGTTAGATTAGATATGCATGTACAATATTTAGAGATACATGCGGATTTCGATAGAGTAAAATATTGCATGTTTAAATTTGTAAATTACATTTTCTCAAAAAGTGATATACATACGAAAACGCTGGAATGTTTGGCTCACTGAGTAGTGACCTTATATTTAGTGGTAAACACAGTTGCATTTTTTTAGTTTTTTAATTAGTTTCAATGTTTTAGTGTAAAACAAGGGACATTGCCAAACTGTGAACATTGCAAATACATGGATTGTACATACATATGTTGGGTCTATTTTGTCATGTAAAATGTGGACATTCATTAAAGATGATCACCGCAAATATAAAAAGCAGAACACATTTTTATAAGAAGTATTTCCACGTCATTGCGAAGTATTTGTTATTTTAGAAAAAATTATAAGACTCTAGAGAAGACAGAGTAAGAGAAACATATTCGGACAGCAGTGTAGAAATTGAGTAAAATAATTAAATTTTGATTGATATCGTGTACATAGTGTACAAACATTATATAATAGTACGTCTTCTTATCTCGAAACTTTATCGTTCAATTATCTGTCGTGTAAACAATTTCATTAATCGAATTTTTACTGTGTAATGAAAATACAACAAAACGTTACGCAACAGTAATACTTAAATTATTCCACACGAAGTAATATGTTAATATATGTGTTATGAATGCAAAAAACGTACTTAGGTAAATATTGCTTTTGTATTATACGTTACCCACAATACGAAAAAGTTATCACTTATCACTATATTGAAAACGAAGCAAATAGAACAAAGTAAAGAATATTATAAAATAATAATATATACATATGTACACTAAACGCCAAATAAGAGCATAACTGTTTCGCGCATTTCGAATGAGCAGGAGAGGTCTCTCGAACACTCGAACCCCTGGTTCCCCCACTTTCTCGCTTTCTGTAACAGGGAGGATAGAATTTGTCATACACCGGGTGACATAATGAAGTATTTCTCAAGACATGAATACTTATGAATTGGCACGTTTGTACTTCACAGTCACTCGGTGTATGATGCTACACGAGGCATAATGATGCTCAATTGTTTAAGAGGTTGGTAACTAAGGTAACCGAGAGGAATATGCGCAAACAAGACCGAAATTCGTCATTTCGCAGTTATGGTCTTATTTGGTTTTTCGTGTACATACATTCGAAATGTGATAATTGAATAAAGTTCTATAAAAGGATATTAAAGTGCTTGAATACTAAATTTGAATTACCAGACAAACGTAAGACGTAGAGACTAATAATAAATATCATACAGAATAAGAAACAAAACAGAAATATTAATTTTTGCATTTATTCCAGTATCGGACGTTTATTTAGAACCTAACATATTTATGTCTGTAGAAAATGTATGTCGATGTTTTCCGTTTCTAACACAACTAGAAAATTTTATCCTTTTAAACACTGCACTACATTTATAATTAAGATTTTTGTACAACATAATTGTATTTTACATAGTCTTAAACAGAAGAATTTTTATAATTATCTTAAATTTAACATACACATACCCTCGCGAGCAAAGTCGGCTTCCGCTAGGGGAAAAAGTGATCTAAGGGAAATACAACCTATCACTTGATTACGGAGTAATTGAAATTTATATTAAACATTTATTTCAGTATTTGAAATAAATTTATGAAGCAGTAGGAGGCCGATACCCTTACATTGTTTTTTCCCCTAGAGAAAGCCGAGTTTGCTCGTCAGTGTACATCCATAATACAGATGCAGATTGGAACAACGTAATATAAGTACCGTGGATGAAAAAGTATAATATTTGCGCACCCTAGTGTTTTAAAATAAATATGCATTTACATTGAAAAAACTTAACGATACACAATAATAAAAGAATTGTCATTCTCCAATTCCTTTTTCAAATCTCAGTAACACGAAATTTTCTTTTTAACCTTGCAATTGCCTGAAACAAGAAAATTTGTTCCTTAAATAACAATTCAATAAATACACTAAAGTAATGAAATAATTTCCACTGATACATGCATAAAAGTATTGCATCGTAGTAAGTAACTTTACAAATAAATTCTAGAAATACATGCAATTAAGAAATGAAAAAGGCATAAAAACGTATACATACTACACGATTGAGTATTATGCAGTTTTTTGAAGTCTGCCTTTAAAGCGAAGTTATATTTTCTGCATTTGCTACGGTGCATAAAACGATGCTAAAATTATGCCCGTAAGTGCACACATTGAACGGTGTCGCGTTCGTTCTTACATGCTGCATAAATATGGGCAGGTACATATATATATATATATATATATATATATATATATATATATATATATATACGTATGTACATACATTATGTATATCTCGGAACTTTAATGATCTTTGAAGGAGGCGGAGGAAAATTACCAAGGATGTGTAATTCATCTCTATTCCTTAATTTCATGTTTATCAACTATTGTATTCTAGCACACGCCAGAGGGAATCTTATGTCTTTATTGTTCTCGCTAAACACGCAGTGTAATAAAACCTTTCAATTCAAAACTGCAAAAGGTTCATTTTAAAAGTGTTCGAGTACTTACAATAAACGACAGCACTTTTATTATTTGAACAGTCTCTATATCTCTGAATCGTATTTTATTTCTCTTGAAATGATCAACATATTACTTTATTGAATTTCATTAAAATTTAACTCACCCTATTGTTTCATTTGACGTTCTATTGCACCTTTTGCATTACATACGCAATGTTTCATTTGTTTGCTGGATAAAAAAGATCAGAACTTATTGCATACAGGGATTCAAGTTGACATGTGCTTCGAATGAATTTTTTAATGTCTCGGTTGTGTTTTAGATACAGTGGACTCGCGACTTCTTCTCGAGAGAACTCTCACGTTGTGTGTCCATTTGAGAGTTGCTTTTTGCGAGAATTTTTACTCTCAGTTAATCACTAGAATGCTCGCCAAGCTTATTATCTTAATTACTGTTATTGTATTAAGCTTACTGTCAGGCAGAACTTGCAGAACCGTATCCATGTGATGTTCGTTCGTGCCCGTCTATTCTATAGTTTACTTTGAATTAAGAAACAGTAACAAATAACCAGTTACCATGATGGGGAAAAACTTTCTGCTCTTATTAATGCATACAATATTATGAAAAAAGGAACAGAAACGCTGAAAACACAATTGCTGGATGAAGCCATGGATTTAGCGTAGAAACGAATTAGGAAGTATTAAAAATTATTATTAATTAGAATTTATTTGAACTATTTTACTAATTATTACTAAATAAATAATAAAGTTAATTTATTTTGTCCAGTAATGTACATTATTTTATTTGTGTGTGTTTTATGATCCATAATATGGATTTTTCTTCTTCATTGTTTTTTGTCCGATAGTCTTCCGATTCTTTTCAAATGGGCACCTAGCATAATTCTCTAAAAATGGAAGGAATAGTTTGAATCTTCAGGTGATAAATATATTGCAGCGGGGGATAAAACCAAGCATACCATGTGGGGCTCAAGAATCACCACACTTAGAGGTAAAATACTCGAAGCATATATCGGAAATAATAGTCTTAATATTCTGTCAACAAGAAAATCAACATATTGGCCAACAAATTTAAACAAAATTTTGGACTTCAAATCATAAAAGGGATCAACACAAATAAATTGAAAATAATGTCCAGTCTTGACCTCAGCTCTGACCATACACTATTAATAATAGAATACAGTAGTAGCCCAAATTCGTTTTGTAACAAAACCACCTAATGGGAAATATAGAAATCACTAGTTGAAAATAACATCAACTTGCAACGTCATACTCGAGGCACCTGAGTACACTGATCAAGCAGTAACAACAGTAACAACAATTATATAAGAAACAGCTTGGGCAACTACCACTTTCAAACCGGAAAACGGTCAAACTAAAAAAATTCCACCAGTCCGCTTTGACAAAATTAATGAAAAAAGAAATGAGAAAGCAAAGTTACATAAAAATAGAACCCCAGAAAATAAAAAAATCATAGCAATGAAGAATTTAGAAAATTAAAAATACATAGTCCGAAATCATGGATATCAACGCAGGTGTACCCCAAAGAAGCGTCTTAGGACCTATGTATGTTGTACACACTCTACACAGCTGATCTTCCAACTACTACCAAAAGTAAAATACTAACATTCACGGACGACACTGGCATACATTCCAATCCAAAATAAGCAACTGCAATACTCCAACAACACACTGTAAAAATTGAAAAATCGCTCGTGGATAAACAAATAAAAGCAATCAACAACAATACACCCATATTACACTTTTAACATTTACACCCTGCAAATAAAAATCACCAAATGCTAAATTAAACGACATGTTTATTCTCCAAAACAAAACGAATTAAATACTTAGGACAGCACCAGTAGAAAATTCAAACTCAATTTAGAAAATAAATTTAAAATCTGTAATACAATCATTAAACTCATGTGGCCTTACTGAATACCGCTATGGGGACACCAGGAAAGAATCATATTGTGAAACTAGAGTCAGTCCAATAAAAAGTACCGACTAAGCGAACAGGCGTAAACGACTCATGATATATCAGGAATGAAGAGCTTAGCAAGGATTTAAAAATCCCAACCATCAGAGAAGAAATACATAGATATGCAATTAAACACAGAGAAAGACTCCTAACACATCCTAATTAGTTAGCTACAGAAGCATATACAGTAGATTCGAAAGCTGAAAGAACAAAAACTAATTGAATGTACTGTATTTACCAATGTGCTATTTTGCATAATTGAGACAACCGCTTACTCGGGCCAAAAGACGGTAGGCCTGATGTGTCCCAAATAACCAGAATTTACTGTATAACCTATATGGAAAGAAGGCTAAAAAAGAAGCACCCCACTAATATAACAACATAGAAAGAAAGCAATCAATTATTTTAATATGACATCTCACTGGAGATGGTCATCCACGTTCTATGTAATCTGTAGGGTAACATAATTTATACATGTCCACCAGGACCAATTGTCAAGTTCAGATTAACCCCTTCGCACCGGTAGACGAGATATCTCGCCACGTGATTTCGTTTATGATATGCTTTGAACGATCTCGTGAAAGCATATCATGAATGAAATCACGTGGCGAGATATTTCGTCCATCGGTGCGAAGGGGTTAAACTCTAATAAACACAAATCCACTTTAATACTAGAACTACCAAAGCAATTAGAATGATTGAACAACGGACAAAATGTTGCAACAACACATTTTCTCAGATCTTTCACAATCTTCATTCCAATCTGGAAATAAAGGAATTTGTTAAATTATAAAATTGAATGTTTTTAGGAAGTTTGTGTCTATCGATCCGTTAGAAATAGATATACGTTTATCGCCGGTGGTTCTATTGGTAATAATATAATCGTCGTACAAGAATTTCTGAAATAAAATTAAGTTTTTCATCTCGTTAATTTTCTCATGTTCCGACCTATATAAGAATATTATTTAAAGATTAAGATGTGTTACATAATGATAATAAATAATGTCCACTTATAAACGAGCAGGATTTAAATTATCCCACACGCGTAATTATTTTAAACGTACATTCTTCCACTTTTTCGGATCTACGAGAGCTACATATGTCATTTGATCGTTGCCTTTGCCATTTCGTTTGACGGCCGACACAACTCGCCACACCGGCATGGCATCCTTGCTAGATGTAGTATAATATAGCAGCCGGCTTTGAAATCACTAATTACGACACATTTCTCTTCTTCTCTTTTCGCAATGTTAATTTATTCAGACATGAATGCCTATCGAGCTTTCTCCGCCGAACGACCTGTTGGTTTTTTCCGTTTCATAACAGTTACGGTGTAAAATTTAATAAGTACAGCCTCCCTATTTTTGAACTAATAGGGACGTAATTTAGGTGTTCGGGTAAAGGAATTATCGAATAACAAAACAATCACTTTTCCGACGTTAAATCTCATTTATTTAAATAAAGATCAAGGAAATTGGCATATACTTTTGTTTACATATTTATGGATTCCAGATCTTTTGGCTGCTGAGTTACATAAATTTTTCAACATACTTAACTGACTTGCGTAAGATTCGGTTGAACAGAAGAAAGTATACATTGTATTGTATATAAGCATAACATATCTGTTGCTGGGAGACACTCTGTTCCGATAATAGAATGTTCGGACAGTAAAATGTTTAAATATTCATATTTAATATATCGAGGCTCTAGTGTTGTTAGTTCTTCTGTGTTATCGAATAACTCGTGTAAATAGTGCGAAAGGATGACATTCCAGACTAGATGTTATTGTACATACTTTAACATTGAAAATAAGCAAGTGCGTTACATAGTACGTAAAATATGTCTGTTGGACTTACAGGGTACATAGTCTTCATTAAACGAGAGGAAATGAGTTTACAATTAATTGATACGGACATTTAGAGCGAAATCTAATCTGAATTCTAAAATATTCTTCATAAGCATTAATGTAAGAATCTTATAAGATAAGCGAAAGGGAAACAATATGTCACCTGTATTACCATAGGACAAAGTCTATCCTAATTCAATCACTGTTAATTTATGTTCAGAAAAATTTTCTGGAAACAGTATCCAATTTTTGTTCATTTTCTGTCAGTAATTCTATAAATGTTGAACTTGTTCCGTTTACACCTTCTATACATATGATCCTACACCAAAAAATTGTACATTTTATTATGTCTACATATATTGCATTAATTCTGAGGATGTAATAAAACATGAATACCAACGTATCACGCTTGACATTATAAATTTTATTCTTAATAATAATGAGATTTACAGAGTTTATTTATTTATAGCACACACGATTACCTAATCCTCAATGTTATGTTATAGAAAGTTTAAGAAAGTTTATTGCGGGTTTTATTTTACTTTGAATCAAATAGAATCCTTAATAAAGTGAACAAATGTCTATTCAATTCTAATCTCTGTTAATTAGACCATAAAAGAATATTCGCGTAAAGATACACAGTTTGATAAGAAATAATTTACAAAATTTAGTAAAATCCGTTATTAATTTTTTTTCACATGAAGCGTTAAATTATTTGTTACTGTTGTGAGACAGAATGAATGGATGAACATGCAATCTGTACATGGAACTGTCTAATGTTTGAATAGGCTTACAAAATTTAATCACTCACTACAAGATGTTGTCAATCCCTATAAATTAATTTTTTCATAGAAATATAAACAATATATTTTAATGTGAAAACAGCAAGCCAGAAATTAGGGAACAAATTTGTTAATTTTTCGATTCGTTTTGTAGACATAGCAGACACAATTTAATCATTTTGAATTTGATACGTGCAAACAGTACAAGTAAATCCAAATAAAATTAATCATAATTTAAGGGGGTAAACTAGTTTTCGCCAGCAGACTGTATTAAACAGAGTTGAAATCATTTGTGTGTTGTAATATATAACAAAATGTACCTAACAGATCGGATGTAACCATGGGCGAAAATTTATAGGAGGAGTTCGATATGAATATTCACCTGTCTTCGGTAGAAGTGCACTTCAGGAGTGAAAAATGTATCCTCCGGGGGTTTCGTGATTTGCAAAGGAAAATTCTGATGTCGGACGCTTCCTCAAAACATAGCATTGCAAGATCAATAGTGGGTCATCAGATTACCTTTTGACAGTTAGGGTCGGTTGTCCTTATGGAAAGTTTACGGGACCTTTTAGTAGGCATTCCCCACTGAATGCATTTTGTAGCCCCTTTGGAAAGTCGTTATTTCGGCTCTTTGTCGTCAAAATTTCGAGCTCACCTGCAGCCACGAAAAAAAGATCGCTGGGAGCGTGCAAGGTGCCCCATTCACTGTGAACAATAGGCTAGAATTCATCTATTCTTCCCTCCCTTCGGCATCCTTTTCACCCTCTTTTTCACACTTAACACACGCTGCCAATATGTAGTAGAATCAGTTTCGTAAGTAAAACTTGTTTTTCTTTTTTTTTTTTATTTCCATTAGGTGGAAAATTCAAAAATTTCGATGTTTCTTTATCAAACACATCGTTTTAGGCAGGAGTAAAGAGTGAATATGAAAAAGGAGGCAACATTCATTAACTTTAGAAATTTATTTATAATAAATATTCATTTATCAACAACATGTTAACAAATGGTTTATGTATAAATCTGTTGGATGACCATAAACTAAGATAGAAATTGAAAGAAATATGTTGAAAAGTTTATCGGTAATTATTCTGTTTCCGAATCTTAATGAATTGCAAAAACGTCATAATCACAAATTGCATACTCTAAAGAATTCTATTCATTTTGTTTTAGGACTGCGTTCCACAAGTTTCTAACGCTGAAATTTTTATGTGCTACATGCAACGATCTCGTGGTTACAGTTCACTAGTTTAATCGCATGGTAGCAGTACGAGCGTTTTATATAAACACTTACCTGGACAACAGTATCGTCACTTTTTGGCGTCGCTTTTAAGGCACAAAAACAATGAAGTATAAGGAATTACATTCTTACCCTTGGTACACAATGTAGACCAAACCATTTTCTCCATTCCTCCTCTCCCACTCTCTTTTGTCTTAGCAGTCTACCATCCTAGGGAAAGGTTTTGTTTTTCTTTGCCCCTTCATCCCATTTCTGGGCATTGTTTGAATAAGAAATTAAAATATGTGTGTTTAAATTAATGTTAGACTGCTACAGTGGTGTCTGCAAATTGGCTATTTTTTAAACGACGAATAGGCTACCGTTTTCCCCCTACTACTCTTTTGTATTATGCCGCACTAGCTGGGCTCACCGGCTGGGCCGGCTTATATTTTATTGCAGTTCGGCTACGGACAATAAAGCTGTCAAACCAATATTTCAAAAACACATTTTCTGTAATTTCTATTTTACGTTACTAAGATCATTTCTAAGAAATTGGCAAAATTTTCTTGATAAAAATGAGTCGAAACATGGTAATTGGATAATTTTAAGTCACGTATCAATATGCACTAAACATATTGTAAATCAGATAGCCTTCCTCTATTCCACTTTGATTACACCTGGTAAGCATAATCAGAAGAACAAGAATAATCGCCTTATGGACTTGTGGCACATCGGAAAAGCAAGAAATATCCCAGTGTTTGTATACTGTATGTATAGCTTAACATGGGACAGATGATTGATGATGAAGACATTATATACTCTGTTGAACAATATTGCAAATAACTCATGTTTCCACATGTGGTTTACTGTATATTAAAATTTTGTACATATATCATTCTGCACATAAACACACACCTCTAATACCCGAACGTGAATATGTAGGTTGATATATAATATTCTCTTTGGATTCCTCTTCATAAAAAAAATCTCATCAACCTATTAAACACATTTCCCTTAAGAAAAATCGGCAATTATAAAAATTTTATTTTTCATATAGGTACTGGCCAGACTACTTTGTTCTCACCGCTGCACAGTGGTTCGAGTCGTATATGCTAGCTGGACAAAACTATTTTTTCGCGGTATTGAGTTTATGTGGGATTGTAATTGTCAGAAAACGACCCCCTTTCGTATCACAATCTATTATCTCACTAAAAATATTAATAACAAAAAAACATTTAACAGTACATATAGTTTTGCAAAGTTTTGTAAGTCCAATTTGCCATTAAAAGAAACCAGAAAGTCTCTACGGTAATTATGCATAAAGTGGGCAACCTCATATATGACCTTGACCTTGACATATGTTGTCAAAGTCATCGTCCTAAGTAGTTTAGTTTAGTTTAGTTTGGAACTTTTCTCCCGGGAGGAGGGAGTTTCGCTCCTCCCCCCCAAGGCCCATCTATCGTCCTAAGTAGTAGTAGTAGTAGTAGTAGTAGTAGTAGTACACGATCTCCCGGGGGAGGGGAAGTGCGATTTACCCCCCAAGGCCCAGCTGTGGCTCAAAACGCCGGTAGCTATCTCAACAGCCCTGCAATAGGACTGCGGTGGGCATTACCCGGGGAGACTGTTTCCCCCGGCTTTCCAACCCGACCAACTTTTTTAGGCCCGGGCCACATGGAGGCGAGGAAGTACTCGCCCGGGGGGCGGAGAGTCACTAGGATCGTCCCATCCCTACCTGAGTAAATATCTAAGGGAATATGGTCGTCGGGGCAACCGATCCTTCGTCTCCAAAGTGAGTACCGGCTCACTCTTTGCTTCACCCACAGACCGAGTCTGTACCAGGGGTGGAATCTTCGTGCTTGCGTACGTTCCATCATCAAGAGAGAGCTGTGTCGCCTGTTTCAACCCCCTATTGCTCTACCTACCTATGTCCCGAATAGTACAGGAGCCCCCCTCCTCTGATACCCCTCACAAATCTACCACCCCCCTCAAGGACAGGGAGGGAGTCCCATCGTCCTAAGTAACCTTGACCTTGAAAACATTGGCGGTCACGATTCGTTCTGAAGTTATGAACCGTCAAAGTTTTCATATATCATATAAGAGAAGATACATAGTATTTGAAAGAGTGATCGGAGTAGGTCTGAGGCTAGATTCGTCAGCGGCGCGGGGGTTTGGGGGAGGGTTGTCAGCACCGGTCTGCCACACTGCCAGTCTGCTGAAAAAGCACAAACAGCTGATAAGTCTTCTAAAATATAAATTTGCTCTTTCCAAGAACAATCAATGTTAGGTACATCACCTCAAGTAGAAACTCGTCTATAAACCCCTTCCCCGCTAGCGAATCTAGTCTCCGGCCTAATCCGATCACACTTTCAAACATGTCTCCTTATTTATTATTAATGTGTACAATTTATTCGAATATTTGAACATAATCGTCCTGTGCAATGGGATATATCGCCGCCATTGCACGAAAGAACGCTTTTATGCGATCGTTATAATTATAATGCCGTTTTACAACAAGAATGTAGATTGTCAGAGGAATGTAAACAAAGCTTCGGTCGAAACATTGGCATTATGTCGTACTTTCGTATTGTACGAGACGGAAACTTTAACGGTTCATAACTTTTGAACGGATCGTGACCGCGAATTTTTTCAACGTCAAGATTACACAGGACAATGAATTTGACAACATATGTCAAGATCAAGGTCATACATGAGGTTGCCCTCTTTATGCATAATTACCGTCTCTAGTTTTCGTATATTTAACTCTTGCCGCGTGAATCGACGCGGAGCATATATTAAAACATTGACAAATCTTTACATAGTGCGAATTTCTAACAAGAATTTACTACTTGATTCGAAGTGTGATTTACAAAAATACAAAATAGTTATTGATAATTTAAGGTTATTAAAACTAAAATACATACTTTGAGATGTTATATCCATCATTAATTTGAAATTTAAGCGCACCGTAATAAGCTCACAGGATATTTCTATAGATGCCTGAAGCAATAAATTCACAAAATTTCAGAATTGCTGCAATAACGTTAATTTTTCCGAATTTTCCGTAGCATTACCCCGATCTGCCGGCACTTCATAAAATGGGGACAAAAATTAAATGTTTTTGAACGATATTTCATGGTCGTAAGTTCAGTCTGCTTGTTTGGTGAAATTGTTTCAAAGATTTCAAGAGCAACGTTACCTTTTGAAATTGAGTTATAGATTTTTCACTTGCAATTTATATGAGTAAGCACAACCTGCTAAACTTGTATTTGACATAAAAAGCTAATTAACAATTTAAAAACAATAATTTTTTAATACACTTACCATAATGGAGGAACGACCGGACATAAAAAATAATTTCTATAATAATTCTTTATGATATATGTGTTTTAATCAATAATAATTCATTATACATGCAAGTAATATTGACACTGACTACATCGTATACTTTTTCGTGTATTCTTATGTAATCCTACAAATGAAGAACGAATAGTTTTAATCATGGACAACAGACAATATAAAATGTGCGATGAATGGCAATAATAAATATACAATGTAATCAGAAAGTCATCAATTTTTAGTGAATCGGTTTTAGTTATAGCATTCTTTATATCTATTATTAATTTTTGTAGTTTTAAAGATCAATATCCGATAAGTAGATGTTGTTTTATTTGAAAATTCGTCTATGTGTACACGTACCTCTTTTAACTACTCAATACAGATAGTCCTACTACCCTGAAATAATTCTGTTAATTAATATCTAATATTGAAGTATTCAATAAATTCTCCCACTGCTCCACTCTAGTGTTTGCTTTTGACCGTGGCGTGAATTATGTATATCATGCAAATAGATCAGTGTAAATTTATAATCATAATAAGGTTAAATTTATTCCTTTATGCCAACTGAAATAAAAATTTTCAGCAACCGATATGTCTAAACGATATTTTTTTTACTTATAAATTGTGAATGTAATAATTTTACATTCGATTTCTTTGTAAAATGTCTCTACATTATCTGAATACGTATACGTATTATTGAAAATTTATTGTCTTATTTAGAGTTTGCGAGGCTGTGAATTTCATTATTGTTCCTGCTCTTTCAAACATACACGAAGGTAGATATCAGAAAAATAGATACTGCTTTATTATCCGAACATTCGCATATCCACATACACCCATCTTCCAATTAATTCGCTTGCAAAAGGTTCTACTGTATGTAATGTGTGTGAGTGCCAGAAGCCCCTTCAATGTATAAACAAGCGTTATCTTTTATCAAAGACAAAGTTCAAACTAAAGAGCAGTAATGGAATCGAACACGACAGAACCGAATGAAGGATAAGAGGTATCGCCTTCGGCATATCGAAACGTTGCACTGAAAGACAATTTAGGATCCCGTAGGGGATCGTGCATTCTTGCTGACCCCACGCTGAGAAGCAAGTGCAGAGCTCACTGTGAGCACATAGCCGAAAAAAAGGAGAAATGTCGAAGAACGTAGTCCCCCTTCAGGGTGTGTCTCCTACACGAGGAGCAGTTCACTAATCGCGCGACTGCGTGAAAACTACACTTTAAACTTCAAGAGTAGTTAAGAAACCGTAGTAGGTAAGTAACCGTAGTAGGGGAAGGTAGCCGAATTTGAACCATCGCCTAGGTTGGATCACTATTTGTCATGTGCAAGCAATTTGGGCTTCATGATAAACAGTATGTGTATAATAGTTATGATTGAATTATCTAACTTATTAACTATAAGCAACACATATTGTGTTGGTCAGCGCAAAGTTCATGAAAAAATATTGAAAATTGCCGAAGTTATCATGCTAATAAGTTTGAAAAACGTGATTAAGAAAAAAACGCGTTTGAAATAAAAAAAGACGAAAAATACTGAAAGAAAACATTTTTTTGCAATTTACATTTAATCTGCTACTCCAGCAGCATACTATGGACCTTAGTGATTCTAGACTTTCTAGTGGTTGACGCGGCCGGATTTTTTGACCGTGCACGCTCTCACATTATGACAAATATCTTCTTTAAATATTGAGATACTGCTTTAATTCTTTTCGCCCAATATTTTACGCACTATAAAAATTTAAGTGAGGAAAAAGTTCGATGTTTTGAAAGTTGAGAACGTATGTATTGCATTAAGAAAAATATTCAAATAGGCCAAACCTTCAAAAGTAATGGAAAGGAAAAGTGAACTCTATGCGATAAATTTATAAGTACCTACACACCGGTTTCACAAAAGTAGGCAAAAATTGCAAATTTCAACGGCTAGTATTTTTTAAACTGTTCGGCAGTACTGTGCTGACTAGCAAAAACCGACGCAGGGTACGTGTCGACTGACAAATTCGAATGCAGAGTAGTGCCGTACGGCAAATGCCGCCTCAATGGGGACGCGGCTCAAGACATATAACGTGTTCGGGATTGGGTGAGCCGCGGCTTGATGTCATGCGGAACCAATGCTAGTTGTCGACTCGACGAGTGCATTGGTGTAACTAGGATTTTTGTCTGGGGGGCCCTGGTCCCCTGACTTCCCATCAGGCACTTGTACGTATTTTATACCATGTACGTGGGTTGCAGAAAATAAAGTTACAGATTTCACAATAATTATTTATATATTTATTTAACACCAAAACCAAGAATAGAAAGAAATAAACATAATTCTAAAAAATAAAAACAAAATTGAGATTGATTAAAAGCAAGAGTATATTATGTGCAAATACCTCTAGTTACAATCTATCATATATAAGCTTAAATTTGCTGCTTTTTTTAGCAAAATTATTTTGCGTATTCTCGAGCGCTAGTCCCCTTACTCAGTCTTTCCCGAACAGCCGTACGGTATAGACGTGTGTCAACAGCGGAAACAATTAACGAGCGAATAAATCTGAGTGTGCAGTAAACACAACACCGAAAGTCAAAACTAACTAACAGATAGTGACGTGAAAGTAAGACAATTACTCCACAACGGGGTATCTCGGCAACTAAAAAGCCTGCCCTCGGCAAGGCTAATAGTGTCCAAATGTCAGCTGAAAAGGATAAAAACATTGTGCTGAAAATACAAAAAAGTGACAATAGCCACATTAGCTTAGCCCATGTAAAAAGAGTTATCAGCGCACCTGATCAAGATATGCAAATAGAGGATATGAATACCGAACACAGTGATACCAGTGATAACGATATAGAAAATAACGATTGGAAATCAAACACCACTAAGAAACGTAAACACGGACGGGGTCTAACGGACAGTACCACCATCGGGCACAGCCACAAACCAGCTAATACCATCAACGAGCAAGGTAACAAATGGCTCACTGACTTACCGACATCTAACACATACGACATCCTGACTGAATAAGCAGATATAAGAGATAATCCACTTTACCCAATACTACAGAAACCGCCGCCGATATTTATAACCGACCAAATAATCGAACCGTTAAAACAACTCTTACACGAAATCGCGAATAACGAATACACTATCAAATATCTGTTCAACAACCAGATCAAAATACAAGCAAACACACCCGACATATATAGAAAAATAACAAATGCCTTAAAAGAAAAAGATGCTAGCTATCACACATACCAGTTCAAAAAAGACAAAAGTTACAAAGTAGTATTAAGAGGAATACACCCAAAAATAAACAGAGATGACATAATACAAGAACTTAAAAGTTTAAACCACACAGTGAGATCAATAAACAATATAGTACACTACGACACAAAAATGCCACTGCCATTATTTATCATTGAACTAGAGCCAACAGACAACAACAAAGATATCTACCAAATTAATAGACTATTAAACACCATAATTTCATTTGAGCCACCAAGAGCGAAGCGGGAAATCCCACAGTGTATTAGATGTCAGTGATTAGTGATAAGAGTACGGGCACACCAAAAACTATTGCAACAAGAACCCTGCATGTGTTAAATGTGCTAATAATCACCACACCACAAACTGTCCATTTAAAGGAAAAATAGATAATGTCAAATGCGTAAACTGCCAAAGTAATCACCTAGCAAATTATAAAGGCTGCAATGTCAGAAAGCAGATACAACAAACAATGTTCCCCGCACTTAGACAAAAACCACATCCTGTCCAATCAAATACAAGAACTAAGAACCCAAACATCGAAGACATTACAACATTTACATTAATCAACCAAAAAACAAAACATTCGCAGAAGTAACCCGGAATCACAATCCTGTTCAAACAGATATGCTAGTACAACGACAATATACAAACTCAAATCCCACAAATAACTACTCCAGCAGCTCAGACATAAAAGAAATTAAACAACTAAAAAAACGGAACAATCAACAAAAAAAACGGAAATTTTAATAGGAATATTTAACGAACAAACAAACCTAATCAAACAACAGTCACAGCAAATTAACACTATGTTACAAATCCTATCAATAATCGTGCTAAACAAGTCTCAAAATGGAGCATAAAACAACAATTGCTCCCTGGAATGCTAATGGCCTCCCCCAGAGACTACATAGATATCATGCTAATCTTGGAGACGCATCTAACCACTAAACACTACATAAAAATACCAAACTACACAATATACGACACAAAACATCCAACAGGACGAGCACATGGAGGTACGGCAGTAATAATTAAAAATAACATTAAACATCACCTACATAACAAAATAGAACACCCCTCCATACAAGCAACAGTGATAGCAGTCACCATTGAAAATCGAACGATAAACTTTGCTGCAATATTCAATCCACCAAAACATAAAATTAATAAAGAGCAATACAAGGACTTCTTCAACTCCCTTGGTACAAGATTCCTTGCAGCTGGAGACTACAATGCGAAGCACCCTTTCTGGGGATCAAAAATAACGACTCCCAGGGGCCGAATTCTCGAGCAAGTGGTACGAGAACACTTATTAGAACTCATCTCAACGGGTGAGCCAACCTACTGGCCACAAGCAAGCGACAAAACACCTGATTCACTGGACTTCGCAATATCCAAAAAACTCAACAGAAGACAACGAATAACACAGTCTTGTGTCGACCTAAGTTCTGACCACTCGCCAATCATCATATCACTGACACAAAAACCAACCGAAATACAAAATACGACAAATCTATATAATTCATGGACCGACTGGAACCTATTCAGGGAAATGTTGGAAAAAAACATTAACTGCAACATTTCACTAAAAACACCAAATGAACTAGAAGCAGCAGTAAATCACTTCAATAAAACAGTTCAAGAAGCAGCTCGACTCTCTACCCCTACAAAAAACAACAAAAGATACAAGCAGGAATATCCAGATTATATAACCGAACAAATCAAAGCTAAACGAAAACTTAAAAGAAACTGGCAGAAACAAAAAACATCACAAAACAAAAAAATTTTAAACATCGCAACCAAAAAATTAAAAGAAACCCTAAAAGACTACAACAACCTCAAATTTGGCCAGTAATCACTAACCTCTCTCCACAAGAAAACAGTGACCACTCATTATGGAAAGCCGCCAAAAATATGAAACGACCAACCATCAGTCTGCCTGCTATAAACAAAGACAACGGAAGCTGGGCAAGAAGCGCTCAAGAAAAAGCAAATACATTTGCAGAACACCTATATACAGTATTCCAACCACATAACATTGAAGGACAAGACCTACATACAGAAATACATGACTTTGAAGAACCGTTAATCCAAGAGGGCAATGAAATCTGCAGAACAACCGCTAATGGAGTTAAAAGAATTATCGCAAATACGCAAAATAGAAAAAGTCCTGGGCATGACCTAATTAATGGCAAAATTATCAAGGAACTTCCCCTCAAAGCTATTAGATTCTTGACAGTTTTATATAATGGCGTTTTTAGACTGTCGTACGTTCCAAATCAATGGAAAGAAGCACGCATTATCATGATACAAAAACCTGGAAAAGATTCTCTCTCCTTCCGACTTTATCAAAAGTATTAGAAAAAATCATACATCAAAGACTCATATCTATCATAGCAGAAAAAAACTGATACCTGACCACCAATTTGGATTCCGAAAGAAACACGCAACAATAGAGAAGGTACACAGAGTGGTCAACAACATACTCACAGGCATCGAGAACAAAAAATATTGCACCGCGGTATTTCTCGATGTCGAAAAAGCCTTCGACAAGGTATGGCATGGAGGACTGCTCTGCAAATTGGCAAAAAACTTCTCGCCAACATACTACTATTTACTCAAGTCCTATCTAACTGACAGAACTTTTGCAGTTAAAATACATGATGCGATCTCAACACTTTTGTAATAAAAGCGGGAGTACCGCAAGGAAGTGTATTAGGTCCAATCTTATATATCCTGTACACTGCGAACATACCCACCACCCCCGAAACAAGCCTGCCTACATTCGCAGATGATACGGCAATCCTAGCTATTCATGAAGATCCAGAAACAGTATCGAAAGTACTACAAGGAACCCTACATAAAGTACAAGATTACTTCAAGAAGTGGAAAATAAAAATAAACGACGAAAAATCCAACCACATTACATTTACACTAAAAAACCAGATACCTCCACCGGTTACTCTAAACAACAAAAATATACCACAAACAAACGTAGTAAAGTACCTTGGAATGCATCTAGACACAAAGCTAACATGGAAACATCATATACAAAAGAAAATAGAACAAATAAAAACGAAAAGAAGGCAAATGTACTGGCTCACAGACAGACACTCCCAACTATCTCCAGAAAACAAATTGTTAATATATAAGATGATCATCAAACCTATTTGGACGTATAGCATCCAGCTATGGGGAACAGCCGCTAGTAGCCATGTTAAAAAGACTGAAGCAGCACAGTCCAAAATATTACGTACGATAGTCAATGCTCCGTGGTATATCCGTAACGAAGCCCTTAGAAATGACCTTGGAATCAAATCGATTAAAGAAGAAATAGAAAGTTACTCGAGAAGATATAAAGTCAGACTAGACAATCATCCGAACAAGACAGCGAACAATTTGCTCAAAACACATATTACAAGAAGGCTAAAGAAAACACATCCGACTGATCTTTCATCCTGACAACAATGCAGCTCTCCTAAACCCAGATACGATCCAATGGGAGAGTATCTACGTGCTAACTGTACCAAAACGACAGAACAATTTACCTAATGTTTCTAAAAAAACAAATTGTACATTAAAAGGGGGAATAAAAAAAAAGTCCCCTTACTGCATCCGGCCCTTCAATTGATATTACAGAATTATTAGTTAGAGTAGAATATTAAAATTAAAGAACTTATTTCTAATACAATTATACTTAATACTTTTACGTAATGAGGATAGTATTGTATTTTTTGTATTTAGTTGCATTGCATATTACATTTCGGCCCAAGTATTTATTTTTTATAACAGAAGATTTTAGTAACTGACAAATGTTTTTCTTACATATTTGAATAATTTCTGGATGGGGCGGGGGGGGGGGGGGCAGGCCCACCCTGGCCCCTACCTAGTTACGCCAATGGACGAGCGCGCACGGCGCAGCTTGCCGTGTATTCGGTAACTGTCGGGCCGACCTCGGCAGTTATCGTGGCCCGCTACGCGTAACGTCGCGGGTAATCACTGTCCCCACACCTGTAGGCCACCTCGCGCAATTATAACAGCATCCTTATCTAACCACTGTCAGGACTTCCTCTGGCAGTGTGCGCTCTCACTCCCACCAAGGACGAAATGGTGAATAAACCTACATACATGCAATGTAACTTTCTGTCACATGCTTCGAGGGCTCCGATGCCCCTTTACCATTACAGTACTCGACATTACCGATAAAACATGAATTATGAATACTACATATTAGCACAAATGGAGCATTATACAGGGTGAGGCAATAACTATATCCACTTTGAATATTGCCGTTATTTGTAATAATGTGAAAAAATGTTATACAAAACTTACACGGTATAGAGGGAGGCATATTGTAACACAAACATTTTTTGCGTGGGTGAATGCATAGAGGTGATTTCAAGGTCATCCCTATTGTTTTTAACGGAAAAGCAACCGCGTTGCCGATCCTTAGGATCGGCGCCCTTCCGCTAGCGAACCCGTTCGGCGCGATGAGCCGTGTGGCCACCGTACGAGGCCCCATTACTCCCAACGTGTTGCCCCTATAGAGGGGCGTGGCACGGATTACGGCGGACGAAGTCCCGGCCAGGGCATCTGCAGGACAGCCGCGCATGAACAGACACCACCCGACAATCCACACCCACCACCCCCATAGTATATCGATAATTCCAGGAGAAAGTTCATTAAACGATTTTAATCATACATGTTTCTGTTTATCTTGATTTCTATTTGGTATAATAAATAACAATTTGCATTTTAAGGCAGGTCGCAGAATGTTCAACAGTATCCTTCAAAGAGATAATTGTTATAACAGTTAAGTTCTTGAAAATAATAAATTCCTCTCTCTTATCTGAATTCAACGAATAGGATTTTTTCTCTTTTTTCTAATCTTTCGACTATCATTGACCAGTGGTAGGTCATTTGTGGTCAATGGTCAGGTGGTTTTAAGAGGTCGTCTCTCTTATCGAACTGGACGAATAGGGTCACTTCTCTTCTTTCTTTATTTTAACATACTTTCTATATGTTTATTTATTTTTTTTATATGTATGTTTAGTCTTAAGATTTTACCACTGACCCCACCGCCTCCCACTTAATGTATTTGATTTAACATAATCATTTTTATTTAATGTAATGTTTTTTATTCTACACTTTTGAACTAGCATTTTAGAATGTCATCGTCACCGAACGAAGACATCTGTACCATGCTTGGACTTTTTGTTTACTGCGGTTAGTTTAAATTCGTTATGATTATTATTTTGATGATTGGTTAATCATTATTGAATTACGACAGTTGTAACATATTGTAAAATAATTGTACTGTATACCGAGCAGTTATGACTTCAGTTTCTTTTTCTCGCATAGCCCGCTTCTCCCGGTCACTCTGCAATGTATACAAGTGATCTGTCGTGTCGTAAGTCCCGAACGATCGATCCCACGAATCAGCGATCCGATCCAGAGATGGGCATTAACTAGTTAAAAAATTATTTAAATAACTATTTGAATAAAAGATACTTTATCTTTTATCGTTACTCAAAGCTTGAATAAAAAAGTAACTTTATCGACGAGCGTCGATTAAATAACTTTATTCACCGAGAATTATCCGATGAGTAAAAGTTACTTTTTGTAATCATGGCGTTTCACTCATAGCGTTGCCGTTACTTTCATCTTTCACTTTTAACTTTATCCGAAAACTTAGTTACTTTTTGTAATCACGGCGTTTCACTCATAGCGTTGCCGTTACTTTCATCTTTCACTTTTAACTTTATCCGAAAACTTCGAGTAAATCTATAAATAGCTTTGGGCCAAAGCCAGGTAGAAAAAACGCGCTGACGGCGTCAAGGATCGAACGTCGAAGCCTTCGATTCGAAGGCTAGCGACCGACAGTCGACATACATTGTAAACACTTAACAGACGTAGATGAGATAAGGAATCACGCACGAGTGAAAATTTAAACTTTTACACTTTTCAATATATATTAATGAAAGTGTCATGAATGAATTGAAGAGATTCTCGCGATGAAAATAAGTCCAAATTTGAGTGTAATTGAACAATTTTTACTCATACGTAATGTTGCGAATAAAAATGTTATATTATTGAATCTTTTTGGAAATTGTTTATTAATTGTTATTGCA
>NW_015374163.1:6265-34459 GCF_001272555.1 Dufourea novaeangliae | reverse complement strand
CAATGAGTAAAAGAAAGTTTTGTTCGATAGCAATAGCCGCTGTGACCGTGCAGAAAAAATATAAAATTAGGGAAGTTATTTCTAAAGGTCTTTCGTACGTATAAGATTCTTAAATTAATATCTTCCAAGCTTTCATTTCACTGTACGTAACATATTAATGTAATGGATTTAAAATAAAGGTAACATCTAATTGTAAGAATAATTTTTATATATATAAGAGAATATGTATTTGTGTAATATAAAATTTAAATATTAAAGAGGAATAAATACATCACCCATTTTTGTAAAATGCTTCTTAAATTAATATTTTCGAACCTTTCATTTTACTGGCAATTTACAAAATGAAATTATACAATAATTAAAACAAAAAGTAAAACCGTCGCATCGGGATTCGAACGGGGTTTCGGACGAGGTCTTCATCATGAGCGCGTGAGAGAAATCATGCAGCTCTCCGCGTTTAGGACGTAAACTTTAGGTTGCTTGGGATTTGGGATTTTTGACCTGGCTTAGGCCACTCGACCGTCGCGTCGTAAACGTGTGACGTAGGACTTTTGCCGAGGCACCCGAAGCAGAGCGCACACAGACAGAGGTAGAAAACGCTTGTGTGGGGTGTCGCCGAGTAGGACGTAGTGGGGGCAGAGCTCACACGGACAGGCTAGAATATGCTTGTGTAGAATACTCTTGGCCCAAAGCTATTTATAGATTTACTCGAAGTTTTCGGATAAAGTTAAAAGTGAAAGATGAAAGTAACGGCAACGCTATGAGTGAAACGCCGTGATTACAAAAAGTAACTAAGTTTTCGGATAAAGTTAAAAGTGAAAGATGAAAGTAACGGCAACGCTATGAGTGAAACGCCATGATTACAAAAAGTAACTAAGTTTTCGGATAAAGTTAAAAGTGAAAGATGAAAGTAACGGCAACGCTATGAGTGAAATGCCATGATTACAAAAAGTAACTTTTACTCGTCGGATAATTCTCGGTGAATAAAGTTATTTAATCGACGCTCGTCGATAAAGTTACTTTTTTCTTCAAGCTTTGAGTAACGATAAAAATTTTTTGACCTTAATTTTTTTAATCACGATTTTTATTTAAATAAAAATTTTGCCCATCACTGATCCGATCGAAGGGATGGCGGGAACAGTCTGTGGGGCGGTGTCTGTGCTTGCGGGGCTGTCTTGCGGATGCCCCGGCCGGGACCTCCTCCGCCGTAAGCCGTGACACGTCCCCCTCTGGGGGCAGCACGTTGGGAGTAATCGGGTCTCGTACGGTGAGCACGCTGTACATCCCGCCGAACGGGTTCGTTGAGGGAAGGGGATCGATCCTACAGTGTACATATTCCTTATCCTCTCACTTCAAATAATTATTATTTTCGATTCTGCTTTAATAAAAATTCTGTATTCGTCTTTTTACGTTACACGTGGTTTTCCTCCATTTATTCTTTATTCATGATTTATTTTCAATGGAAAACAAAATATGAGAAAAGGTTCGGTTTCATTTGTTGCGCAGGTTCCTTTGATGCATGCTGACTTGCTTGTCCATAGTATAAGCGCAACGCGTAGCCAACGCTATTGCAGGAGCTTGGCCGACAGATTCGCACTCTGATTGGTCGAATCGGGCGAAACGGGGCGTACTATTGGCTTCAACTGCTCATTGCGGAATTAATTTAAAAATCTCCAATTTCAATAGCAGCTTATCTTGTAGCTAAGATTTCAAGGAATATGGGTATATATTTTTCAAATTTTTAGACCCCAGCCTCTTTTGGTCGAATTTGCAAAATAAAAATTTGTTTAGTATTTTCCGTGTTAGAAAAATGATTTTTCAATTTAAACAAAATGTATTCGAATGGGCCACACTTTCTCGGTTACATCAAAGGAAGGATGGACTCAATACGATAAATATTTTTCGACATAAAAATTCATAAGTACACTCCGATTTCACGAAAATAGGAAAAAATTGCAAACTTTGACGGCCATATTTCATTTTGAAACAAATCCCTGGTATCAAGTGCAGAAAGCGATCGATTTCACGTGGCATGACGCTAATATATTTATATAATAATATATTTGGGAATAATATATTAATATATTTATTAATGTTCCACTGTATGAAAATTCATTTACGTGCACACTCATGTCACTCGATTAATTTCTGTTAAAAAGTGTAAACGATTCGTATTTTATTGTGAATACTAAAAATATTCAATGCCATGATAAATGATTCGTATGGTCATTAAAACGTGACTCGAATACTTTCGTTGAGAAAGTGCTCATGCAGTATTAATGCTGTATTAATGCTGGGAACAGGCACAGTCAGAATGTATGTACGTAATTGTCTTTTATAGATGCATGTGAAGTGTGTAGAACTGTGTAATGACAATACATTCGATTCATCAAGCTTATTCCATTAATATTTACATACTGTGTCCGATATAAATTCCTTGAAATCGATGGAGAAAAAATGATAAAATTAAATTTATAATAGCAACAATTTTGATAAGTGGAGATTTTATTTATTTTTCTTACGATAGGTCATCCTGGCAAAAGAAATGTTTTACAGTAAATTCATCCTGTTATCAATCGGCTTCGAGATGGATTTATAACTGCTTTCTCGGAAGTGACATAAGAATTTATGCAAAAGATAATTAAATCCCAAGAAACCTTACGGCCCCGTGTGTCTTCTTGCAAGAACTTCAATGAAAAGTTCAAGATATTATACAGTCATTCGTTGTAATTTCTAACGTTGTTTGAAACAGGATTATGTTTTCGCATGTTTAATAGAGCCAGTGCAAGGTTAATAATTTCTTAACAAATAATTCTTGCAAAAAAATTCCGACACAGTGAATATTTAAAATATACAATAGCCGGATGTATGTGTACAACACAAATAATTCTTTTCTGGATATTGTTTCTTTCATGTTTTTTTAATTGCATAACAAACATCTCATATCACTAACTGACAAGTGGATTTTCATGCAAATTCGTATTTTTATGGGCTAATTTGCAAAAATAAATATTATGTATAACGTTATTTTTTGTGCTAAGGATTTCAGGATAACAAATATTTTATTCATTAATAAAACTTTTTTATTACATTATGTTCGGTATATGTATGATGTTATGAATGTATATATAATACTGCCGGTCATAACCGTTCATAAGTATTCATAATATTATATGATTAAACTCATAGGAAATGAGTCGATTGTTATTTATATGTTTATATTGATAACTGTACCCACACCTACATATTCTGCCATGTACTATATGTAATTTAATCAATATAGCGTTTATTACAATTCACATGAAAACTCTGAAGATTCGAAACTTTGTCATAATGAAAAATAACTGATGATAGTCCATAAGTTTATGATGCAAGTAATGGCAATAAACACCAGAACATTTTTCATGGGGCGATTTATTGACCATCAACCTTATACTCGTATATACGATTCCACGAAGGTACGGATTACGGATAGATATTAATAACACTATCCCTGACAAAAAGTATGTGACAGAAAAGCTAAAACATTTGTTAGAAAGTCACGTAATTCTCCCATTTAAAATTATTGTTTCGTAAACAGCGAAAGCAATGTAATGAAAACCCATACATGTGTAAATAATTTGTACCGTCATCATATTAACTTGTTTTATAGAATACCTTTTGTCAACAATAGAATAAATGTTATGTTTTGTATACAAGTTAAAGCTTATTTTCAACATTATTAATTACAATAACAAGTTGTTGGTATTATTAAATCAATTTCATCATTCAATCACTCAGACTTGACTGTCTGATAAAAAAGTTTTCATTCATAAAAATTTCAGCGACTGGTCATCGAAAGTGCAGGAACCATTGATATATATCTGGGTGGTCAGAATGAAAGTGCAAGCCGTCGATGTTTCGCAGAAGTTTACGTGCTTTAAATTATTACATGCTCACCTGGCGTAACCTGCACACGCGGTTACTCAATGAATAAGATTTATAAGTTCGTTCATACGCGACACGAATTGTAAAACAGTTGACTTACGACAATAAATTCACTTGCGCTTACGAGGCTACTCAAATCGATGTGGTTCTCATTACAATGAGCTGCTCTTTTGTTTTCACTGAAATAAGGTTACACACGATGTTCATTGCGTGAGGTATTCATTAATCACTATTAGGCATTAGGAAGGGTTAAAATGCGCTTGTTTATTTATTAGGTTGATGCAAAAATAGTTGAGATTCTTAACCTCCAAATTTAAAGGAATATACCACAGTTTATACTGTACTTTATTATTAATAATCGATATAATCGATACAAATCGAACTATTAGATTCTACATATTTTACCAACAAGAAACAAGTTTATTTACCCTAGATTTCTGGGGCCCATAAATTCTTCGAAGGCATTTTTAGCTGTCGTTTGAGTATTGACGATCTTCTCTTGCAGGAAGTTGTCCGGATGCTTAAAAAAATTGTAATCCATCGATGGGAGGTCTAGTAAGTATGATGGATGAAGCATAGCTCCTAACCCAATTCGTGCAACTTTTGCAGCGTTGGTTGTGCGACGTGCGATCGAGTATTGTCGTGCAAAAGAAATCGGCCCTTTCTGTTGATCGATGCTAGACACAGGTGTATTAGTTTTCGGTACATTTTGTCGATTTCCTGATATTACTTCTGGACTGTGATTATTTCATTAGGATTCAGAAAGTTGTAATAGACCATTCCAAATGCAGGCCACTAGACTGTAACCATAACCTTTTTTTGATGCAACTTAGGTTTGGAGGAGTGTTTTCTTGTGTCACCTTGGTCCAACCACTCTGCGGAACGTCGCCGATTATCGTAAAGAATTAATTTCATTGCAAGATGTGCAGAACAGATTGGGCAACGATGATTTTTTTTGTATTTTCACTTATCTCATATGGAACCCATTTGTCAAATTTCTTTGATTTCATAATTTGGTGAAAATGTCGAACAACTCTTGATTGGTTAACGTTGAGTTCTTGTGCGATTTCTTGAGTCGTTTTGCGTATGTTCGCTTCGATAATTGCCCTCAATCGGTCCCTGTCAATCACAGAAGGACGTCCACGGCCCTTCTTACCTTCAAGGTCTTGGTCTCCACTGCGGAATTTTTGGAACCATTATTGATCAGCAGTACGTTCATTAACGATCCATAGGACGAATACTTTCTTAATATTGCGAGTCATTACTAAATTTTAAATTCATAAAATAAAATGACTTGAATTTGCTTTTTTTCAATCTTTAATTAGACTCTCTAGAATACAAAAATTGCACACTGAAAATTAAAGCCTAATATAGGCGATTAGAGTGAACTTAGCGCTTCAAAATGAGATATAACATAAACATGTATAAGTAAAATTTTATTCTAATCTAAAGTACCAATAAGGCCTAAATTTGAAAATAACAATAACATGTGTGGAAAAATAAATACATATAGCAATAACGTTTTTTATTTAATTATAAGTACAGATTATTATCTTTCGCTTATAAGTGTTGTTCATCTACAGAGTATATAAAAAATAATATCCGTCGATTATTAATAGCTACGAAGGCAAGAAAGGGTCTAGCCGAGTAAGCATGAGAAAACGGCCCCCGCACCAATTTTTAGTATTTATGTTTTCCAAATAATACTCTTTGCCTAAAAAACAACTGTGAGTAATTTCAAATCTCTATCCCCTCTCATAAGGGTGATATGGGGAGAGCAACCCTAAACTTTATCATTTTTTTCTCAACAACTAGTTAAAATATTTGAATGCTTCAAAATGCAGATAGTAGGTAATTTTTAGCTTTAAAAGATATATTTTTCCGAAATTGTAAATCAATTATTAAGGTTAGAAATAAAGGAATTAATTTTTGGGGGGTCCTTTTTGCAAACATCCCTTCAAGTGACACCTACCAAAAAAATCAGAAGTAACGCGTCACTATTTAGTTTATTATCGATATAAGTTACAGGAGGGTCGGATTGGTGGAACATATTTAAAAAAAAATAAAACCAATATAATACCTCTCGCAGATTATACTAAAGGGGCCGCATGATTAATAGGAAGGCCGAAAAAACGTGCATGTTTGGGAATTTTTTTTAGGCCAATCTAGAAAACTGTATTGATAAATGTCATTACGTTGTAAAAGTTACATATTCGGTAAGTTTCAGAAATTTTTTATCCAACAATAATACATAGTATTCATGAAGCGCATTTTTCGTGAAAATCTTTGCAATGACTGCCGCTACTTGAAAATGAATAATTTCAAATAAAAAATTCGAAAGGTTTCAGATAGATAGTATGTTAAAATATTTAGGAAAAGAACTCGTTTAAAGTTTTGTGCGTCGTTTTCACTTTAATAAAAAAGTAATTTTTAACTTACATGTTATTCTATACTTGGACTACTAACTTCTGTATCACAAAGGGAGCATTAATGGTAAAATCAATAAGATTGGCCTTAATAATGCCAAAGATGTTATTTTACTTATACCAAAGAAAACATATAATGTCACACAGTCTTCCGGTCTAACAAGGTATAAATATACTCGTTTATAATACCACATTTTTTTATATTCTTTCGTACAAAATTTCTACCTAATGGGTTGAGCAAATGAACAGAGGGATTTTGTGCAAAGAATAATGAATCCTCTTATTCCCAAACTATTGAACAATTACAAAAAAAAATATTTTTTGTTTTTTTGACTATATTGCATGGCAAATAATTGACAGGAACATTTGAATTTTTGGAACGTGTTTAATGCCATGCTTTTTTTTGCAATATTGAGAAGTAACTTAATCTAGGGACTGGAGATTTCCCATTCGCGTAAAATATTGAGCGTAAACCGTGCCATAAAAAAAGTGCATACTTTTTTTACAAAAAGAACAATATATTTTATATCTTTTACGCTCAAATATGTAAAAAATGCATATTTATTTAGTTTATTGGATATTTATATTTTTAAGTATGTTCCGTCCGCAATACGGACTTTCTACCTAGCCCAGGGGGGTACAAACCTTCTACGGCGGAGGAGGAATGCATGATTGCACCCGCGGTCTATCATCCTCTGGGGTAGCACACCGCATCGGTCCATGTATTCAACGCAACTGCCGCGCAGATAGTCCCTGATCACCATTCGTATGGAGTTAAAGGCGTTGAAGATGTCAAGTCACTTTCTTGCGAGACGACTGAGACTGAGTTGCACGACAGGTGCGCCGCAGGGCGGGAAGCTATTACTTTTTCGAACTGTTTCTCTGCCTCACGCAGTAGGCATATGGTTCGATATGCGGAGGGAACTTCCGCGGATATGTCCTGTTTCCGGAACAGAACCATCCACGCTTGTTTCCGCGGTGGGGGAAGTGGCTTCTGTAAGCAGCCATTAAGCAGTCGCCTGAGTCTGGCCGCAAGGACGCCATTGGTCAAGATGCAGACCCGCCCGGGTATGCCATTCGGGCGTGGTGCCGTATTTCTGGCATAGACATAGAAATATAGACTGCGCATCTCCCTGAAATGGGCGTCCGAAGTTTAGGAAGAGATAGATAGCTTTCGGAGCAATTGGCGTCTCTTTTTAAATCTAAGTAGTGGTGGGTGAAGTTATGGAGATCTGCATTTTGAATGGTTGACTCAGTTATATCAGAAAGAGATAGCATATCCTTCGAAAGTATCCAGTTTCTTTTTAAAGTTGAGACACCGGCCCAGCCTGACGCGCAGTCTAGATTTCTACGTCTATGATTCCTGACGGCAAGACGCCGCATAACCCTGGTTAACTTCTCTTCCATGACCCGAGAGCGGTGGACTAGGTTGATGGGTCCAGTATTTCTGTGGAGATTATTCCCCTCTCCTCCTGTGGCGAAGGGGGTGTTTATTACCTACCGGAAGAACTGGGTGTCCATATTTTCTGTGACCGGCGGTACCCAGGTATGGAGCCTTTCCAGCTTTATGTTGTATGGGCGCTACCATGGGTCACGGTCGATCGGGTGGAGCAGTTCTTCCCAGCCCTGGGCTTTGGCCCTTCTGATGTCTGACTGCAGGGTTCCGCGAGTCTAGCGGCGGGCCATACGCAGTAATGCCGCCTCTTCGTCCTAGCCGTGTCTACGACGGCGGCTGGACCTGGACCAGTACCGAGCATCCACGCTTGCGGACCGAAGCTTTGCGATCTCGAGCGACTATCAAGACACCCACTATCTCCAAGGAAGTTCTTCTCGGCTTTTCCGGTTAGGCGACTACCAAGCCGGCTGCCATCAAAGTGACCTTGTCTAGGGGTCGGAGCGCCCGTCGTGGTGACGGAGCGTCATGTCGGCGACGAGTGCCGGCGTTTTCCGAGTGGGCGACATCCATAAAGATGTGGAGGTGGTCTGACAAAACTTCCACCGCCACCAACACCCTCCAGCCAATCACATGGCGCGGGTTGGAGGAAGTGGCCTATGTAAAATCTACGATGGACTCCATCTGCCATCGTACATACGTGCTCACTTGACCATTCCAACGTGGCTTCACCTTTTGCACGTGGGCCTTATAGTTCCCGAGGACAAGCCCTGGGTAGGATAAGTACCGAGAGATGCATATTCCCACTCTGCTTAGACAGTTTTCATACTAGGCGAGACAGTAGTTGAGCCCCATAGTAGCAACCCTACACCGTGATGTTCCCCCACTATGGGGCCATGAACCCAGTTCCTCGCACAATGAGCGAGCATGGCGGGTGTGTACAATTGCGATATCACCCCCATATGATCGCCACGGAGCCGGGCGTGTCCCTGGAACGTACGGCTCCGCGGTGCTCGCCAGCCCGACCGATTACTCCCGCAGGGTCTGCAGAAGCAGGTCCTGGGAGAGGGGGGGGGGGACCGTGGCAGCCTTCTCGTTCAGTCCCTTCTCTTTTTCCCCGCCCTTCCCTAGGACTGCGGGGGAAGGAGGTGTCGAATCCCTTTTCGATGGAGGTCCCGCCTTGCCTTGCTGTGCCGGACCGGCTTTTGCAGGGATGTGTTCCGTGGGAATGGCCGCTAGGTCTGCCTGCAGTTCTTTTCTAGGAGGGTTACCAATGCCCAAGAAACCCTCCCAGGACGGCTGCTGTCGCTTTGCTTTTGATCGGAGGCGCTTGTTTGCGTAAGGACGCTGCCCCTGTCTTCCCATTTGCCGTCCTCTTACGGACAGCCTCCTCCCTCAGCGGTGCCCATTTGTCCCGCATCTTAGTTACCTCGTCCCCCGTGGTTGACCTGGGCCTTCAACTGGAGGTCCTGCTCCCACAGACTGTAGGCGTTGATGACACCAACGAGTTTATTGCGCAGCTCCGTCGTCGCTGCTTCGGCAGTACGTGACGGCAATCGAAAGTACTGCACGTACTGCTACTTTAGGCTGGTGGGCCTAAGTGCTATATCTTTCACCTTCCTCATCCTTTCGATGGTTGCGCAACTGGAGGTGGGGTTCAGCCTTCAATTCTCTATCCGCGAGAATGCGGTGAAGGGACGCGAACATCTTGGCCAACGGCTCCTCCTCCTCCCCGCAGTCGCCAGGGGCGTTTTCCTCACCGCTCCCTCACGCTTCCTCGTCAGTCACCCCCAACACTCAAGATCGAAACCCTAATCTGGCTGAAGCTCCCCATAGACAGTGCGTATCTTGGCCTGGATATATCCCCAGGCCGGGATATTGCAGATTTCGTTCTGGAGACACCCCCAGGCACATGATCCTCTCCAACGCGAGCCCTGCTGCTGCCCTGGCTTCGCGTTACGGGACCCTGTCTTTCTAGCTGTTCTGCCACCCTCACCTCCTCTACTCTTTGGTCGCTATCCATCGCTGGCCTATCATGAGACCTCCACTGTTGTGGTGGTACATCCCCGGCTAATCAACCTTATTGATACTAAGTGATTCTACAAAGAATGTTATGTGTTAGGTCCACCCTATAAATGGTGCAAAAGTTCTACGTCACCCCTATCAAGTAGGCGACACCCGATCTGATCAAGTGTCCGACCTAAAGCCACCGCTCAGGGTATGCAGGGCGACGGACCAGGACCCTCCTGCCATTCCTGCGCCCTATAATCTTAATCACGATGACTTCTGACTCGCGCTTTGATTGGTCGGGGTTTATCGTTAATATCTCATTAACAAAGTCTCAGACAACGTTTTTGCTAAGAAAAAACTTGTATCAAATCACCTCACGAGTCTCCTGTTTTTGGGACCTTCAACATTTTTGTTACACCTTGTAGAATTAGGAAGTTTTGTAAATACTATGATACTGGTTATGAGAAATTTTGGTGTCGCACGCGACTCAGTCGCGTCATTTCGCATCACGCGCGGCTGACGGTCGTAGGGTACATGTATATACATTGGAAAAATAATTTTAAATTGTTGCAAATATGACGTTTACGTGCAGTGGCGTAGAACAGTGTTTTTGGGACAGCCTCAAATGATCGTTCAGTTCATATGAATGGTTCGAATTCAAAACTTTCGCCTTTGCACACTTCTCAGGCTTCGAAGAAGCCTTCGTGAGCCGATAAAGAATGGTATTTAGAATATGCATGTGCACTATGAAGTCGATTGGATGAATAGTGAGGCAGTTGTTATGCCCACCGTTTTCGAAAATGCCTCTATCGAGAAAAAAGCGTTTAAAGTTTTAGAAGAGTTTTGTAGTTACGTCAAATGGAAATTTTGTAATCTACCTTTAATCAACGATACAAGCACCATAAAACTGACCCTCTTCTGCAGTTTCAGCCTAATTAATTGACAAAATAATTATTAATCAATAACTTATTAATAATTTCTAATTTGACTTGTGCAGCGTCATGACTCGTTTCATTCATATTGTTGTATCTTATCAATACATGTACCCTTTAAAATATATATTTAAAAAAAAATGTATTTTTTGAAGTGGAGAAGCGTATACGACCCCTTAAAATTGAATGCTTAAATAAACGATATATACATTTGCATAATAATGGTACATATTAAATATATATTTTTAACGACAAATTTTTATTTGTTGTTCTTCGTTAGTTTTCTGTTCTCTAATGCCAGCTCCACTCCTGGTTTTAACAAACTTCATAAGATTGCAAACATTAAAAAGAGAAAAAATACTATGACATTTTCTTTAATGATTTCAAACAGAATAAAGCGTAAAAGATACTTGTAATAAATTTAGAGTACAAGCGGATACCGAATTTGCTCCGTACTCAAGTGCATATCCCACTTTTCTCAACTACTCCAACATTCCTTCTCACATATTCTGCTTTAATGGAACGTTTACAAACACTGCCCCCTTTTGCTATATTGTCTTTATGGTCATGTATCTTTTAAAAAATGAAGCAGTAGGTGCGATTGATCGTTATGATGCATGACACGTACCAGCTACACCCTGGGGACTAATCCACTGGCTATGCACAAATTGCCGATAATATCGTGTACAATGTACATAGGAAAATGCTCAATAAGCTTGCTTTGCTTTCACACATAAAAATACTTGAATTTCTTTTTAATTTCAATGGTAAAAAAGTCGTTTTTGTAAAAAAAAAACGGCATCTTGTACCCCTTCTACCTCCTGTAAGTACCGCAGTAGCAATTAGTAGTGGCTCATTTTTCTTTAGTATTAAAGCTGGGGCTTTGCCCTTTTAAACGAGACCAGAAAAAACACAGAAGTCCACAGAAGAAATTTTATAATAATGAATGGAAATGGAAAACATTCTGTAAAGTATAATTCCAAAAATATCAGAGATATCAAACTGCCGTTTGGTATAATTCAGATAAATTAAACAAACAACAAACTTAAAAACAATAATTGTAGGTTTCAAAAATTTCGGGATTGGCCTCTTCAAAGGCGTAAAGTCGCGTTAAAAATGAATTCATGCGAAGAAAAATTATACCAAATTATAGCTCAAATGTTCGAAAGACAGTTCGAGAAAAAAAGTAATTCGGAATTGGTTAGTGACAGATAATTTGTTTGTTTAATAAATGTTAGCGCAAATTAATCGTTGGTTATTATTTTACGTTAGGGCCAGATATTAATTCAGCACAACCTATAACCCATCAATTTTCTTCCTTTATTAATCCTAAAAATGATTACCACAAATAAGTTAGGCTTAGATTGGAATATATAAGAATGATGTTCGCCATTAGGCGACCGCCTACGCCAAAATGAAGTGACCCGTAACCTAATTTTAATAAAAGCTGTTTGCGAGTATCTCGGAAACTAAGACCGAGCGACGGTAACAAGTATAGAGAAAAGTTGTTCAGAATGGTGACCCGAGGAACATATTTTAAGGTCATCGAAATTGTTGAGGTGTGCCTCTTTGTAAATAATTACCCAACAGTTTTTCATTATGACGATGCCTTTGTAAATCGACTTTTTACCGCCTTTGGGGCCCATCTGCCCCACTGTGCGTCACGGAAAACTGTATCAGCTGCATTATTTACATTTATAAACTATCACATGGTAAGCTGTACAATCCAGGGTAATTAATATAGATCAAATTTTACTACATACATGTACCAATCGATTTTTTCGATACACCCTGTATAAAAATAATTTTATATATATTTCACTGGACGCTTCAGTCTCCGATCACCACGAAGCCACGCATAAAAATAAGCAGAAGGTGCAAAAGATTAAACTCGAAGGAGCGTATCAGGAAAGTTGGACTTAATTTCTTAAGGTTATAAGTATGGAATTTTCCATAGCGTTGAACCTTCTGGGTCGCGGCTGCGACGCCAGGATTATTTTTCAGGAATCTTCACCTCGTAATTGCTGCACAAACTCATGGTCAAAAATTCAACAAAGAACCAAGTATGACCGGGTCTGTGTGGCTTCTGGAGCCGTCTTCTCTCTTTTTTCTTTTTCTACCCAAACAAAACTCTTTTGCTTTGCCTCGCCTTCCTTTTGCGTTCGTGACTGCTCCCTGACCGAACGGTGTTCTCAACCGTTAACAGCTAGCCTTCGTGGTATATACTTCTTCGAGGCCACCTTCCTCTTTCACGTACGACTTCTGTATAGTTTCGCCATGATGTTGTAATAACCATAATTATCGGGCTGACAGTACCGACTTCGAATTTACTTCTTGTACCCCGTGTTATTCCGTAAGCAAGCCAGCCGATTGATTCGACTTGTATGTATAAATCTTCATATTCTTTTATTTGTAAAATTAATTCGCTATATTTTCATTCCCCCCTTCATGCATCTAATTGAATGCCTCTTCTCCGAAATTACCCTTTACTCCTTCCTTATATGATTTGGATTTATTTTCAATATTCTGTATTAATATTACTTTGAAAGTGGATACGCATTTTGCAATACAATTGGAGTTTTCATAAACCACTACGCAGGGTAAAATACAGAATGTATACAGAATAACCCGTTTTAATCTATAAACGCAATTACAGAACTTAGGTAGGTAGGTACTCTCTTTCGAGGAGGATACCTTATGATGGATACAAGTCATGTCTAGGTATAAGTGTCTCCAAGATTTCATAACGACCATTATTATTTTCGTTGGTCTTTATTTTTGGTTTTTGAAGGTCGTTCAAGGTTATTATTTACGATTTTTTAAAGTCTTCCTTTGTTGAACGGCTACAAGCTTTTCCTCGTTGTAGAAATTTGTCGATGCGGTCATAAACTTGAGGTGAACATATAAACATGACAGGATTTATCAGCACGCGTGTTTACAAACATGGAATATCTGCTTCCAGGGAGTTACATCGTACATTCGTTCGGAAGAATCAACATTATTATGATATTTATGACCAGCATCTCGCGTTCTCCATTTCAACAGCGATTGAATGTAGGACGGCAGACAGTAGGTCTAGGGAAATTGTTGATACGATTTTTGTTTCGCGAGGATGACGACAAAATTATAGGGCAACTGCACGGTTACCTGTACCGTGAAAGATTTCCAGTTCACCGACACTCGAATAATGTAGTGATTCGCAATTGTGAAGTTCGTGCTTTCGACGATGTATAACTATCATTCAAGGGTAGAATAAAACTAATGCATTGCTTATAACGTAACGTAAAAAACAAGTTAATCAATGCCAATACAAATATTTGAACAAATCTTATTCTTTCTTGTGTTTCTGCCCATATTAATGCAACACACTAGGCATTGTGAACTGCATATTTTAATGAAATAGTACCTACATTGTTCTGCCATATCTTTGTGCCTTACAAGAGACACTTCGCGTGTTGTTACATTGACCTTTATGGCGTGTCTAAGAGGTTATGCTAGGCTGATGGTTATTTCTGGATGCCTTTTACTGAAGATGGATATGCTTAACGTATTATCAAATGTTTATGTATCATATAAAAAGTCGTACATTGTATGAATAAATCTACTAAATTTTACCAAGAATATGTTAAGTTGTCTGAAAGTTATGGAAAGACAATTAAGGAAAAGCTTGTGATTTAAAACTACCTGAAATAGAAAAGACATAATGAATTTCTTAGTTTCTGTTAGAGCCGTGATCGTTTAACGAACGGATTTTTACACGTTCATCTGTTGATTTTTGGTATCGGCTTAAAGTTGAACATTAAATTTTGACCAAACATTTTTTATAAAAAAATGTTTTAAAAGTAAATTTTTTATAAGTAAATATTTTGATGTAACTACGAACAACAAAAAAATTGAATTCTATCAGTACTGCATACATACAGTGTGTTCCTATTAACTGGAAACGCAGGAATGTCTCGTAGACCGTTGAAGATATGAAAAAAATGTTTTTACAAAAGAGTTGTTTGGCACACAGTGGGCACTATGTGGTATAAATAATTTTTTTGTGGGTTGATTAGTTTGGGAGATTTGGGAGGTGGAATTCTGCTCTCTGAGCAGCAGTTGTCCTACTCTGATGTACGGGGTGAATCTCTCGCTGCCAGGGTGGAAAGGTAAGCCTCTTGCTTTGTGGTTCAAGGGCCATAACCCTAAATGTTTCATCGGTAGCTTGCACATAGGCTGCTTAGCAGGAGTAGCTGGCGACTTTTAAACGTCAAAGTAGGCGGCTTGCCTTTCCACCCTGGCAACGACAGATTCACCCTGTATGGTATTCCATTAAAAAAAAATTAAGTTGATCTTGAAATCTTTCCCACTACACTACCTACAAAAAATTATTTATTGTAGGGGAACTTGATTTACCTCGAGCATGGTTGTACCACGGTCCTGGTACATATATATATCATGGTTATACTACATATCCAATTTTAAATGTTCGTGGTTTTTTTTGCAAAATTGACAACACTAGTTTATACATAATCCGTGAGAAGTAATAATAGTTTGTAAGCGCTCGCATTGCAAGTCGAAGCGTAGTGACGATTTGAAGACTTTTTCATATCAAAAGTAATTCTTTTTTTTTCTAAACTTCTGTAAATAACTTTATTCCTGTTCAAAAAGTTACCAGCCCTTATTTTAATATAGTTTTGTCACTTAATTTGCCATAGATTGCTGTCGAAAGAAGGGTTTAATCTCTAATCTTTAAATGATACGATGCGGTTTTGGTAATTACTGCAGACTGTTGTACCTTGGGCTAGCAAAAAGGTCCTATTGTACCTTCGACAGGTCTTTGTTTTCTTTTCCGATATTTTATTTCTCTTTTTCTAAACAGGTAAGCAAAGTATCAAGGTGCCCCTGAATAAAAACAGAATAAAAAAGTTATAAAGACTAGGAATATTAGAAACATAGAAATATTAGATATACCGTAAAGACTCATTAAGAAGGTATTAAAATTATTATAAGAATAAAGATTAAAATAACCCTAATACTTCGCACATATAAGTAGTATTGTAAAGCAAAAAATATATATTCATACATAATTAACAAAAACAAGTACTATATCCGAGATACACAGGTGGTATTGTACCATGGGTATAATTACCGTCTTTTCTTTAAACATTTGTAAGTATAATAAAATATATTGGAATCATTCTACAAAAATTAAGTTCTTATTAATCAGTAAAATAGATACAATCTGTAAAGTGCGTGCATCATTTAACATTTTTGAATAAAAAAATAAAAACAAAGAATTCAACCAAGGTACAACAGGTTCCTCTACCACGTAATGTGATCCCCTCTATGCCAAACAACTTTTGTAGGAACATTTTTTCGTATTTTCAACGGTCTACGAGATGTTATTGCGTTTCCAATTAAAAGAAACACACTGTATAAAACATGTTATAAATCTTATCACTATTAAGACGCAAAATTCCATTTCTCGTCTTACAACTAAGCAATGTAGGTGGTAATAGGATGTTTCAGAATAAAAATGTGAGGATGAAGGAATTGGAATAAGCATGGAGTTTTTGTATTTTATAATTAGTTAGTGCTGTCGGCTTCATCCCATGTAAAGGTCGTATACATTTTATTATGTCCGTTTATGTTATTCTGGTCTTCTATGTGCATTCAGGTGTTATTTTGATGCAGCCGTACCTTTCGCTCATTAGTAATATGAGAACTGAAGAAAGATACACATTTCTTTCTCTATTTCTTTTTTTGAAATTACTGCATACGGAAATGGTAACATTACTATATACTGTTCTCATTGTCTTTGAGTGTTGCTAATCATATTTACAGAGAAATTTGCTTCATGGTAGATATTATTTTTTCATTTTATAGCAGTCAATAATTCCGACTGGTCTGTAGCAGGATCATTAAGGTGAAAGAAGGATACTTTTAAATTTCAAATTTACCACTGGTTTTGTCAAAAAGTTTTACTTTAAAGTTTTCTTATTCGATTTTGTTAAGTATAAAATTAAGTATAAAAATTACTGACGGTTTGTAAATATAACATTTGATATTGAATATTTATTGCAATTTCTTATAAAGGAAGACGACAAATTGTTTGTTCCAGATCATGTGTTTTCAGAATCGATGCTGATGTTCCTTTAAAGTTTAGTATGAGAAATATGAAATTTGCGTATTTTTACAGTTGACATATACACACCTACATAAGTGGTGTAAACAGTGTGTTTATATTACAAAAAATTTTCATTTTCATTAGATTATGAAGGTAGTTGTGGATGTGATTTTATAGGTGCATTGCAGACATTTATTTGGAAATATGAATAGCAGCAAACGCATGTTACTAAATAGTAAATGTACATGTGAATTAGTAGAAATATACAGGGTGTCTCGGTTAACTTGATCACCTCGAATAATGACTTCACGGTAGACTTTATGAAAATTCTGAGGCGTGAAATTTAAATGACATGAAGGGATTTTTTTGAACGGAATGATCTATTTCTTGTACCATAGATCGATAGCATATCAAAATTTGAGTAAAAATGTTAGTAAAATCTTCATACGTCCTAAACCCACTAGTTAACGAGACATTAACAAATAATCACTCTATTAAGATTGCTGTAAAAATAATCACTGTATTCAAAACGCATCAATTCGAGCACCTATAGCTTCCAGATAGTAAATACGTATTAAAAATTATTTTGTAAACATCTTGTTAACTATTAGGTTAGGACGTATGAAGATTCATACATTTTTACTCAGAATTTGATACTCTATCGATCTATGGTACAAGAATCAACATCACGTCATGATCATCAAAATCACGTACCTTATAAGATGTACCCCTTGATGCTATTTACGTTACACACCTCAGAATTTTCATAAAGTCTACCGTGAAGTCATTATTCGAAGTGATCAAGTTAGCTTAGACACCCTGTATATAGATATACAAGGTGTAACAAAAGTATTGTAGGTCCCTGTAATGAGTCCTGGCGAGGTGATTTGGAACAAATTTTTCCTTAGCAAAAATGTTACTCGAGGCTTTGTTAACGGGATATTAACGAAAAACCCCGACCAATCAGAGCACGAGTCTGCCGGCCGAGATCCCGCCGTAGCGATTGTCATCTACAGTGTTAACTATTGTAGTCTGATGGAAATTGTGTAAACTTATCTTAAATATGATTCTAATAAGGTGGCGGAATAAACAAAAGCTTTCATCAATTTCAATGTAAGTTCCGACAGTTTGTTGTTTTAAACGCAGTGTAGTGTAGTGATTACTTATATTTAAAACCAGATTTCGGTATTTAAGATAAATGATTCTATTATGTTATTTTTCATAGATGTAGTTTATTGTCTTTGTTTTCATAATCTGAAGTGGCAATCTCGTTTTGTCTATATAGGTCGAAATCGATAATTATATTAAAAGGTGACATTGTGCCTAATTTCGCCCCCTATTCTGATCTTAATTTCGCCTACGGCTTGTCCGTGATTTATGTGGTAAGCTGTTTTCAAACGACCCGACGTAAAGGAAGAAAAATGAATTAGGTGTACTAGATGCTTCAAATAGTGTCATGAGCTATGTGCATCTAAATCTCAAATAGAGATTTATTCTTTGATTTTGTTTTAATTTCAATTAATAAATACAATATTTATATTTTCATAAATAAAATATTTTGTAAGGATATAAAAGTCAACTAACATTAGGAATACGTTTTTTCAAAAGTGAAAAATGCATTTTATTGTATTTCTACTGTTGATTTTGTTTGTATGAATTTTTAGGAAAAAATGATAATAGGGTTTTAAAGTGAATATACAATTTTTTTCAAACTATAATGTCCATTATTTTTCTAACAAAAATCAATAAACCTTAGGGGGAACGAAATTTGAGCCCCTTACTCTATATATTCGAAATATTTTTTTCTTTTTTTTCTAATTTATGTGTGCATGTGTGTGTATATAATAACGTAATGTGAACGTAATTAGAAAAAAACGAAAGAAATATTTCGAATATTTCGTATGATTGTATTCACTGCGTTTCTTATTGATAGGTTTACATTTCGTATTGAATGTGGCTTCCATTAGCTAAAACACATTTTTCAGCTTTATGCATTACATTTTTCCTCTCTGCTGCTATTTTTGTTTTAGATATTGATGTACACGTATCTGTTATTTTTTGTTTAAACCGTTAACGATACGAATTATTGTATATATTTCTTTCGTTCCTGCACTTGTGTGACCCTGAAGATCATTCTGTGTATGTTCATTGTTGAAATCATCTTGATACACAATTTCATACGATATAAAAGAAAGTATATAGCATTCCACTCTAAAAATTTGAGGTCATCTTCATTTCTAAAAAAATAATGCAAACGCAGAAGATTTACATACGCCATTATGTTGCATACAATAAACAGTTCACTACTCCCTTTCATTTTTTCGTCATACTTATCGTTTACGAGAAGAACGCTGTCTAGTAAATCTGTGAACACCCTGTATATACAATAATTTTCCGTTTTTTAGAACATTTTTTATAATATTTCGACTATGCTTTTAATAAAATACTACAAGGACGTTATAATAATTATGTGATATGAAATATATTACAACATTCTTCAGTTAGGTAAAATTATTCTTTATCTATGTAGGTGCCAATGTATATTTTAGAAATAGATAATTTTGAGGATAAAAAATGACAAAACGACATGCAGCCGTTTAGAAATAACAGTGAAATTTTCACGGGAACGTATGTGCTGTCGAAAGATTTAAATATTATTATGAAAATAAATTTACATTCCATTTTACTGATCCTTATGTTACCTTCAGACTAATACAACTATGTTTTTCAAAATTGTATATTTTTGTATTTTTTATTGGAAAGGTAAGAAAGGAAAGTGTAAAAGTACCACTTAGAGAAGTAACCTATATTATTCTTCCTATGAAATATATATTACACCAAGTTAGATTTTTAAAAGATATTCGTTGTATTCGTTTAAAATAATAAAATTTATTAAAGTTCCTACATTGCATATTTTATAAAGTGATTTCAACAGAAGTCAACCCACCGTGTATATCGAATGTTCGGATTCATACATAATTTGCATCATCGGCAGAGGTCAGCCAAGTCAGACCGGTTTTAAAAAAATTGAGCCAGTTATAACGAAAGATAATTAGCCGGTAGCTCAAGAATGTGCTACACATGAGTAGTGCTAATCACGGGGTGGCCGTTGTTGAGGGTATTAGCGTTTCATTTTTTATCTATGCAGACACCATTCTGTCGATTTCTAATCGCTAATCATTACTTTCTCCGACGTAGCATGTCTCGAACTTTTCTCCATCGAAAGATAAAATCTTCGACGTGCATGAAATAATACAGAAAAGAAACGTCACCTTCCGGGTAACAATTCAGCTTACAATTCGTTAATTTTTATTTGAAAAATTTCCTTGACATAATATGTATTGCATCAATAAATGTTTACGCTTGATAATCTATTTGCAAACAACGAGTTTGATTGCACAAAATGTGAGTAGGAGTGACTACAAGATATTAGTTTTGTTACTTTGAAGTTGTTGGTACATTTTGGGTAGAACTCTAATAGTTGCAAATGGTTCCCTTTTTATTTCTGAAAAAAAAAAGTATTACAAAGGTCATCAAGTTTACTAACATAGTTAATGTAAATTTACTCTTTACTCTTGTCAATATATATATATGTAGTGCGTTTACATTTTTTTAGAGCAATATCTGATTTAATTTTAAAATAGTTCTCGATTTATTACTGATGTTTTTGTACCCAAATGTTATAAATGCCTGTCCTTACTAATATCATTCTATACAAGATTTCTCACAAATATCCGAACAATCAAATGTCTGATTTGTTTTTAATGATATGAGATATATTTAAAGCACAATTTGAATGGTTTCGTAGGAGGAATACCATGGAAGACTAATTTTTTTACGGTCATTCTTTATCTATTCGTGCTGGCAATAAGTAGAAATGGAATGCGATGAAAAGTCGCGTTAGTCTAGTCACCACCCAATGTTAACCACACACTCAAAACAAGAAAGTAGTCTTACCGGCAGTTTTTTAAATAAAATTAAAATTAAATTAAAGCCGAGCGGCGACAATATGCAAAGGAAAAAGTGGTTTATAATGTGGATTTCTACAAGCTGCAGTATTTTCTGAGGCATGCTGACACACACTCACGCTCTTTTTAAGGGGATACACCACCCGGGCGGTTTAAAAAAATCGCACTCTTTTCGTTGTTGTTTCAAGTGTTTAGAACATTATATCAAAGTAACTATTCGAAATTCAAGCATCTTGCAAAGTAACTGCTATGGATGCGGGGACGAGTCGTGTTATGCAGAAAAGCCTCGCGGTCCGCATAAGACGGAGATATTATTTCAATACAATTTTTGGTGTCCGCAAGAAAATATGGTTTTCTCGAATACGATTCAAGTTTTTCGTGTCATATACATGATGTCCCCAATTTAAACGTCAAAACTTCGGGAGCGTCTAGGGAGCCAATAAAGTAAGAAAGAAATCCCTTAAAGATTAAGTCTTTGCTCCGTTTTGGAGAAAATTGCAAAAATATCCACTAGAAATTGTTGTGCTGATATTTGATGCACTGCAGTTACGATTCAATATCTCAGTTGCTTCCTTGAGTTGATTGGTATGGAATAAACTTTCTGTTTCGACACTAGATATAAAAAGCTTGCATTGCTTCAAGAAGCCAGCATTTTGAACAGTATTTTCACTAAATAGTTAATAACATGAATAAATAAGTGTAAATAAATTAGTGGGAAGACGAAAGCTGTTTTGATCTTTTTTTGCGATTTTCTCCAAGATGAAATAAAAACGAGCGAATGTCTGAAGGACTTTTTATCTTAGTTTATCGACCCCCTGCACGTTCTCGAAGTTTTAACATTTCATTTGGACACACCCTGTATAGTACACGATAAGGTATGAATGTGGGTTAAGCGGCCCATAGGCGATACGATTTGTTGTACGACTGCTCGTACAACATACGTCGCTTCGACCGTCTAAACAACAGTTCGACCGTCGAATCATCGTATGGTCTATGGGAGCCTTTAGAATGAGTTGAAGACCGTGGACAGGTGAGTGACTTGCGAATGGTGTGTGAATGACAGGTGTTTAGGACCGAGTGTTAATATTAGAGTATCGGTTGCACCTGTCGGGCGTCTTTAAAAATATCCAGTCTGTTTCATAAGAGCGTTGAAACAATATTTGGAAAAGTAACTGATATTTTTCAAAAATTCAGAAATAAGCTTGTAGTACCTACATCTAAAACACTACGACGCGTCGTTAAGAATCTGTCAGTTCGGTTTCGTCTGTCACTGTAAACACTTGAATTTCAGAATGAGTGCTCTGCACGCTAAACGACTCGACGCGACGTTTCTTTGCACACATCCTAAAAGACCAAAATTGACCTTTTCAACGGCGGCTCCTTACATGAAGAAGTCAAACGAGTTCGTAAGGAAGTGAGTGAAACGGTATAGGGCTGCAAAGAATGTTGATAATTTGAAAAGTGAGGGGAAAGGCGTATGACAACTGATAGAGAGGACAAACCATTTTTAAATTTTTAAATATTTCGTAAAAATTAAAAATTTAAAAAAAAAAAAAGTTCTATTGAAATCTACTAGAGAGTGGTCTGGTGACGAGAATTTATCTTGGGTGTTACAAGAAGTTAATAATTCAATTCACCTGAGCCGGGTGTGCACTTCGTGGAGAATGGATTACGGCATCCAAATACTAACGCTGGTCTTTACAATCGTCAGATGCTAATTCGATTGAACATGTCTGGAGCATCATCAAGCTTGAGCTTCGCGAAAGACCTATACTTACTTTAAAGCAGCTATGCCGCCAAATTAAACAAATATGAAGGACATTCCTTGAGAGGTACGCGGGAAACTTGAGAAAAAACATAGAGGCTATCTTTGAAAATGAAGGGGATTATGCACTACATTAGGTAATTGCGTTATACAGTTTTAGATATACTATAATCTTGTTTTTGAATTTTTGAAAAAAATCAATTATTTTTCCAGGTATCGTTTCAACGCTCTTTTGAAACATGCGGTATGTAGAGATTTGGGTACATAGTTCATGTGGCTATGGTTCACATTCTGCATAATAACGGACGAGCAACTGATAACAATAAGTAAAACTGGAGCGAAATCGGAGGAGACGAGTAAAAGTGCTCGATAACTGCTTACAGCAACTGACTAAGAGACTGGTGAAAATGTTTCTAAAGCAGAAGTATTGCTACATGGACCCGGAATAGGTGATTAAAGTGAAATTTTGAAAAATCTTTCTTTATCGCAGACGAATCTTATTCTAAAACTTATTGTGCATTTTCCGCGAAACTACTTTATTTGACCTAGCTGCCACAAAATCAGCGAAACTATTGGGTTTTGACATTAGGAGCGCCACCGTATTTCTGAAGCTCTGTAATCGGGTCAGAGTGCTATACGAGTGTCGTATACCAGTCGTATAAACACAAAACGATTTTTAAATATTTCAAACACTTTGTGCGAATTTACATTCATAGAAGGAGAAAAATAAATTGATGCAGGCCACTTCATTTGTGTGGAATATCTAGTGTGAAAATGAGGATCAATGTGAATTAACGGCTATTTGCCTTCAAACATCTAATTTAACAAAAGGGTATCCTGAAGAAGTGCCGATAATTATTGAAAAACATTAATTATTGACAACAATAGCTTTTTAGAAACAGTGAAAAGTACAAACATGTTTTTCTACATACCTTCCTTTTATGTCTTAATTTGAGATATCAAATAATAAAACTGACAATTACCTTATTATATAAACAATTAACATACATTGTGAATGCAAATATAGTTACGATTATGTGTGCAAACATACGTACATTTACCTGAAAAAAAATAATTGTCTTTTTTGAAATACAAAAAGCAGACATAGGTAAATGCACATAGGATGACTCTTTCCAACAATTAATATATCCTTCTGCATTTTTAAACGACCAACTCTCGTTATTTCCGAAGTCATTTTTTTAACAAACCATTTTTTCATTCTTTCGTTAAATTTAAGAAAATAATGGAAACGGACAGTAATATTGAATGTAGATCCGATAAGGTCCATCTTTCGATTTTGATGAAACTTGGTAAAATTGTTTCAACTACTCTCAAACGGACATTTGTAAAAGCTTTTTTGGAGTATTTGAAAATTAATATACATAGGTACATATATATGTATGTATATCTATACATATATAGATATATTTATATATGTATATTAATTTTCAAATGTGCCAAAAAAATTTTTGTATATTTGGGAGTATTCGAGAGAATTTTACCAATTTTCATCAAAACCGAAAGATGAACATTGTCGGAAACGCAATCGCAATGTCAATACAAAGCTTGCTGCTACACCCATATACACAATAGTACAACCTGCTTTTGGTTTCTTTTGGTGGAAGCCGAACACCCGATGTATCTAACACTTTCTTTCATTAAATTAAATAAAATTAATTAATTAAAACAAAGAATTGTGCATCGAATGACCAAAAACAGTACTAAGTCTGTATATCACAAGGGATAGTTGACCCGATTAGACTGCTTATTTTTTTCGCCACCAGATTGCGTGACGTAAATGAGTAAATCCCAATATATCCGATTTTGTTCAAATTCAGAGAGAGTAGTTCCTCTAAAGTATTCTACATATAGCTTAGAATTTTTTCGATATCTAAATTATTCAATTTTTTCTTATAGAAAGTGTATTTTTTTCTTCAAACTGCCGACATTTCTATAATTATTAAATTCTTTAAAATCCTACGCTACATTGTAGGAGATACATGCCTCTATAAATCAAAGCGCATTTTTTATTTTGGACATTCCAGTTCTTGCCAGGGATGGCGGCCAGCAATAGATGTTGCAGAAGAGGTTTTGGGAATACCGAATGATTCCGACATTTTGTAATATTTTTACTTCTAAAAAATTAGAGAAGAAAGCTAAAAGTTACATTTATTATATCTTCCTACAACTTGAAACTTTTCGTATTAGTAGTTATTTACGAAAAAAGTTCCCACAGTTTAACTTATTTTTAGACGGCCCAGGATGGTACATTCCCTTAAGATAGCCCCCACAAAATCGGGTGCCGTGAAATATGGTATTCGTGTTGGATACGTTATTGCAGAATATCGTGAAACTATTGATTCTCCACAAATTTACTTTATAACCCCTATCATCGTAGCTTTAGCTGTGTGAGCAGGGGCTCCATCCTGATGAGACCATATCTGAGGTCTGTACAATGATGAAGGTTTTAAAACATTTTCGATACGTTATTCGATATGCTCTCCACTTACCGTTGCCGTATTACCATATTCAATACAATCATCAAATTTGACAGAACTCAATTTTTTTCTTTGGGGCTACTTTGAACGAAACCCTATATACGAAGTTCCTGTTTCGTGTATCTCGCATCATCGAGCCATGTAAAGATTGTTCGGTAAGAAAATTGACAAGCAGTTCATAAAACACACGTTACCTTGAGAACAATAAGTACGATGGGATAGCATTTAGTTGCGCCGGCGTTATCGAAAAGATCTGGGGATACGGTGCTTACAAAACGATCTTCGTTATAATCAGGTATCCGTGAGACGAGTAGCATGTGAAGTAAGCGGCAGTAACTATGCATGAAACGCAATTACAATAACTGTGCCATTATGGCGTTACAAGGGAGCTGCGCGGAAGAATTGCAAAATGTGCATCTGGATTCTTTTTGTGTTTCTATATTGTGGGTTCAGTAACGAACCGAGTCGAGGAACGATTCTTTCAATTGAAGAAAACGTTCGGACCTTAACCCGACAGGTTTATCGCGTACGTTCTGGGACAAAAAGTCCTGTCGATAATTTAAAATTTTAATAAATACACCAATTATTCGTATAATTTGTTATTTTAGATTGATAATGGAATTAATTATAAATTGGTAATGTTTGTACGAAATTATCATGCTTGATATATTTTCTATTGTCTCTTCTATTTGTTGCCTTTCATACCATTAATAGAAGACGACAAGACGATTTTCCAGCAAGATAATGCTCCCATTCATGCAGCCTACTCTACAAAAAACTGGTTTCAAGAGTTCAGGATCGAGTTATTATCATGGCCATCACTGAGCCCTGGTTTTAACCATATTGAAAATCTAGTGGGTACTCTTGCGAGGGAAGTTTATGATCAGGAGAAGCCACCAATTAAAAGTATTGTAGAACCTAAAAAAAGAATATCGTCCGCTTGGGTAATATTTCAAATGAAACCTTAAATAAGTTATTTAACAGTGTTCCTGGTTGGCTATTACAACTAATCAAGAATAAAAGAAAATGCGCTAAATACTTGAAATGTGAGTCTATATTTTTTTACAACTTAAACCACAATTTGTCGAGAAATTTTCATTTTTGCAGTTTTCTGAAGAGGAAAATTTTTTTTCCCGTTTCTTCATTTTGATTTTGTATTACAATATTAAAATAGATAAACGATTTCATCAATTTTTAAAATGTGGTTGAATTTATAATTATTCACAGGACTGTATATGGTCTTGCGTTTGAATGCTGTCTACTAAATTTAAAATATATACAAAATTATGTTTTTTAAGAATAGTGTGTGCAGTAATTTTGTTCCGCTAGATTGCTCAAATAGCACCCTGTGCACCGTGTAGTGTCACGTTAATTTATGTTTAGTGACGTTTTTGCCGAAGGCATTCTACAATTTTGAGGTGTAATAGGTTGTGCCCTGAAGGAGGAGATAGATATGCTAGGTTTTTCTGAGCCTCGTAATGAAGAAAAACCTCTTGTACAGGCGAAGCGGACGCGAGAAAATAATGGACGTGGTCAAATCGCACGACTTGCTTCAAATTTTCGAGAGTATGTAGACACACAGCAAAGTTTCCTCGCGAGGCTGCCTCAACCGGTAGCTGCCTTGTTCGAGTTGCTTCGTGTCTTAAATAAAATAAGCGAGATAAGCAAACGAGGCAGCGTGAACCAACAGTTACTGCGAGGCAATTACGGCATCTAACTTTTGCTTATTGTACATAATAGTGTGGAGAAGATTAAAAGAGTAGAATATTCAAAGACGAAAGGAAACGAACGCGTGCATTGTTGTAGAAAATTGAATAGAAAGCGGAGTTCTTCCAGAGCATATTAGATGTTGCTATTAACTATACAGGGTGTAACAAAACTGTTCTAGGTTCCTGGAATGGGTCACTGGCAAGGTGATTTAGAACAAATTTTTCCTTACCAAAAATGTTATCCGAGGCTTTGTTGACGAGATATTAACGAAAAACGCCGACCAATCATAGTGCGAGTTTGCCGACAGAGCTCTGATTGGTCGGGGGTTTTGCTAATATTTCGTTCACAAAGCCTAGGATAACATTTTTTCTAAAGAAAAGCATGTTCCAAATCATATCACGAGTAACCCATTTCAGGAACCTACAACACTTTTGTTACACCCTGTAGAGAATGTAGGATAAGGAAAACTTATTTCTAAAGATCGTGTTTGCTGGACGGTGTAGAAGGTATATAATTAAGATGAAGGTGTAAGTTTATACGTCAGTCGAATGTTTGAACATCGACTGTTTTGTAGTGGTCCTATGCTTTTTGTGAGCATCGCGTAACAATATGCGTTCAAACGAAGCGAGGAACGAACTGTGAGGCACCTTCGACCGCTGTGTTTTTACAGGGTGTTTGAAAATGATATGTCGTGATCACCATAGCGTTATTTTGCACCTCTGGATCGGTAGGAATCTGCAAAAGAAAGTTACCGCAAAATTGACCTTGACCTTGGAATTCAAGGTCAAATATTTTTATTATTGCATCGTATTCTACTCGTTATGAGGATAAGAAGTCTGAAAGGAACCATGGGTCGCAACTCAACCGTTCTCTTGGAAAATTATGTTAAAGTTGCATTAGCATTCGGATTCGCTTTATTTGCAATTCACTTACATATTTCAATCAAATGCAAGGTAAATAGCATCTATTATCGCACTTAGATACCCCAAGGGCGGCAGATTTAGGGGATTCTTCCACCCCGGGATGGTGGAAGGATGTCCAGATGGATCCGAGAGTAATTAAGCATGTTGTCGTTGTTCGGAGAAGTCTGGAGGCCCCGAAAATCACACCCTCTCGCCTCCACGTGGTGCCGCCTGGGATCCCGTCGGGAGAATCGACTCCTGATGGGATGCGAAAGAGAGGGTGGCCTTTTTGTTGAATAAGATTACAAGCAGGCGGTTATCTGTACTAGGGACATCGAAGGGGGATGGAGGCAACCGGAGAGGATCATCATGGATCGATCATCGGAAATAAGGCTACGGAAGATCATCATGGATGTGGCTGGCCGATTTCAAGAAATCCAATGGACCGAAGGCAAACGGAGGGAGGTTACCAACTGCAGGAGAAAGAAGAAGAAGGATGGGGGAAAAGGAAGCGGCCAAACAGGGAGGAATGGAGCTGGAGAAGGGGTAAG
>NW_015374163.1:0-5803 GCF_001272555.1 Dufourea novaeangliae | reverse complement strand
AGCCCGGGGGTGGCGAGGGCCCGGAACCCGAAGACCGTCCGTGGAGGGGGTGGGCAGATATATGTGTTCAAGGACGGGATGCATAGGCCTGAATTCCCCCTTCGTTCTCGAACTAGGTGTAGATAGGAATCGGGGAGTCTGATCGCGGACGTTGACACGGGTTTGCGTACACCGAGCGCACATTCAAACACCAGCCCGTGGCGACGTTCCGTGAGCAAAGGACACCGATGCCGAGTAGCATACGGGACAGCGACTAAGGACGCGTGGTCACCAACTGGACCGGATGGATCTTCAACGAGAGGACACCGGAACAGAGGTAAGAGGTACAAACGCTAGGAGCGCTCATTCGGGCCCGAGGGATGGGGGGTGATGGCCGTTCCAGGTATTAAACCCTTCGGGGGCCTGGACGTGCCGCCTTGAGTAGATAAAACGCGTAGGGGCCCGAATGCGATTCCGGGCAGTGGGGCGTATACTGGCGAACCGAGTCCCGGAAGCATGAAGAGCATGTCTTTGCGGGACCACGACCCAACGAGTCCCGCGGTCATCGTATTCCGGAAGGCAGTTCTCACGAACGAGGCGCCGGACGTAAGGTATGGCATTACCGAAAATAGGCCCCACGTGCCGGTAAACATTCGTGACCCCGGAACACATATGTCGACGGGTCGCGAAGGCGCTTGGCACACGCTGCAACGATCCGTGGTACGCCGGAGAGAGAGGGCGTCGACCATTAGGGAGGGGCGAGATTCGCGAACCCAGAACGCGGATGCTGGTCCCTGATGAAACTGATGTTTCCTCTTCGGAGAAACTTCGGCGAAGTCCGGTGGGCTACCGTCCGCGTCGCGTTCCTTGCAAAATCTAGGGTGGGGGGAGGGCGCGACCTACTCTACCTCGTTTTCCATTCTTGTAAAATCACATACCCCGCTACAGATTTTAGAATAGATTCATATTGGCGGTGGATTCATTTATGGTCCGCCGCGGCTCCCAGGGGAGGTGATCGCCGAACCCGACCACGTCTCTCCTTGAGGTCGGCTAGAACGGCCTCCCCATGTATCTCTATCGGAGTCCCGGGACTCTCTCCCTGTCCTTGAGGGGGGTGGTAGATTTGTGAGGGGTACCAGAGGAGGGGGGGCTCCTGAAATATTCGGGACATAGGCAGGTAGTACGATAGGGGGTTGAAACAGGCGACACAGCTCTCTCTCGATGATGGAACGTACGCAAGCACGATGATTCCACCCCTGGTACAGACTCGGTCTGTGGGTGAAGCAAAGAGTGAGCCGGTACTCACTTTTGGAGACGAAGGATCGGTTGCCCCGACGATCATATTCCATAGACACTCATTTAGGTAGGGAAGGGACGATCCTAGTGACTCTCCGCCCCCCGGTGAGTACTTCCTCGCCTCCATGTGGCCCGGGCCTAAAAAAGTTGGTCGGGTTGGAAAACTGGGGGAAATAATAGCCCCGGGTAATGCCCACGGCAGCCCCCCTGCTAACGTGGCGGGGGCTGTGTGATAGCCAACGGCGCCATGAGCCACGGCTGGGCCTTGGGGGGGAAATCGCACTTCCCCCCTCCCGGGAGATCGTTGTACCTACTACTACTACTACTACTAGATACCCCAAGTACACCATTATGTAGTCCATATCTTCCTTTCTTTCTTTTTTCCTATGAAATGTTCACAGTTCCTTGTCCCATATATGTATCTATGGGTCAGCATACTCTTGATGCATACGTCAGATGTCGCATATAGTACAGTCGTGGCAACTGCGTACAAAGGCTCCCAGTTGACTGCGCGTCTGGCATTTGGCTTTCATGGTTCCTTTCAGAATTTTTATCCTCATGCCGAGTAGAATGCGATGTATAATAACTTTCACCTTGAATTTCAAGTCAGTTTCAGAGTTCATATTTTAATTGGCACAATCATATGAAAAGCTTCTTATTTCTACTCCCTTCCTATAATATGTATATTTGTCAACACTTTGAAATTTTTTATTTATTAAGACGGTATTGTAATGGTTGATCTGCGTGTAATGGTTGATGACCAGAAATAAAGAACCTAACATAAGTGACGCGTCAACTGCTACAGTGATTTTTCGATGAATGCGACACGAACAACGGTGTTATTCCTATCACTGGGGGTGTCCCCTTTTCGAATCAATCATAACAGAGTAAACTGGAGCTAAGCAGAGGCTCGGTTTCAGGTAAAAAACAAGTTTATAAGGGATCGTAAACCTATCCGCCTTTCCATGATAGCTCCAAAGCCGACTCAAGTACGTCGTACTCATCTAGATAGTACTCTATAAAGTATTCACAAATGAATAACATGTCACGCTTAGCTCAACGTCAACACACTAAAAAATTGCTTCCCATTTAAGAATTCTGAAAACAATCTTCATTGATACAATTTTAGTAATTTCTTTCCGTTTTCCAATTCGAGTAACTTATACAGCCAAAACTTTTTTACACGTAATTAGTTTTTATTACTGTTTATAGACAACACCCAGTTTTTTTACAACTCGTTCACCCATTTAATAGGAAGGGTAAATTAAGTGTACCTACCGGAATGAATGAAAGTAAAATTATTACTACAGGTATCGGAATTACAGCTGTTCGAGTACTCAGAAAAAGCGAGCCGAGATATACACGGTTCGAATAATAAGCGATCCGATAGGAGAACCCGAAAGAGTCGAGCGGCACGAAAGGACCGAGTACAGACTCCTCTCGATTATCGTCCCAAACTCGAGTCTGCGCGGGGACAATAATCTTATAGGGAGAAATGCTTTAGACCCTCGTAAATCCGTTTTTTGCCCGAAGCCAGAATCTCGGCAACACAAGCGGAGGGGAAATAAAGTATGAGTTTGACAGGTTCCACAGGCGCTACCCCCCCCCCCAGTGGTGAGGATAACGCCGGGGAAATAATCGTGAAGAACGAACCAGACGATAATCAAGAGGAGTCTCTAGCTCGAATTGTTCCAAGTGACTCAAAAGTGATTCTTAAATGCATGCTAACATTTCAGGGGGTAAATCCACACACACGAATATTAGTCAAAAAAATGTTATATGACCATATGTCCTATACAAGGTGTTCGACTACTAGTGGGAAAAAATTTAAGGGGTGATTTTTTGAGGCAAAATAAGACGAAAATCAAGAATAACGAAATTGCGACAAATGCTTCGTTTGTTAGTTATAAGCGTTTAAAGATTGACCCAAATGATGGCAATCCGCCCGTACGGAGTGTCAGCTGATCACGGCTCGTAAGGGGCGTACAGTCACTTTAAAGACTCAACGACGGGCAGGAAAAGTCGGTAGAACAGCTGTCTACTTACCCGGTACAAGATGTCGATAACTTGTGCCCGCGGTATTTGAGTCGAATCCACTTGTATCGCATTAACTCTGATTACTCGATAAAATTCGCAAGAAATGTAAATATCTTCTTACAAATATTATCGAGTAGAGAGGGTTAATGCCCATTCTAGTTGTCAGGTATAACAATTGTCCTGTCCACGAGTACCCATAAAATTAATCCGCACATGCACGTACTCCACAGAAGTCCGCGAAAAGTGTTCACACAGACTGCGTGATTGTCCCGTCCGTCAAAACTGTTCACACACACTACGCGATTGTCCCGACCGCGAAGAATGTCCATACACTGCGCCATCAATTAGACCCGCGAGCATTTCCAACGTTGGGTTTAACACTACCCGTTACACAAAACTAACACTCAAAATAATTAATTTATAACTATTTAACACTAATTTTCAACTTACACTAATTAATTTATAACAACTATTTATAATAATTTTTTGAACACGTAATAATTAATAAAACCTACAATATTTAATACAATATTTAAAAGGAGTAAAAGTTTAAATGCTTACTCATGCGTTATGTTGCGATACGAATTGTAATGTTATTAAACATAGTCCGATTTATGCCGATGTGGCGGCACTACCTTCCTTCCTAGATTCGTCATCAGAGGTCTACCTAGTTGACAGCTTTCCCGCAACTACCTGAAGCCTTCCTCGTTCGTATATATACGTCCTTAACCGACCATCGTATATCCCCGCGTCTAAGGCAGGGTCTGCTAGAAAGCCTTACTGACGAGTCCACTAGCAGGCCCAGGACGAAACGCTCCCTCTCCCTCTCCTTTCCTTTTCACATTTTCCAGTCAACAGTTTACCGCCAAACCGGGTTTGGACTTATTTTCATCAGGAGAATCTCCTACATTTATTCATAACATGTGTAAGAAACTAAACTGAAAGGAGTAAAAGTTTAAATTTTTATTCATGGGTGATTCATTCCGCGTGTTCCACTGTAACCCGAGGGCCCGAAGGTCAGTTGCCGGCGGCCAGATAACATCTCTACGCACCGAGGCTTCGCGTGCCAGAGTCTCGTGTCTCCGCTGTCACCTCATAAAACTGTCATTTCGGCCCGCTTGACCAGCCGAGCCGAGCCGGTGAATCGGAAGCTTCCGATACAGCTCGAGCTGTTTGGCTCGACTACCCATCACTAGTAACAGGTCGATCCCTACTCTTTCATGGTCAATACTCTTTGGGAAGGAAAAGCTGCATGGGAAAGTGTCTTGGAGGTCGCAGTTCTTTTCGTATTTTCTTAAAGCAATACCTGTATTTTTTTTTCACACACCACTCGGGGCCACTTGGCCACGATGCCGAGTGCGAGTCCCGACATTATAAAACTGTCTCTTGTCTTCTGCAGGGCGACCACCCATGGATTGCATGTAACGTGTAACTGCCATCAACGAAGACTTGCCTATTGTATTTTCGGCTGTCCCTCTTCACATTAACTTGTAAAAAGAACTTTCAACTTCGAATTCCAACTCCATGTTAGAAACGGTTCATATTACACCGAATATAGGTGTTTAACAATTTTGTTTATTTTATTTTATGTAGTTTCTTTATGCATCGTAATGCAGGTGCAGCAAATTACATCTTAGTTTCATTCTATTATCATTATACGTTTTGTATGATCCATGTTATTTGCATATTATTTTTTTGCGGATACATTAGGGTCAACCATGTCAGATCGTTCCGTCCTGTTCGACCTAATAAAACTTCTAATTTCGACAACTGACTGCGGCGCATCGATGCCACATCGATCCTAACGAGGTAGGATCAGTTCAATGATATCAGTTGTCCTTTCCGAACGGTGCCCTTTGCATTCTACGAGCAAATAGAGTTCATGTTCAGAAAACTAAGTTTTAGTTTATTTACCGATTACATAATGATTATTTAGTAGTGTCACGTACGTCGTTGTTATAAATAGTGCAAATTAATTATTGTAGGTTTTGTAGGAAGCAGGCGTTAATAGAAGAGTTTGCGAGTACGTTGAACCCAAAACAGCTGATCGGGATTCGCAAACTCTCCTATGCCCGACAGAATGTACGAGTGCGTGTGTGTGCGTGTACGTGAGCGTCGGCGGTATTATGGTTACCGAAACGTGTTGTTATACCGCGAAGAGCAACGAAATGTCAGCGTCCGTCAAAGCGAATAGCGGGCGTCGAAGTCCGTTGACTCGATGATTACGATTACGGCTTACGATTACGGATTTCGGCTACGATTACGGATCACGATTATTTGTACATTACGGCAGCAAGTATATGTTCTGTCTCGACTTGTATTGTTTCTATTGTCCTGTTCTCTCTGTAATAAACTGATAGATATTCCAATCAAAATTCTATCTTACACTTGGGGGCTCGTCCGGGATACAGACAACGACCAGAGAGTACGCGACGGGTATTAACGGTACACGAGACAGTAACTTACGGTGCGCGACAAGATGGACGGAGGA
>NW_015374162.1:433827-442449 GCF_001272555.1 Dufourea novaeangliae | reverse complement strand
CGGTGTGATAATTGGATATCACACTAAAAAAGTTTTATTTATCGGCGTGCGAAATAAAATCTGTAAGATTTGTCGATGTGCTGCGGAGAAAAAGAAAGAACCCAGAGAACACACGAGAACACAATTCACACCTTACAGCTTACAGTATTATATATGAAAATCCTACAATGGAATCAAAAATGACGATGTTATTCAAATTGTTTACAAGAAAAAAGGTACCTATTTTTTGAAGCTATTTTTCGGTGATATAATTTTAAAAATTCATTTCATTCGAAGTCTATATGATAGTACAACTCTCAAAGAGTAAAAAATATAGGCGCTGTCTGCTGTCCGACTTGTCCGAGATGAAGAATTTAACTATTCCGGAGACGAGTTTGGGATAAATTAATGGCTTTTGTAAAAACTAAGAAATATTTAGTTTTGAAACTTGGCACACTTTTTTATCGTAATGTAGGCCAGATTCTCCTAAAATTTCGAATTTCTATGTTCAAATCTCCCTGAGTATTAAACAATTGAAAGAAGATCTTATTTTGATAGTGTTAGAAATAAGATAACGTGTAATCGCGATCGTCGGACATGCGCATTGTTGTACATGGATGGGCGATATATAGACCAAAAGTACTGCCACGACATCTTTCTTCTCGGTCGGCGTTCCGTGTGTGATTGACTAACAATTGTCACTTAAGCTAGATTGTGGCGGGCCACTTGCGGGCCCAGGTACGGCAAACGAAAAAGTAAATTAAAATTAATTAATGGTAAAGGCAAAAAAAAAAACTGAAGAGAAAAGAAAAAGTGAAGTTAGGTTATCCACGTGCATTGATCGAAAACCAAACGATCATGAATCTAGGAAATATCCATCATATAGAGAAGCTCAATAACTTAAACTACGAAACCTGGAAAGTGCAAATGAAGAGCATCCTGCGATACAACGATTTATGGGGATACGCGGACAGATCCATGGTGAAGACGGAAGAGAACGCCGCCACGTGGTCTACGAAGGACGAAAAGGCACAAGAGCTAATGATGTTAAGTATGCATACGAATCAATATAATTTTGTAAAAAAGGCAAAGACATCATTAGAAATATGGAATATCTTAAAAGGAGTATACGAATCTCATGGCCCCATGAGGCAATGTGCTATTTTCAGACAATTGTACCGAATGAAGAAGAGTCAGAACCAAACGATGGGCGAGTATGTGAATGATTTTTCGAGGAAATTAGAACAATTAGAAAAAGCTGGGATCAAGCTCCCTGGCGTTATCTTGCCCATTTTACTCTTAAACTCACTACCAAACGAATATGAAACATTTTGTATCGCAGTGGAATCCCGGGAAAAATTACCAACCTTGGAGGCACTAAAAATTAAACTAGCAGAAGAAGAAATAAGAAGAGATGAAGCCAGCGCAGAAGACGAATCAAATGCAGAGGGAGCTTTATTCACAGAAAAGAAAAAAATCCACAAAGAGAGAGCCACGCAAGAAGAAGACGCAAAACAGAAATTTGACCGAGCACAAAATAAAAGGCAAAATGATAGATGCTACGCGTGCGGAAGGACGGGCCACATGGCAAGAAATTGCAGAACCAAGCCGAAATCGAATAACGGGAGGAATAACAGAGATGAAGCAATGACTGCAATCGCATTGAACACGGAATCACAAAGAGACGGAGTATGGTGCTTGGACAGCGGAGCAACTACTCACATGTGCAAAGACAGAGAACGGTTCACAAGCCTGGAGAAGAAGCAAAGAACAAAAGGATACACGGCTGCGGAAAACTGCGTAAACTCAGAAGGCATAGGAAAGGTAAATATTAAAGTATCCACCTCTCAACAAAGAATTAATAACTTTAACATAGAAAATACAATGTTAGTGCCGGAATTCAAAAATAATCTACTGTCGGTGTCCAGTATCACAAGTCATGGGTTCTCAGTTACGTTTTTCAGACACAAAGCTGTGATAAAAAGGAGAGATGGCTCCATTGCCATGGAAGCAACAATGAAGGATGGACTATATTTAGTGCAAGAAAGTTCTCGAAAATTTGCAGGTTTAACCAAAACAACCGAAAACGTATTACAAAAATGGCATCACAGATTAGGTCACCTAAACTTCGATGACGTAAAGAAACTAAAGGACCATGATATGGTGGAAGGAATGCACAGGGAAGTGAGACGCGGAAACGAAACCTGCGAAGTATGCTGTAAAGGTAAAATTCTTCAATTACCATATTCATCATCAAAAAGACATGAAAAGAACTTACTTGGACTTGTACATACCGATATATGCGGACCGATGCATGTCAAATCATTGGGTGGAGCAAAATACTTCGCTACGTTCATAGACGATAAATCACGTTACACCGAAGTTGCTATGTTAAGGAGGAAGGCGGACATATTCGAAGCTTTCCTAGATTATAAAGCCAGAGTGGAGAAGGCGACGGGACGACAAATAGTAAAGCTGCGTACCGATAACGCAAAAGAATATTTGTCGAAACACATGACAGACTTCCTTAGAAAAGAAGGGATAAGTAGGGAGTTATCGGTCGTATATACCCCGCAACAAAACGGCGTGGCCGAAAGAGCCAATCGCACCCTAGTAGAGATGGCAAGGTGCATGATCAACGAAGCAAAAGTACCATTCAGCTTATGGGCTAAAGCAATTAACACAGCAGCATACATAAGAAATAGATGTCCAAATAAAGTCACAGGAAATGCTACTCCATACGAAATCTGGATAGGGAACAAACCGTATATAGGATTCATGAGAACCTTCGGAAGCAGAGTCATCGCACTAGAAAAAAGATACCAACCCAATAAGTTCGCACCCAAAGGAAAGGAGTACGTGCTGGTAGGGTACTCGCAGGAAGCGAAAGCCTACAGACTATGGAAGAGAGGGACGAACAAGGTGGAGAAAAGAAGAGATGTAAAATTTCTCGAAGTTGAAGGGACTCACATGAAAACACAGGAACAAGAGACAAACGAATGTATAAGCCACGAGACGCCGGTGAACATCACGGTACACCACACAGAAAAAGGTACCGAAAGAGAAGAACAGGAAGAATCTGAAGAGTCATCAATCAAAGATAGGATTGAAACAATGGAAACGAACGTGCGAGGTCGTGGGCGGCCAGCACTCCTGAGGACAGGAAACCGCGGCAGGCCGAAAAAAATATATAGTCCAGCAAACAGATCACCAAGACACGAGGAAGAATCACCAAATTCTGTGCGGGATGCCCTGGAAGGCACAGAAAGGGACTTGTGACTAAAAGCGATGAAAGAAGAATACGATTCGTTGATGGAAAATAATACATGGGATCTGGTGAGTAAACCAAAAAACAAAAAAGTCCTAACGAATAAATGGGTTTTAGGTTGAAAAGGGGCCAAGATGGATCGATAAGCAAATACAAGGCGAGACTGGTAGCTCACGGAAACCAGCAAACGAAAAGGATCGACTACGACGAAGTGTTCGCCCCAGTCGCAAGGTACGACACAATCAGGATGTTCCTGGCTTGCTGTGTGGAGAAGAAAATGCACGTGCACCAAATGGACGTGGTGACGGCATACGTCCAAGGAAAATTGAAGGATGAGATATACATGGTCCAACCGGAGATGTTCATCGACAAACAGCAACGGGACAAAGTATGCGCGCTTAATAAACCATTGTACGAACTGAAACAGGCGGGCAGACGATGGTATGAAGAATTAAATAACTATTTAACAGATGTAGTATTTAAGAGGCTAGTGGTAAATCCATGCGTATATATAGATGCAAATAGCGATGCAATTATTATAATCTATGTAGATGATTTATTAATAGTGTGTAAAGATCTTGATAGGTTAATTAGGATAAAGAAATTGTTGAAGAAAAGGTTCAAAATGAAGGATCTAAGGAAAGTCAAAGACATATTAGGAATGAGAGGGGACCGGGACGGAGAAACTGGTCAAATTAGGTTAAGCCAACAACAATACATGGAAACATTATTAACTAAATTTAACATGGAGAGTTGCAAATCGATCGAAACCCCTCCAGAAGCGAACGAAAGATTTGAGGAAATTAACGATGCAAAGTCAATGGAAAAGGAACCGTGTAAAGAACCCTACCGCGAATTACTAGGCGCGTTAATATACCTAGCAAACGCGACGCGGCCAGATATCGCAAATGCGGCCAATACTTTAAGCAGATTCTGCAATAACCCGCGACAAGTCCATTGGAATAGGACAAAACGCGTACTAAGATACTTGCGCGGAACCACAAATTACGCTATCACATACGAAAAAGACGACACTAAATTAAAAGCACACGTAGATTCGGATTGGGCCGGCGACCCTACAGATAGGCACTCGTGTACAGGTTACGTCCTTATGTTAGCGAATGGGCCAGTCAGCTGGTGTACGAAAAAGCAAAAGTGTGTTGCTCTATCGACGATGGAGGCTGAGTATGTAGTCTTATCGGAGGTCGCGAAAGAGTTAGTGTATCAAAGAAGTCTGTTAAAGCACATCAAGCTTGAGGAACTAATAGGGAAAGCGTCCATAATTTACTGCGATAACCAGGGCGTGATAAACTTATCTAAGAAGCAAGCACATAGATATCCGATACCATTTCACACGCGAAGCGCAAGAAAAGGGGGAAATCGACGTAAAGTATGTAAGCACAAACGAGATTAAAGCAGACATCCTAAGGAAATCCTTGGCTAGAATAAAACATGAGAACTGTACTGACTTATTAAACTTAAAAGGAAAACAACAAGATAGCCTAACGATTGGCGATTAAGAGGGAGTGTTAGAAATAAGATAACGTGTAATCGCGATCGTCGGACATGTGCATTGTTGTACATGGATGGGCGATATATAGACCAAAAGTACTGCCACGTGTAGGCATCGGCATGTGCCTTTGCTGTCCCGACGGTGGCTTGGTTAGTAACAGGCACGTGGACACGTGGAGAAGTAACCATTGTGTCAGATATCGTCGTTGTGCCGCCGAGTCGTCGTTGCGCCGCGGGCCGCCGACATAGGCATGAAAGACGGATACCGCTTCCGTGTGATCGACATCTACCGCCGATGACGATTCACCGAACGCGGAGGTCCTGTGTGAGAGTGTGTGTGTGTGTATGAACGAATGCCATAGTATATAAGAAAGACGACAGAAGCGGGGAAGACTCTTGTTTTGTACCGACTCCCGTCGAAGTCAGATCGACTCAATAAACTGTTTAATGAATACATTTTTCATTTCCTCCGCTCGACCTTCCTACACACGACATCTTTTTTCGCGGTAGGCGTTCCGTGTGCGATTGACTAACAATTGTCACTTAAGATAGATTGTGGCGGGCCACTTGTTGGTTTATATATCTCTCGGTTATTGCCTGCACCGCAATAAAAACCCTAACAGACAGTTTTAATTCTTTTGCAACCGAACATGTACAGTGATTTTAACGTACTATATCTCATTTTGTAGATATTAAAAATATCTACATATTTAATTTGACCCTTTTCTATCTGAAATCATTATATTTTCTTCTGCGCGCGAAAAGCATGTTTTTCACACACTTTCAAATTTTTCTAACAATGTTCCCGGCAACATTTCAATTAATAAAGAAAGTACAAACATTCAAGGTATAAGTTACTTTTTCACGGAAGAAACATCAAAAGAATTTATCATTTTTTTAAGCATGACACACCTTACTCAAAAATCTAACAAAATTGCAAGGAAAATGGTTATGAATATATATGTTATTACTGTAAAAACATAAATCTAGTCACTAAACTTTCATTAAGAAATTTGCATTTGTTAACATTGTTTAAGGTTCTTCATTTGTTCCAATTACAATTTTCAACCGAAAAATTGGAGAAAATTCTGTAATAAATGACCCGGTATTTGCAATGTGTGAGATTTTTTTCACGATTTTTGCGTGTTTCTGAATAGGGAAATGCAGCGAAAACAATTTGTATTCATACGTTATGTCGCGATACAAATTATATGTTATTAAATATAGTCTGATTTATATCGGGTTTGGACTTATTTTCATCGAGAAAATCTCGTAAATTTATTCATAACATTTTTAAAAAAGGCATTGAAAGGAGTAAAAGTTTAAATTTTTATAAATTTAGATAACATCTAATTCTAAAAATAATTTATGTGTATACAACATAACATGTATGTATATATAAAAAAATTAAAATACTGAATTGAAAAACATTAATTTTCTTTTTTTTAAATGCCTTACAAATCAATATTTTTCACATTTTTATTTTACTGAGAGGTTACAAAGTGAAATTACAAAATAATTGAACATAAAAAGTAAAACGGCCGCATTGAGATCCGACGAGGGTCTCCAAGCTCCAAGGTCTCCTCATTGTTTACGTTGCCAAGTGACGTACCAATTGTCGGCGGAAAGACCTGAACGGGTAGTGCACACGGACAGGGCTGAGATGTGCTTGTGTGTGCCAGCACGGGGACGTAAAGTGGAAGGCCATAGTGGGAGACAATGGTACGTCGGAGTGGGGGAGTGGTGGGGGTAAAGCGTCCCACGATTCTGGCATCAGTGGGACGCGCTTCATTTAGAATCGAGTAGTTGCAACGAGCAAAAGTAAGTATTGTAATACTGTAAATTATAATCCAGTACATATTTATCATATACATATACATAAATTATTTTATTTACAGATGGAAAAAATGGAAATATCAAACAGCCAGGAAGAGGAAAAGGGGGCAGAAAAAGATGCACCCAAACAAGAAAAGGTGGAATTAAAAGAGGAGGAGGCGGAAATAAAAAATGTGAGTAAAAGTATTGACTTTTGTTTATTATTATGCATGTGTATGTGAAAAGCAAAACTATCGAACAATGTGTATCAGGGATGAAAAAAGAACCATTTATGTGCGTGCGCGCGTGTGTGCGTGCACGCATGTGTGTGCGTGCATGTGACGTATATCAGATTTTTCGCGAATACTCCGTATTCTAGATTCTAGAATATTCACGACGTAGCTGGCGTAATTAACAAAAAACAATCAAGAATGAATGTGTGTGTGCGTGCGTGAATTGCGACAAATATCAGAGGCAACGATCGCAACTGATCTGAACGATATCACGAGTATCGCGCGGCTGGATTTCTCCTTCCGATGATCGTGAGCAAACAGTTGCCCACCACCGATATAAATGTACGAGTATTATTATAAGATCTAATTTTTATTTTACTGTTTCAGATAAAGAAGTTACTAAAAAAACTGGTATATGGTGGTGGCTGGCGCGGTGGCACGCGCAGAGGCTGGCGTGGCGGCCGGCGTGGAGGCCCGCGGGGAGGTCGGCGCGGTGGTGGGGGCAGCCGCCCCATATATGTTAATAACTACTTCAACCAATAAAACATTTTTGATAATATGAAGATCGTACTTTTTTTCAAATCCTTCAAGTCCTTCCTTCCTTATCCCTGTGCACATATATACAAGAAAGTCGAAAACTCGTTGTTAGTTCAAAATCTATTTCCGCTGGTCGACAAATGAAAAGATTGAGGGAGCATATGCGATTAATTGTGTTCTTTTTGCATCTTTTTATGAAATATATGTGTAAGTATATAACATCTGCATTAATTAGGTCAATAAATGATAAATAACTATTGTTTCTCGAGAATGCCATTTCAAGTATTTCGTATGTAATACAAAAAATTAGCATCATTGCAAGTACGAATAGAAAAGGTTTATCGTTGCACACATTAGTACGTAAGTATTTCTTCATTCTCGATTCTCTTTCAGTCGTACCATTCTTTTCTTATGTTCGGCGAGAATCGAAATCTCGCCACGAGCCGTAGGTATTCCATCGTTCTCCTGATGGGCAGAATTGTCAAAAATCGATTACTGTCAGGCAACACTGTCTTCGCGTAGCAAATACACAAACCCAAGTTGATGGTAATGGGGAACAAAATTTATTTGTGGGTATTGCCGTTAGATGTCGTATTATTAAGCTGTTCTGTTGGGTTTTACCAGTACGGGTGACCGGCGTAACTGGAGACCAGCCAACTTGCTCAGAATGATGTTGAGGACCACGAGGATATCACTGAGTTATGACACGTGTTTTTAAAAGAAAACTTTATTCATCCCGAGATCGGGAGCGGCGGATAGAGACGTGCGTCTCCACCAAGAGTCGGAAGTCGAGCGCGGAAGAAGAAGAGAGGGAAGGCGTCTCGACTCTTGGTTATATATATGGCCCGAGGTTGGCGCTGCCAACCTCGTTGGGGCAGACTCCCTAGGCGAGTGTCTGGGGGAATTGCGCAGTGGCGCTGATATCCCCACAGTTCTATAGGGAGCGGATACTGCCGTCTCTCTCCCTCCGTAGTGTCTCCTTCTCCCGCAAGGAGAAAGAGGCGCTGCATCGCGTTGCCGCCTGCTTGCGGCAGACAGTGATACCAGAATCGTGGTACTGTTTACCCCCACCACTCTCCCAGTCCGACGTACCATCGTCTCCCACTATGACGTCCCGGCTACCCCCACTTTACGTCCACCGTGCTGGCACACACAAGCATATCCCAGCCCTGTCCGTGTGCGCTGGCCGTTCGAGAGACGGTGAGCTATATTTAGAAAAGAGTGGGGGTAAACCGTACCACGATTCTGACATCAGTTCTGCCTTGGAAATCCTGTTCG
>NW_015374162.1:416587-433565 GCF_001272555.1 Dufourea novaeangliae | reverse complement strand
TTGTATACACATAAATTATTTTTACAATTAGATGTTATCCTTACAACCCTACTCATTACTACTCTGAACATTCGTACGAAAATCTATTAGATTTAACTGCAATAGTTTGGAAATTTCGATTGTAATCAATTTCTAAAAGCTGTTTCAACGGCAAGGGCAATCATACGCGTTGCCGAATACGTTATTGTTTCATTATGTCAAAAGAGATAATTAGGAATTTCAGAGGTTTTGAAAGAAATGCTTTAGGCGCTCGAAAAAGCAGTATACTGCGAATAATGATCCGTTTCAAAACCTCTGAAATTCCTAAAGTACCTCTTTTCAAAAGACTCTTTTGACATAATGGAACAATAATGTATTCGGCGACGCGTATCTTTTACTGTGTACTTTCTTTAAAATGTTATAAATATATGTAGGAGATTCTCCTGATGAAAATAAGTTCAAACATGGCATAAATCAGAGTCTCTTTAAGAAGATAGAATTTGTATCGCGACATAACGTATGAATAAAAATTGTTTTGCTGCATCCCCTTCTTCTTTTATGTATACAGATGGGAACATTATTCAAAACAGTATTACTGGATAATTCTAAAAATAAAAAGTAAAACCGCCGCAGTGATATTCGAACAGGATTTCCAAGGCAGCAGGATGGTAGAATCGTGGTACGGTTTACCTCCACTCTTTTCTAAATATAGCTCACCGTCTCTCGAACGGCCAGCGCACACGGACAGGGCTTGGATATGCTTGTGTGTGCCAGCACGGTGGACGTAAAGTGGGGGTAGCCGGGACGTCATAGTGGGAGACGATGGTACGTCGGAGTGGGAGAGTGGTGGGGGTAAACAGTACCACGATTCTGGCATCACGGTCATAAACCCTACCGTTGAGAGACTCGAAAATTCGTCGTGGTCAACTCGCACCGTGACCACGTGCGCGATATATTTCTGACGTCCGCTTCGCCCTGAAGGAGAGGTTTTCCACCTCCACGTCACTTGGAAAAACCGTGCATTCCCCCACGTAAAAAAAAAAAAAAAAAAAAGTGCTTGTGTGTGCCAGCACGGTGGACGTAAAGTGGGGGTAGCCTGGACGTCATAGTGGGGGACGATGGTACGTCGAAGTGGGAGAGTGGTGGGGGTAAACAGTACCACGATTCTGACATCACTGGCAGCAGATCCATTTTGTCCGCTGTCGCTACAGCACGTACACGACTCGTAGACAATAAAGTCTTTGTTCCATACACGTGGCAGTATTATTTATTCTCTGCGCTACAGTGGCCGGGACGTAATATCCCTAGCGTCCCTCAACGCCACTGTTCCAATTATCGATTATGTGTTTTCGTTAGTGTCCGATTGATTACATCAGTGCTTCGATCGATTCGGAGTTGGCCCCAAAGGAGTCTCCCCCCTTAACTCTGACCACCCTTTTTCTTAAGAGCAGCAGATCCATAGTAATCCGTGATAGTAAACGTAAGTAAATGTGAGTAGACGCCAAATACCTAAGATCATAACTGTTTCGCACATCTGGAATAAGCTCGAGAGATAGGTTATAAGTGCGTTATATTGAAAAAGATATGTATGAAAAGAAGAATATACGTATACATATATAAAAAGAGGTATAGAGAAGGTATGTATTTTTAGTATGAAATATTGTTTATTATATGTTCATTTTATCATTTCAAATAATAGGGTAAGTGTGGGTATTGCTGCGGACTTTTAGGATAGGTAGGTTAACTTTAAAGTATTATATTGGGAAATCGATCAAAACTTCGTCTTGACGACTTTGAAACTACGATAAAAGAATTAATAACAATTTCGCTATATATATTCACTAATAATTATTTGTAATAAAGTTTAAAATAATTTTATCATTAATCTTCAAGAGCCCATGCACTTTCCAATATTAAATATTATTTGTTTTATAAATCTCTGCAGTAATACTCACACTTACCCTAGTCATTAAAGAGTTAAAACTGCAGCGATTGAAATTCAACAAAATTATTTTTTAGCCTAATCTAAATAACTACTTTTGCTTGTTAAGATTTGCTGAATTCTATTGTTTAAATTTTTTGCAGGTTGATCAAAATATATGTGGATTGTGTAAAAAAATCTTGCAATAAACCTAAACCTGTCACTAATGAAAATAATACTATCAATATTCTTGCTGGAATTACATTAAATCCTCAAATTAGTCAACGTAAACTTGCACAAACATCACATATCAGTCGTTCTTCAATTCAATGAATTCTGAAACAGCAAAAATATCATCCATATCACTTGATTTTAACACAAGAGCTTTCGATTGCAGACTACGATCACCGCGTAACATTTTGTGAGTGGCTGCAGGGTGCTATGGAAAATGACTTTTTGTGCAAAATACTTTTTTCCGATGAGGCTACTTTTATGAATTCAGGACATGTAAACAAACATAATCTGCATTATTGGGCCGTTGAAAACCCACATTGGATGTGATCTGTTCTCTTTCAACATCCATGGTCTTTAAATGTTTGGTGTGACATAATAGCAGATTTTGTGATTGGACCTTATTTTTTTGAAGAAACTGTAAAATCTGAAAGTTATTGTGATTTATTAAAAAATCATTTGCCTGCGCTTTTGGAAGATGTGCCACTACACATTAGAAGAGAAATGTGGTTCCAACAAGACGGCAACCCCCACATTTTGCAATCATCACCAAACAAATGGATAGGTTGTGGGGAACCTCATCAATGGCCTCCTCGATCCCCCGATCTAACACCATTAAATTTTTTCTTATGGGGATATGTAAAGGACAAAGTTATGCTTGAACCGCCGACGACAAAAGAGAATATAAAACAAAGAATACGTGACGCTTGCGCTTCAGTCACTCCCGAAATGTTAACAAATGTTAGAACAACTTTGATGTTTCGAGTAAATAAATGTTCACAAGCCCGTGGTGGACATTTTGAACATTTAATTTAAAGAACATTTTATTTCTTCACGAATAAGCAAAGGACTCAAGCGCGTATAATTCAATAACGTAATTTCCGAGCGCTTCAAGTAAGTACTACAAGTCGAAACTTCAAATTGTTATATCTCATCATGGAAATGTGAGAAAAAAATGTTTAAGACAAAAATTACTTGTTTTTTTCCTGTAGAATCTAAATATGTAACGTTTTATAAGAGGTTCCATTTAAAATTATAAAGGTATCCCCCCCCTTAAAGGGGTGGGGGGTTGGGGGCACTTCACATTTATGTAGTTAGAAAGGCCCTTCAGATTCATGCAAGTTAAGACCAAGAATTTTAAAATCGATGACATAGTTTTGGAGATATTGCGCTGTTAAGAGTTATGTGGGCCCCCCTGTATATTACTTATTTTAACCCTCATCGGTCCCCCGTATGCGCACGCATACAATTTTGATCTTTAACCTTGAATAAAATAAAAACGGTTCAGCGGAATGACCTTGTATTTTGCAAAGTAGAATTATTTTGCCTGAACAACCAAAAAAACCCGTTTTTGAATTTGTACCCTTACTGTATTTGCCTGTGCAGTTATAGTTACGAATCGGTCCCTGTGTATGTGCGCGCATACACATAAGCAGGTACCTGGTGTAGTAAATGAATATTTCTGTTTATTGTAATAAATGAATATTTATATTTATTGTCTGGTGTCAACAGATACGTTTGTACGTGTAGTAAAAGAACAAAGGATATTTATTGTCTGGTGTCAACAGATACGTTTGTACGTGTAGTCTTCGACCGACTGCCCGACTCGCATAACGCGAGTCGCGTGGAGCTTCCTTTCTTCCCCCCTCGGTCACAGGATCGTCTTTTCGTTCTCGCGGCCGCGACGCATTTCGGCCGCCTGGATGACGAAATATTCCTTTTTGAGGAAGCCTCGTTCTCACTGGAATTGCCGCTTATTTTTGTGTGTGGATTTATAGCACGCTCTTATTTTTTCGTTTTATGCATTTATTTGAATTTTGGTTGTGTTTCGAAGTATTTGATAAAAAATGGATAGAGTTTTACGTGAAAGAAGGCAGCGAGATGACCTAGAAATGGATTTTGATTTGGAAAGCGAAGCGGGCGAATCTCCGTGCAATAGTGACGATGATTTTGCATTATCAGACGAGGAGAATGATGAAAGTGAAGTTAGCGTGCATTCGGATGAAGACGACATTGAGTCACTTGAGCAAAATTTAGCAGAAGAAAATGCAGCAAATCCTGAAAATACATATTTTTCAAAAAATAAGAAAATTGAATATTCATCGCAAGCATTTGAAATAAATCGAAGAAATTCATTTCGACGTGCAGAAAATTTCACTTCAGGTAAAAACCTACCCTCTTTGTTATGGGTTCATGTTCATTATATGTTTCATTTTTGTTATAATTCAGGTCCAAAAGCATTAGCAGCTGCTAATATAGTTGATGTTTCGTCTGCATTTCACATGTTCCTTGGACCGGTTGAGAATATTATTTTGAACATGACGAATTTATATGGTGTGCGAAAGTACAAAGACGAATGGGAAAACATTGATTTGGACACTCTGCACGCATACTTTGGATTGTTGCTGCTTTCTGGTGTGTATCGGTCATACGGTGAATGTGTCACTAAACTGTGGAATGAAGAAACTGGTCGGCCAATATTTAGAGCAACAATGTCTTTGAAAATGTTCAAGCGTATCCATGGTTGCATTCGATTTGATGACCGCGAACAACGTATGGCCAACACTGCATCTACAAGTACTTCTGTTCGTGACAAATTGGCACCGATTCGAAATGTATACGATAAATGGAATCATAATTTGAAAGCTGTATACACACCAGGAAAAAACATTACCGTAGATGAACAGTTAGTTCCGTATCGTGGGCGATGTCCGTTTCGTCAGTATATTCCATCCAAGCCGGCGAAATATGGCATCAAAATTTGGGTGCTATGCGACTCAAAAAGCTGGTATGCATACAACACACAAATTTATGTTGGTCGGAATCGTAATGCCACTCCTGAACGCAATCTCGGACGGCGTGTTGTTTTGGATTTGGTGGAAGGACTTTCTGACAGAAATGGGAACGTGTGACAACTTTTTCACTTCGTATGAATTGGCAGAAGATTTGCATAAGAATCGCATGACTATTTTGGGAACAATAAGGAAAAATAGGACTGAAATTCCTTCAGTTCTACTCGACATGCGTCAAAAGCCAATTTATCATACAGAAGTTGTATATGAACATAAATTGCAAGCAGTTATGTTGTCATATGTTCCTCGCCGGTACCGATTTGTGACATTGCTCAGTACATACCACAATGTTGTCAGCATAAATGAGAATAGTGAACAGAAGAAACCTAACATCATTGAAGACTACAACAAAACCAAGAGTGGAGTTGATACTATGGATCAAATGGTGGCTACGTACACATGCAAACGAAAAGTCAATCGGTGGCCAATGGCAGTATTTTGTAACATGCTTGATGTTAGTGCGTTGAATGCATTCGTGACGTTCATTGCATTGTTCCCGAATTGGAAAAATTCTAAAACGAACCATAATATTCGTCGTCGCCTTTTTATCGAGGAGCTTGGATTGAATCTCGTTGAAAAACAGATCACTAAACGTAAAAAACAACCTCAAAGTAATGATGCTTCCAGTGTTATTCAAAGAATTCGGGAGATTCGCCATTTACCAAGTATATCAAAACGAGGCCGATGCTACATCTGCACATATAAAAATAACAAAAATCTTTTTGCTACACGCTGTGAAAAGTGTAGAAATTTCATTTGTGCTGAACATAATTTCAATTTATGCGAAAAATGTACAAATAATTGACAAAAGTTAAAAATTCAATTTTTTTTTCTAATATATGTAATATTCTAATTTTAATTTCATTCTAAATCTACCTTTATGAAGTTCAAATGTATTAATATGATAGTAAACAATATAATAAACATAAAAAATCACAAAACATAAATGGTTGTTAATTTTTTTAGCCTTTTTACAATTAAAAATATATGTGTATGCGCGCGCATACAATGGGACCGATTAGATGTATTTCTCGAGGGACCGATGAGGGTTAAGAAATGTGAATACACTGAAAAGAAAAGTTGTTTCTAGACGTTATAGCAGACGAATTATTACAAATAACACCAATATAAATATTGCAGGATGTCATAATAATTATTATTTTGTTAATTTAGATTTAGATTCAGACAATACTATTACTACTAAAGTTGACATTTGTAATTCACATGATACGAATGAAGTATCTATTGTACCTATATGTTCAGGATATGATAATTTTCAAGGCAGTAATAATAAACAAATAAACAGTTGCAATTGTCCGAACTCCTGTATAAATGAAACAAACAAGACATACAGCAATAACGATGAAAATAAATTTAAAAAATGCTATAGCTACATTGGCAGTATCTCATAATATTTGTCAAAATGCATGCAACAACGTGTTACTTATTTGTCGTAGATTTACATCTTATTACAGACATTATTACAAACTCCAAGAGAAACCATTGTTTTAAAAATATGTGGAGGAGGATATTTTCACTTAGGTTTACAAGATCTTATTGAAAAAATGCTATTAAAGAATGATAATACATATTTTAATTTAATTATAAATATTAATGGTCTTCCACTAGCAAAATCATCTCAAACACGTCTATGGACAATTTTATGTTCTAATACAGTCAATACAGCAGTATACCTTGTTGGTGCTTATTTTGGGTACCAAAACCCACTAATCCTAATATTTTCTTACAAACTGTTATCGATGACCTAATTAACTTAAATAATAATGGTTATATTCATGCTGAAAAGATAATTGGGATCAGATTGTTTGCTTTAATATGTGATGCACCTGCAAAATCTTTGCTTTATGTATAAAAGGTCACACTGGATTTTATAGTTGCACTAGATGTTTAATTAAAGGAGAATATATAAATAGCACAATATGTTTTACATATGATAAAAACTATGCTTTAAGAAAAGATGAATTGTTTGCCATTAATGCATATAAAAATTTTCATAGTGGTTAGTCTATTTTAAATAATATTCCAGGATTTTTACCCTTGCATAATACTCCATTGGATTATATACATCTTATATGTTTAGGACTTATTAAAAAAGATGACAATTCTATGAATTAAAGGTCTGTTTTCTGTACGATTAAATACAAATTCCATTAATAAAATATCACATTTCTTAATTACATTGACAAATACTACACCAAATGATTTTGTTCGAAAACCTAGATCAATAAAAGAAGTTAAATATTGGAAAGCAGTTCCGAAACTTTTTATTATATGCAGGTCCCATTGTATTAAAATATGTATTAGAACGTGATATATATATATATATATATATATATATATATATATATATATATATATATATATATTCATTTTTTAACATTACATGTAGCTACAACAATTCTTATACGTCAAAATTTATGTCAAAATAACGAATCAATAATAGATTTTGCTAACACATTTGAAATATTATATGGCAAACAATATGTTTCAAATAATGTACATAATCTTTTCCATATATGTTCTGATGTAAGAACATTTGGTCCACTGGATAATTTCAGTGCTTTCCGGTTTGAAAATTATTTGTCGTTTATTAAAAGAAAATTACGAAAAAATGAGAAACCCTTACAGCAATTATTTAGAAGATACCAAGAAATAGATAATTGCAATATTCAGAATTATTCATAATATGGTTCATGTCAACTTTTGCACAGTAATGATGCAGTACCTGTTAATTTTTATGTTCATTCACAATATCTAAAAGCATCAAATGAAAAATTTAATATAAATTGTAAAGATAATAATAATAACTGTTATCTATTAAAAGATGGTACATGTATTTTAATTCTGACCACAGTGCAAGACAAGAGTAGAGATGTCTTTCTTGTTGGTAAAAAACTTAAATATATAAAGGAAGTTTACAAATGTCCTGTGAATCCAGTAATGTGATATTAAAATTATGAGAGTACTTCATCAGAACATTTTATCTTTGCCAATTACGGATTTATTATGCAAATCATGGAAAATGCCATGTGAGAATAATAAAGATACATTTGCAATATTTCCTCTGAATCATCAGATATAATTTTGTGTATTATTTAATCAATCTTTCTTAAAAAACACTGTATATATCACATACTCATTGTACGACTTTATATCTAATATCAGAAATATAATGCATAGAAGTGGTCTGGATCGATTTATTATTGCGGAATTTACTGATGGGCTGCAATTAATACCTTCGGCATGGTATAATGCGGATACTTCCACTAGTATTTGGCCTACCATTTTAAAACAAAACTGCGCTTTACAAAAGCCGTTATGGCTAAAGAGATGCGTCAACAAAAATATGAATGGGAGGAATTAGTTGTTAAGAAGGTCTTTGGCACTGCAGGTAAATGAATAATATCACATAAAAATTTTTATTTGTTATTTTGTATGCAACATTCAATCGTTTTCATTTTATTTTAAATAAAATTTAGATACATGTGCAGAAGGTTTACAAAAACTGACAGTAGCCGAGGATACATCTAATGTAGATGATACTGGATTATCCTCAAACGAATTTAAGAATAAAAACAAACTAGAGAAGGCGATTGAAAGCCAAGAGATATTTATCATCTTCGGAAGATTTGTCTGGTGTTCCAAGAAAGGAACAGTTTATACAAAATAAAAAACAGGTAACAGGTACACCTTCACCAAAAGGGAAAAATGTGTTCCGTGAAAACACTGTCCTTAATGGTAAATATTAAGTATGATATATTAACGTGATGTGATATTTGTTAAATACTATTTATGATATATTTTTTTAATTTAAATAAATAAGACATTGTTACAAATAGTAGCAACGTCTGTATAGAACTGGATACAAGAAATTCTCTGGGAAATAATAACACTAATCATTTTGATGATTATGTTAAGTATTTAAAATACTATAATAATGTTTTTTTATATTTTACAATTTACATATTATAAAAATATACAAGATGTTTCGTAAAAAGTCGACAAACTTTTAGAATGTGTTTTAGAGATCATTCAAAGAAAATTGTTTAGATATACTATAAGATACATAGTATAGGACTATTCTGCAAAATTATCAAGATATAGGCAATTTCATTAATTAAATAATGTATATTGATTTTAGAGTTTAAGAAGCAAGTTTTAAAAAGCAAGTCATATAAATTAAATACTATCGACAATAGACTTGATAGGTTGGAAGAAAAAATGCAATCTTCAAGGGAAACTTGAAACATTCAAGAAATTGGTATTTTATTTCCGCTACAGACGATATGTTATTTAATATCTTTTCAAGAGCAACTCAAGGAAAAAAAATTCAGGATGCTCTTATTAAAACTGTGGTTAATTATTTTATAAATGTGGTTATTTGTTTCAGTTAAATTTGTTTAAACTTGGTGGAAATACGGCAAATATCATGATGAGAAATGTTTTTAAAAAAGTATTATCTGATAATGTAGCTGAACAGTTCAGTTGGGCTGGTAGAAAAAATAAAAAAAAGGTTCAAAAATTGTAAACTTCTGTCAACAATTGAAGGGCCGGGTACAACAAGGGGACTAGCGCTCGAAAATGCGAAAAAGTATTGTCCACATGCTACACAAGATTGGAAAATTAAATGTTATCAAACTGGATTTAAAAAAATATAGCGTAGTAAGGCTCATCACGACACACAGTGTTTCTATTTACAGTTTTTTTATCCAATCATTATTATTCGAGATAAAAATTATAAACGAAAAATTTGTCTTCGTCCAAAGTCAATATTTTTTTAAACATAAACTGCGATAACTTGAGCAAATATTAACGGATCGTTATGAGACTTAAAACAATAAGTTCGGAAAACTCTAGCGAAGCCGTAAAGTGTATGCACAAAACCCATATGTTAAAAAATGTAATAATATTTAATTACAAACTAGTACTGGGCATAACATATGCTTCCCAACATTCGCCGATAAAAAGTATCGAGGCAATTTTGAGGTACATGTAACTTGCAGAGAGAAAGTTGTTCCTTAATGTACAAGGAAGTTTTTCACACATTTTCACATTGATTAATAAATAATTGTACAAGATATGATGACATATATAAACTTCGCGAGACATCGCGAACGCAACGTTCCTCCCTCAAACAAGAAAGACTCGAAGATACTGTTTAGCAACTGTTTTGTTTAGGACGCTGTAACAGTTAACATCGATAGAACGTAATGGAACAGTACTACTAGAATTTGCGTCACATTTTTCTGAAAAGTGGGTCGATAACTGTTTATTACTAGTTTACAAACGCGGCAATATAAATTAACTGAAATTGCGAGCTAGGTAAAGGGAAATAAAATTGTGATTAATCATGCCGAATACTAATTCACAAAGAGGCCGAAAATAGGCGAAAAATGAAAAGATATGGAAAAGAAACGTCACAAAACTTTGCAGAAATAAGGTAATTTATTTGTACAATATTTTATTCAGACAAGATCGTTTTTTTAAATACCATTATGAATACTTCGTCGAATAATATGAATCTAAATAATAATGAAAATCTAAATAGTAATATTTAGTATTAACAGTAACTGTAGTAAAGGTTTAATAATAAATGTAATAATAAATGTAAATGATAATATGAAAGTAAAACCTTTGTAGGGATTGGAATACAAATCGCGGTCAGGGAAAACCGTCTCTAAAAAGCAGTCTAGCGAGATTCAGATCTGTTGCCCGAAGAAATGTTTCTTGAAAATTGATTTTCTAAAACAGAAAACAATGCACGACGACTTTTGGAAATATAGTGATTACCAAGCAGGAAATATTTTGTTAAGTCAAATGCTGAAAAGAAAGAATTCTGCACACAATTGTAAACGGATTCTATGGAATTTTTATTGCCGTTTTGAGGGCCATGACATTATTGTCTGTAAACAATTTATTTGCAATGTTTTCGGTGTTGAGAAAAAACGAATTGAAACCATACAAAAAAAATATTAAATGAAGAAACTCTGGATGATAAACGGGGCAAACACGGACATCAGATTGTAAAATTAAGTGACGAAGTAAAGATTTTAATACAAGAACATTGCAACAGTATTCCACATTCCGAGTCGCATTATTCACAGAAAGACACAAAACTAAATTATTTTAATGATAGGACATTAACTTTGCACAGTCTTTATAATTCTTTTGTTTATTATTACAAATCTGTGACAGGGAATAATTATATTCCAATCGAGGAATCGACGTACGGGAAGTATTTTAACCGTTACGTAAATTTTTCCTTCGATTTGCCAAGATCCGATGTTTGTGATCTTTGTTACGCGTATGAAGCGAATGGATCACGAAAAGATGAATATGACAGACATAAATTACAAATAGAAAAGTATAAGGAATTAAAAAAGTTACAGTTATCTACCGCGAATGTGCTACATTGCGAATTCGATTTTGGCTAAAATCTTCCGCTACCTAAACTACCTGTAAATGCTCAGTTTTTCCGTCGATTGCTCTGGTTGTATATGTATATTTAATGTGCACGTCCATAAAAGTGACCGAAGTTATATGTTTCATTTCATGGAAGGTAGTTTAAAAAAAGGAGCTAACACTGTTTGTAATTTAGTATATTATGTGATTAAGAAAGAACTCGAATTGAACTGTTACGACAAGATTTTTTTGTACTCTGAATTTGCAGGAGGACAAAATCGTAATTATCTAATGTTACAATTCTTTTCAATTTTATCTGCTGAATTTCAACTACAAATTGAACATCTTTTTCCTGTGAGTGGTCACTCTTATTGTCAATGTGACAGGAATTTCGGACTATACGGAAACAAAAAGAAGATGCGTGAAAGGATCGAGACAGAAGAGGAATACGCAGAGTTAATTAGAACAGCGCGGTCTTTCGAAATGGCAAATGCAACAAAATGCGATATCAGAGATTATGAGGGTTTACTGACGCCTGACAAAGAATTGAAAAAACCAAAAATCAGTCAAGTAGTAAAAATCGTTTATTTTCCAAACGGACATGTAGATTTATGTTACACGTATAGTGGACAATCAACCTCTATTAAAATAAAAAGAACTTTTGGAATGGAAGATTTACGACAAGCACCATTGGCAGGCGGGGTAGGAGTGTCGAACGAAAAACGAAAAGATGTCGACAACTTGTCACAATATTGTACCTCCAGTGGACAAGATTTTATTAAAAACTTTTTGAGCGCGACAACTATTAAAAATAAAGTGTAAGTAAGTGTAGTAAGCAAAATAAGTGTAGTAAGCAATTAAATAAATTTAATAAATATGTTTATAAATATGTGAAAATGTTAATAAATATGTGGAAAATAATATTGCAATATTCGTTTGTAATGAATAATCATATAATAATGAGAAATCAATGTCTTTGCAGTATAACGCGAGTGCTAAGTAGCGCAGTGCACGCAGCAGCTGTCTGTTGGTGCCGCGCGAGGTTCATATATGGATATCGCCATATCTTTTAGAATTATTTATTAATCAATGTGAAAATTTGTGAAAAACTTCCTTGTACATTAAGGAACAACTTTCTCTCTGCAAGTTACATGTACCTCAAAATTGCCTCGATACTTTTTATCGGCGAATGTTGGGAAGCATATGTTATGCCCAGTACTAGTTTGTAATTAAATATTATTACATTTTTTAACATATGGGTTTTGTGCATACACTTTACGGCTTCGCTAGAGTTTTCCGAACTTATTGTTTTAAGTCTCATAACGATCCGTTAATATTTGCTCAAGTTATCGCAGTTTATGTTTAAAAAAATATTGACTTTGGACGAAGACAAATTTTTCGTTTATAATTTTTATCTCGAATAATAATGATTGGACAAAAAAACTGTAAATAGAAACACTGTGTGATTTTTTTAAATCCAGTTTGATAACATTTAATTTTCCAATCTTGTGTAGCATGTGGACAATACTTTTTCGCATTTTCGAGCGCTAGTCCCCTTGTTGTACCCGGCCCTTCAATTATCGTGCGTAAGTATTTTTTCCAGATTTGACGTTACATTTATTTAATCTAAATTGCACACGGGTATATTCGGAGTTTCCAGATATCTTGTATGTATACGTTTTTGACTAATATTTAAAATATATATTAAATAGTACTTATATATTTTACAGAATCTGTTCAAATATCCCATCAGGGAATTACAGAAAGCGACATTATAGATCATGCTTCGAAATGGCTTGCTTAAGCAAGTGTAAGAATTGCAAGACAAAAATCGTAGGAGAAGCAGAAATAGGGGAGAGTCGTGCAATACCAACCAAAGATGTAATTGTATTTGTTGTTTTCCTTATTTGTTTACATTATATTTTTGTCAAAGATATTATTAAAGTCTTGTATAAAAAGGCGAATAATATATATCTTTAATAGTTTTCATTTTCTAAACCCTACGATTAAAATAATAAATACTACTAGTCCTAATTAAGTAATTCACTATTATTATACATATACAGGGTAGCGCAAAATGATCTTTATGTTTTAAATTCTTTATAACTTTTTTAATTCAACATTTTTTCAATTTTTTCTTTCAGAATGTTGTAAACAAGACTTCTAGAATTTAATATGGAAAGATACACAATTGAACAACGAACAAAAATCATCGAATTTTATTTTGAAAACCGACGGTCAATAGTTTTGACGCAGCGTGCATATCGTCGATATTTCAATGTGCCGACGGCACCAACAGTGCCAACAATACATCGTTTGATTGCAAATTTTCAACAAGGAGGGTCAGTGAGGAACCTCCCCAGTACAGGAAGACCTCGTACGGCGCACACAAATGAAAATATCCAACGTGTACTGGAGAGTGTGCAGGATAACCCAGAAACATCAACAAGGAGACGCTCGGCTCAACTCGGGCTATCGCGAAGATCCCTTCAGAGAATTTTAGCCACATTGCACATGTTCCCATATAAGATCCAGCTTGTGCAAGAATTAAAGCCGACAGACTACGCGCAACGGATGGATTATGTCATTTCGTTGCTTGAAAAACAAGACCAGAGTACCGATTTCATCCACAATTTGATAATGAGCGATGAAGCTCATTTCGAATTAAATGGTTTTGTTAACAAGCAAAACTGCAGGATATGGGCTACGGAGAATCCAAGAGCAGTTCATCAGCAACAATTACACCCACTCAAGTGTACTGTTTGGTGCGGTATATCGTCCGAAAGGATCATTGGCCCATATTTTTTCGAAAATGAAGCCGGTAATGCAATTACCATCAATGCTGCTCAATATCGGGCAATGTTGGAAAACTTTTTGAGGCCAGCGGTGGAAAACCATCCACAACTGTGGTTCCAACAAGATGGAGCCACAGCGCATACTGCAAGGGAAACAATGGCTTTGTTACGAGACATCTTTGGCGAACGCATTATTTCGCGCAATAGTGACTTTAACTGGCCACCGCGTTCACCGGACTTAAGCGCTCCCGACTGTTTTCTTTGGGGGTATTTGAAAGAGCGAGTATACGTCAATAAGCCAGCGACCATCCCCCAACTGAAAACCAATATTCGCAATGAAATCCGTGTAATAACACCTGAAATTTTGCGAAAAGTCATGGAAAATGTGTTGGAAAGAGCACGAATGTGTCAAGCAGAAAATGGCCGCCATTTGCCAGATGTAATCTTTCGCGTCTAGTTCAATAAAATTCCTCTTCTGTACACTATATTTTTTCCAATATGTATTTATTTCACTCTAAAATAAAAAAAGTTATTACGAATTCAAACCACACAGGTCATTTTGCCCCACCCAGTATAATAAGACTTTCCATTAGAGATTCATTCTAGAACGGTTTTATTTCGCGACATAGAAGCACCGGTGAATAGTCTGTATTAAATACTAATCGATATTTTTGTTATATTTGATCTCATCATAATTTTTATGTTAATTAAATAATTATAAATATTGTTGTACATAAGATTTCTATCTTTCAGCCAAATTAACGTTAGTTGAATACAGAATACTTATGTATAGAAATATTTATAGTTATTTAACATATAAATTATTATGATCTGGTGAAACATAACAAAAATATTGATTAGTATTCCATACCGAACACCAATCGGTGCTTCGATGTCGAATCGACTAATTATTAGTAATTGGAAATACAATATTGCATATATATTTTACTGCAATATGGCTGCAATGTTAGATAGTAATATTTCTGAAAGCAGACATTTTACCGTTTCTGGAATCTTGCAGCAACATTTTGCAACGTACCTGCAAGATTACAATCTTGCGATAAAATGTTACTGCAATGTCTCTACAATCTCGTTGTGCTGTATAAGTTTGTTTGTAAATAACACTTTTTGTAAAAAAAGATCCATCATTGTGCATTTGATGCAAAAACCACTGGAAAAATCGAACGCGGTTGTCATGATCCGATCCGTGCAACTCCTGATGAAGTACTGGTTGATATGGTTATTTTTTATCATGAAGAAATCGAGGCACACTTGTTTTGCTAATACCGAAACCTCGTGAAATCCGCCGTGTACTAATAGGATTTTCTGCTACCGCTGCTAAGACCGCAATAGTATTTTCTTCAGAAGTAGCAGTTTTGATTACATTACGTTTGATAACGTTAAAACTTTCGCTTTTTGTAAGCGATGTACAAAGTCTCTCGAATATCGATCGACATGGATGATTTCGTCCAGGATCAATTTCGACATACATAACTATAGCTCTTGTTGCATTTCTACGGCATTCACCATAAAGTAAAAGCATATCCACTTTTTCACAATTACTAAATTTCATTTTTGCTTTTATCTTACTGAGATAGTCACGTATAAACAGTGATGATAATTTCAATACTGAATCACGGACAGAATAGGCGATTACGATTCCATACGTAGAATCGGTCATGTTGATAAACATTGTCATGCATAGGTACTCCGCGGTCTTACGAAAATCTTTGCTGGTATTGAATCTCCAACTTGATATTATGCACAGACCATTTTCAAGAAACAAAGTGAAATTATTCGTTAACTATTAGGTTTACGGCTAATAAAGGATTTTTACTCAAACTTTAACGATCTTCGAAGCTGAACATTGCTTTACCGGACCAAAAATTATTGACTCTTTTTTATATCTTCTTGTAGTATTCAACGAGTGGAATCTAAAAATGCAAGTTTTAAGTTCAGGAATTCACCTTGATCAGTTGTTTTTGTTTTTTCTTTTGATCAGTTTGTTAATTCAATAGTTATGATTTATTGAAAAAAGGTTGACCTCAAATTTCAAACAGATGTAAAATCTACTATTTTAAAAATTTTCCAAAATCTTTCGAGATACGTTTATATATCGATAAAGACTAGAACATATCCAAATTGGAACAAAATCCGAAATAGTGCTCCAAAAGGTGTCCGATTTCGCGTGGATTGACCTCCAATCAGTAGTGTCACTGCTTGTAAGGAAATGTACGTGGGGGCGGCAATTTTGGCGGGATTATTTAAATGTGCTTACAAAAAGAATTACTTATTCAAAGTAAAATACTGATTCTGAGTTGGTTAGAGCCTGTTTACGGAAAAAACAGTTATTCAAAGCGAAATACTGATTCTGGGTTGGTTGGAGTCTGTTTACAAAAAAAAAACATTTATTCAAAGCGAAGTACTGATTCTGAGTAATTTTTTTGATGACCCACGTGCATCTCCTTAGAAGCAGTGACACCACTGATTCGGCGAATTTGGATAGAAACCAATATAGCGTTAAACTATTAAAACTAGTGTTGTATAAAGCTCGAGTCTTTGAAGCTACAAAGCTTAGTCTTAAAGACTGAGTCTTTAAGGCTACAATCATATGAAGCTCGAGGCTCAAGGCTCGAGTCGTCGAGGCTCGAGGCTCGAGTTTCAAGGCTTTGAGTAGTCGAGGCTCGAGCCTCGAAGCTCGAGGCTTTTATGTTTAACACGTTCACTGCTGAGCGTGTTTCTGCTGGTTTTGTCTTCAGCGCCAAAGAGTGATTGCC
>NW_015374162.1:408740-414936 GCF_001272555.1 Dufourea novaeangliae | reverse complement strand
CACATAAGTTTCACAAAAATTCATTTATTCTATAATATAAACAAACTTACCCATTTCCTCAAACTGGCTTTCTACAGTCATAGATGACCCTGGATTCATATGGCTAACATCAAATGACTGCTTTATATCTGAAAAATAAGTGAAAATGACTATAAGTATGTGCACACATAAATTTCATAAAAATTGATTTATTCTATAATATAAACAAACTTACCCAGTTCCTCAAACTGGCTTTCTGCAGTCAGAGATGTGCCATCTTCTGGTTGCACCATTTCATCTAAAAAATAAGTAATATTGAAGGAAAAAATACATTTGCATGTAAGTTATATAAAAATAAAACATAATACTTATTCTTAGCCTTTAAAATGAAGACGTCCTTTCTTGTGGAAAAAATACATACCTGGCTTGAACTCCCTCCACCGCCAAAACGTGTTTTATCCACCGACTACATAGCACTACATAGAAGTACATGTGTCGAAAAATACGACTTTAGCACCATTGGTGATAAGGGCCGGTAGCTTATGACTGACCATACTATTCTAATGGGAGGTAACAGGCCGTGCCTTGAGGGTTCGAGCCTTTAGGGTTTGAACCGCGACTCGAGCTGTTAAAGCTCAAGACTCAAGGCTCATTTTAACAACACTAATTATAACCTGTAAAGTACGCTGAACATACTTGGTTTTACATACGCATCATTTTTGAACCGGAAAATTCCTAAACTTAAAACTTGCATTTTCAGATTCCACTCGTTGAATGTTACCAGAAAATATAAAAAGAAGTCAATAATTTTTGGTCCGGTAAGGTAAAGTTTAACCCTCTTCGATATTTTGGTATAAAAAATATAGCATTCCATTTAAAAAAACAAAGTTGACCTTCAAATCTCTCAAACGCCTCCACTTACAAAAAAAATATACGAATTACGTAATGTATCCCTCCAAACCATAAAACTTTTTTATAAAAAAATGTTTCATACAAGCCCACTTTAGAAATTATTTAGAGTGGACAAGTTGCATGGACCACCCTGTAGATGTATATAGAAATATACTCGATTTCGAGGTTAGATCACGTCACCCTTTACGCTTAAGAATTAAAAATCTGCTTACCGATGTTGAATGCCATTAGTTTTCAAACATTGTAGTATACTTTCTTCAAAACGTTGGTAACATTTTATAAAAAATTCCATTTTCGGTGGAACAAAATGAAATACACGTTTTTACGACATTAGTAATGACATCCCCAATCATTGGCATGGACGGTATTGGACGGTATGGAAAATGGACAACACTGCACAGAAGCGAAGCGAGCGAGGCCAGATGCGGGGCCAGCACGAAATCAAGGAACTGGCCTGCCCTCTAGTGGAAAAACATAGAACTAGTTGGGAGGGTATTGTTGTGAATATCGCCCTCATCTTGTAGCGGCGTCCAGCGTAAGCTTCACAAGCGTGAAATTCAAATTAAGGTATATGATTGTAATTAGAAAAGGATATAGAAGTGAAGTTATATTTAACTTATATTATATTTTAACAGTCGAATTTCGCTTTTACTCCTTCTCTAAAATATATTAAATCATGGCAAATATGTTAAACACTTGAAAATTATAAAATGAATAGCTGGAAGAAATGTATTAACAAATCAGGAATTATTTCAACATTTAATAATTATTTTATTGGCTCCTGGTATCTAAGGACATATTGTAATTAACAAGATGTAACAAAAACGATCGTTTTGTAAAAGAGATCATTCCAGTATTGACCCTCGATAAATAAAGACGTGTTCTTCAAATTAAAGTTGTCTCCTTTAAAAGAAGTCTAAAATTTCCTAACGAGCAGAGTTCTTCAGGGCTCCACGGGCGAGGATTCACGCCTGATTTATCTCTTTTAAAAGCAATCCCTGGAAAAGGCCGCAACAAATTTGGTGACAGCGGTGGGATTCGCTAAAGTTTATACATCCTCAACTTGGCTCGCCGGCTCACAAGGAACATTTTGAATCACTGGGACTTCGTCGAATCAGCATCCTCTTTCTCTTGGGTTTTGAGCGGTTTTCCCAAGAGCCTGAGTGAATACCGAAGAGGAGTGATTTTCGGTGGCCGCTGAAAGCACATCTTCCCCGAAAACCACACGCTGATGGAGATTCGTGAAAGCTCATCTTCCCCGAAGACCACACGCTGATAGAGATTCGTGAGACGTTTCAATTTTAAAATTTGTAATTGTTCAACGCGTGTTGTATTAGTTTTAATAATTGTGTTTATTCGAATTTAATATATATATATGTATATCCTTCCCGGCAAAATGCCGCGGCTCAGCGCCAGCTGTCTGAATCTTTCTCAACAAATGTTGAGGCGCCGACACAGTCGTTATGGGAACGATCACGATCCTCCGTGGAAACGACTTCTAAAGATGAAAATATTAGAATCCTGACTATAACAACATCTCCTTCTCCAACAGCACAATCATCTCATTCCTTTAATTTCCCTAATATCGTCTACTCTAAGGATCATCTTCATATGCGCAAAGATAATCTAGTTCATTTTCTACCAATTGATTGTAAAATTATCTCGCAGACCAGTAAAAATTTATTGATTCATGGAAAATTTTCCATTTCGCAAATACAACTTTATAAAGTTAATGTAGGGAATGCAATGGTCTTCCCGAATGAAAATCATCATATTTTCCATTTATTTTCCAAAACAAATTCTACAGAATCAGAGAGTCTTGATCATTTAACATCTTCTTTGACATCTCTTAAACATCTCATAGAATCCTTCAAAGTAACAACAATCAGCATAGCTAAAACCCATAATAATTTAGAACCAATTACATGGAATTTTCTCAAAAGGCTTCTAAAAGAAAATTTTAATAATTCAAAATATTCAATTACAATTTGCACTGGCGAAATTATAGTTCCTTCTCCATCCAGAAGATCTTCTATTATACAAGAATATCATGAGTCTGTAGTGGGAGGTCATCAGGGTACAGCTAAGTTATTCAAACGGATAAGAGAGGATTTCTGTTGGCCGAAAATGAATCGACAAATCGCTGATTTCGTTCGTTCTTGTCCCAGTTGTCAGAGGAATAAAATCCTTTCTGCTAAAAACAGCCCATGAGTTTAACAGATACTCCCAAAAGAGCGTACGAAAAGGTACAAATGGATATTGTGGGTGCATTACCTATAACTAATAAGCAAAACCGTTATTTACTCACTCTTCAGGATAATCTTAGGAAGTATTCCGATACAATTCCACTTCCCAATATCGATTCTATATCCCTAGCAGAGGCATTGGCTGACCAATTCATTAGTCGATTTGCTTGTCTCCGGGTCATTCATACCGATCAAGGATCTAATTTCACGAGTAAAATAATGAATAACTGTTGCAAAATTTTCAAAATTCAGAAAATTACCTCTACCGCATTTCATCCACAATCGCTAGGGTCACTCGAACGAGCTCACAGGGTTTTTGTAGACTATTTAAAACATTATTGTTCAAAGAATGATTGGGACAAATGGATTAGATTTGGCATATTCTCTTACAACACATCGGTGCATGAAGCTATCTGCTTCACTCCACATGAACTTATGGTTGGCATCAAAGCCATTATTCCCGCAGAATTCGCAAACCAAAAATTGCCGAAAACGTTTATTGAACATTTAGATAATTCATTATGAAAAATAACGACAACTCAAGCTACAGCAGCAATAAACCTAGAAAAAGGAAAACAGAAAAGTAAAATAAAATATGATAAAAATGTAAATCCTCATGAATTCAACGTAGGTGACGATGTATATTTATTTAGAGAGCCTAAAACATTTAAATTCGATTCTAGTTGGGTAGGACCATATAAGATCAGTAAAATATTTAATGACCTAACGCGAGAGTCCGGCTTCAATATACCATTTTTTACGGGGGGAAAACCTTGAAAAAGGTGCACCACTTCCAGCTGGGGGCAGAGACGGCCATAGTGGAGTTTCACTCACTAACAATTCCTAAGTGACCCTCGGGCGTAGAGCTGGCAGTGGGAAAGCTAAGCATGACCGCGGCCAGCCTCCCCCATTCCCCCCCCCCCCTAGAGGTGTTTAAAGGAAGGGCTCGTCACTGGAGGGAGGGGGGCGATTGCCCCCCCCCCCCCGAGACGGCTGTAATGCCGTCCCACCATCTCCTACCTATAGCGTCGAGGGGTCACCTCTCGACTCTCTCTTCTCGTGGGCTGACGGCGAAAGGAGGTCGTACCACCAGTACCACCCCCTCGGCCCGGTTGCCCCGCGGAGCGACGCGAGGGTAATCGCTGCTATGACCCTATGAATCGCACCACCCACGGGGCAGGCTTCAATATACCCTTTTTTTTTTTTTTCGAGGGGGAAATGCATTACGCACACCTCGGAGTCCTGAGGTGGGACTCCAAGGTAGTGTGGGACTCTCACCCACTAGAACCCCCGCGGCAGCCTTCTCGGGCGGAACTCGGCGGTGGCAGGATCTCGTATGAACGCACCGCCACCGCCGCGCCTGTGCTCCCCTTATCGGAGAGCCCGTTCCGTGGGGGCGATCGAACGCCCCCCAGAAGTGACCGATACCCCCAGTCACCCCCCCTTCACTACTCCGCCAGCGTCAGAGGACTGCACTCCGACGCCGGCACTACCGGGCCGCTTTGGATGCAGCCGGGGACCCCAACCCGACTGCATTAACGGCCCCGGCTCCCCGCCTCGCTCTCCTCCTCTCTCGACGAGCGGGATCGCGCGCCTCCGTCGTCCCGGCGGGTCCGAGGGGGGCGTGGCGCGGCGGCGGCGACGGCGCCGACGCAGCGGGGGGTGAGCCGGCCGACTAGCTCGGCTGGCGACCCGTCTCCGACGCCGTTGGCGTCGGCGGCGGAGGAAGGAGGATCCGGCCGGGGGAAGGCCATTGTTGCGGACTAGCCTTCCCCCCTATGGATTCCCAACCTCAACCACGCGGCACGGGCGCAGGACTTGTTTGTCCATAACCTGGCCGAGTTGGGGGTTGACCTGGCCGTCGCCGCCGAGCCGTACCGCGTCCTTGACCGCCCCGATTGGGCGGGGGACGTGCTGGGCTCCGTGACGGTGGTCGGCGACGGGGCCGCGCCCCTGAGCGTTTTGTCGCGCGGGTGCGGCTTCGTCGCGGCGCTGTATGGGCGCCTCGCGGTGGTCGGGGTGTATGCCCCTCCGAGCATGCCCCTCGCGGCATTTGAGATGCTGTTGGACGGGATCCGGGACTTTGTGTCCCGTGATTTGACTCGTCCAACATTGGTCCTGGGGGATTTCAATGTGAAGTCTACCCTCTGGGGAGGCCCCAGGACCGACGCGAGGGGCGATGCCGTGGAGGAATGGGCGGCGAGCGCGGACCTTCGGCTGCTCAACCGAGGGTCTGCGAGCACGTGCGTGCGGTGGCAGGGAGAGTCAATCGTCGACCTCTCATGGGCTACGCCCGCCGCCGCGCGTCTCGTGTCGGGGTGGAGGGTGGCGGAGGAGGTGGTGACACTTAGTGACCACCTCCACATTATTTTTGATGTTTCCGCCGCCCCTCGAAACCACCCCGCTCTCCGCCCGGACGCTGGCCGGCCGCCGCGTAGATGGGCGCTCAAGCGCCTGGAGGAGGACGCGCTGATGGCAGCGGCCCTCGCCGTGTCCTGGCCGGAGGTTCCGGCCGGACCGGTCGCGGACGTCGACAGGGAGGCTGAATGGTTCCGGGAGGCAATGGCGTCTGCGTGTGACGCAGCCATGCCCCGGGTCAGGAAGCCCCCTAGACGGGCCTCCTATTGGTGGAGCGACAAGATCGCTGCGCTGCGTGACGTGTGACACGCGGCGCGGCGCCGCTTCACCAGGGCCCGCCGGCGACGGAACCGCGAATTGGCGAGGGAGCACGAGGTCTACGGGGTCTACCGGCGAGCGACGGTGGACCACCAGAGCGCCATCGGGGAGGCCAAATCCCGTGCCTGGGATGAGCTCCTCGAGACGTTGACCGTGACCCGTGGAGGCGCCCGGATCGCATCGTCCTGGGACGGATGCGGCCGGCGGGGCCCCCGGGTCACGGAGTCTCTTGACCCCCATGCTCTCGAGCGTGTCGTTGAGACGCTCTTTCCGGACGATCCGGATGAGGGCTCGCGGCCGCTCGAGCCGGCGGACCCGACCAACTGGTCCGCCGAGCTGGGGGTCACGCAAGAGGAGCTCGCGGCGGCCGTCAAGCGCCTCGG
>NW_015374162.1:406801-408709 GCF_001272555.1 Dufourea novaeangliae | reverse complement strand
CGGGCGCTGGGATTGGCCTCACGCGTCCTCGGGCCTCGACTCATGCGGCTGTTTGACGGCTGCATGATGTCGGAGCGGGTACCGCTGCCCTGGAAGCGGGGCCGGATGGTCCTCGTCCCGAAGAAAGGGAAGCCCGCGGATTCTCCTTCCGCGTACCGGCCGATATGCCTCCTCGACGAGGCGGGCAAGCTCTTCGAGCGCGTGCTCGCTGCCCGCCTGTCGAGGGGCATGTCCGACGGTGGTCCCGGTTTGGCGGACTGCCAATACGGTTTTCGCGGGGGACGGTCTACGCTAGACGCGATAGACCACGTGCGTTCCCTCGCGGACCGGGCAGTTTCCCGCGGTGGTGTGGCGTTGGCGATCAGTTTAGATATCGCCAACGCCTTTAACACTATCCGCTGGGACACGATCCGGGAGGCGCTCTGAGAACACGGCGTGCCTCCGTATCTCCGGATCGTGCTGCGGGACTACCTGTCGGACAGGGTGATCGAGTACCCCGGCCGGGGTGGCGCAATCGTGCGGTGAAGGGTCAACCGAGGCGTGCCCCAGGGGTCCGTTCTTGGACCCCTACTGTGGAACGTAGGGTACGACTCGGTGTTGCGCGGGCTCCTCCCGCCCGGTGTGCGTGTCGTTTGCTATGCGGACGACACGCTGATCATCGCGGTCGGGAGAGAGTGGACGAGGACCATCCGCATTGCGGAGGTGGCGGTGGCACTCATCGTCGCCAGGATCCGGGACCTGGGGTTGCAGATCTCGCCGCCAAAGACGGAGGTAGTCATGTTTCATGGACTGCCTCTGTCGCGGCGGTTCCCCCAGGCCTGGGTCCGAGTAGGAGACGCCTGTGTCCGGGTCGAGGGACGTATGAAGTACCTCGGCCTCGACCTGGACAGCCGCTGGCGCTTCGAGGGACACTTCGACCGTCTGGTCCCCCGGATTGAGGGCGTGACGATCCTGTTGGGTCGTCTGATGCCCAATCTCGGGGGGCCGGAGGAGAGGGTCCGCCGCCTCTACATGGGGGTGGTGCGAGCGATGGCCCTATACGGGTCACCCGTGTGGGCTCGCGACCTGATGGCCCGCCGGCGGGGCCGGCAGCAACTGGGACGCATTCAGCGCCGCATGGCCATCAGGATTGCGAGGGGGTACCGCACCATCTCCCACGAGGCGGCGGCTGTCCTGGCGAGGTCGTGCCCTTTGATTTCCAGGCGGAGGCTGTTGTACCTGCAGAGGGTTGGAGCCGAGGCGACGGCAGAGTGCCACCAGTGCAGCGCGGAGGTTGACTCCGCGCAGCATGTGTTGGAGGAGTGCCCGGCCTTTGCCAGGGAGAGGCGGGCGCTCCCTTTAGAGATAGGGGGAGACCTCTCGCTCCCGGCCGTGGTTCCGGCCATGGTGGGGAGCGAGAGGTCGTGGAGGGCGGTGTCCTCCTTCTGCGAGACCGTCATCTCGCGGAAGGAGGACGACGTGCGGGACCGCGAGGCGCGCGATCCCGCTCGTCGAGAGAGGAGGAGAGCGAGGCAGGGTCGGGGTCGGGGCCGTGGGGCCCGCACAGCCGGACCCGACGACGCCGTCGGGGTGGGACAGATTCCCCCTCCCCCCGTAGGCGTCTCCTCGCTCTCCGGCAGGCGAGGCCTGCATGTATGGGCGGACGCGTGCGTGGACATCGGGAGCTGGAGCTTCGGCTCGTGTGGCTCCCGCCTTCGCGCGCGCGTCCGCCGGGGCCGCTGATGCAGTCGGTGTGGGGTCCCCGGCTGCATCCAAAGCGGCCCGGTAGTGCCGGCGTCGGAGTGCAGTCCTCTGACGCTGGCGGAGTAGAGAAGGGGGGGTGACGGTGGTATCTGTCACCTCCGGGGGGCGTTCGATCGCCCCCACGGAACGGGCTCTCCGATAAGGGGAGCACAGGCGCGGCGGTGG
>NW_015374162.1:402915-406777 GCF_001272555.1 Dufourea novaeangliae | reverse complement strand
TCCGCCCGAGAAGGCTGCCGCGGGGGTTTTAGTGGTTGAGAGTCCCACACTACCTCGGAGTCCTACCCCAGGACTTCGAGGTGTGCATAAGGCATTTCCCCTACGTTAAAAAAAAATAAAAAAAAAAAAGGTATTGAAGCCGGACTCCCGCGTTGTTGCCATTTTTACCTTCAGCATGGCTAGTACTAGCGTCGGCTGTGACCATACTATTCTACTGGGAGTTAACAGGCCGTGTTGGCACCACTGAACAATGTTTGATACACGCTGGCTGTGACAGACTGGTGACCAAGTGTGTTTATTACTCATTTCACTGGCAATAAAATACATCACTTTTACCCTCAAACGTTCAAACGCGCAAATTTGGTTGCTTGTCGAGTACTGACATAAATGTTAAACTGAATGTGGTTCTTTCATGTAAGTGTGGTATAAGTTTCAGTGACTTCTGTGGTCAAGTAGTGGGGGGCCTTTACCTTACGCTGCTTTTCCCCCAAGGGAAGCCGACTTTGCTCGTGGGTGTACCAACGTGTGTCTAAATTTAATTGGTTGCATTTCTACGTATGCTCGGTACCACGAATTACGAAAATGATAACCACAAATTAAATAAGTTAACATTAAATAAATGATTATTAATGAACTGTTCACAGGTCAAAGTGATTAACTCTAAGGCCGGAATTCATAGACATTACTTATTCTTAAGCATTTGCTAATGAACTATGAATCCCGGCCCAATACCCAGTAAACCAGACCTGCTCTAAATATATGTTACTAGATTCTGCTGTAGACGTGATGTGCAGATATGTTGCAAATGTGGTATATGGTCTGCTATAGCAGTACTGACAGTAAACTAGCAGCAGCAGTATAACAGGCCTGGTGTCATGATGTGACGTCAGAAATTAAAGAGAGCTGCTAATATTCTGACGGCAGTTTCACCTCACAAATGCAGTAAAACGGCGCAACTTACTTTATTACAAATTAAATCGATTACACTTCATCTAAATGCAGCTACAATCGATATTTAAGTACTTAAATGATTATTTAACATTAAATCACAAAATTAAATGTACATGTTAACAAATATTAATAATATGTATATATATACATATATGTCAACTTTTATTTGTATTGCTATATAGGCGTTTATAATTATATGCAAATAGGTTATTATTTTATCGCTTATAAGAAATAAGTATTTATATATATGTAAATATTACACTTCTATATATTTACATTTTGTGTAATAATTATATTGTCATGCATAATGTTCGTAAACATTTAAAGGTCCCACTCTGCTTCCACATTGCATGCATATATCTCTATCCCTGTGTGTGTACAATCGTACGCGTCGCCGAATACGTTATTGTTTCCGTATGTTATTTAGAATAGGCATTGGGAGTATTTCAAAGTTTTTGAAAGAAGCGGAAGTTTTTGAAATTACCTTATTTCAAGTAAATTAAGTGCCATAATGTAAAAACGTGCACGGTCGAAAAATCCGACCGTGTCGGAACATTAAGAAAGTCAAGCGCAGCATTTAGGTAGAAACTCCGTCCTTTTTTCCATACAATTACCTACAGTAACATAAGTAGGGATCGCTTTATGGCTTGGTTCTTTTAAGCATTTTCTTCTTTGCGAATATTCTTGACAAAAGACAATAACCTACAAGTCCCAACATCTGGTTGATAGTCGGTCGCATCCTCGGAAATAGTTGAAATAGAATCGACATTGCTACCAATACATTCAACGATGGTGCAGTCGCATATATGCAAATGTTACATCTTTCGGGGCGTAAAATTAGCTTCAATGTGTATAATTATTGTGGAACAAAGGACGCCAACGGAGTAAACAAGCTGACTTCAGACGACTTTTCAGTGCTCATTTTTAATTTACTCAAACGAGAATGATCTCTCTACGTTCACACTAACTATAACAGCACTTTTCAATTCATATGGAAAGTACCTTTCCATATTCGTAATAAACCAAATGGCACTTCTTAGTGCCACTTTCTTCAAAAAATTAACGAAAAATATTCATTCTCTATTTTGAATATTTAATCCCATGTTTTTCTGTTCACAGCCTTCAAACCAGCCGGTAATCATTACTACAATTTCGTATATGCATATATTCAAATATATGTGGGAACGGATGAAAATGAAGAAAGAGCAGGTGACTGGGATGATGTCTCAAGAATGTCAGATGACAATATTTGGGAAATCGTCGTATAAATAATATATATAGCCTACATATGTATTATTTTGTAAAAATTGTAAACATCATTGAATTCATATTGTAAATAAATATTTTCGAAAAATTTTTTAAATATTTCATTGCCAAAACCCGCTAGGTTATACCGTAAGACTACTCTATTTATAACGTTAATCTGTAATCTGTAGCAATTTGTGGTGACATGCACACGGCCTGCTGGATTTATGATATTAGCTTATATTGCAGACTGCTCTGTTCACGGCAGTAAATCTGCTGTTACGTTCTACAACAGAATTACTGTGTTTATGCTGTGAATCTGCTGTTACGTCTACAGCAGATTTACCCTGTTTCTGCTGCGAATCTGGCGTTACGTTCTACAGCAGAGGTACAGGTCTCATGCCGTGGAATCTGACGGCATATACATACAGAATGCAGCAACAGATGCACACGTTTCTGAGGTCATGCCTGACCGACTATGACACTAGATGCCGTCCATCTGACGTTAGTTTGCTCATAGGGAAAGTATATAAGATGAATTAAAATAGAGATATTACGACGCTACGAAAATGTCTACCACGTTACCACGTCTTTTACAATACATAAAGTTTAGGGTTAAACTTTTTCTTTACCGAACCAAAAATTATTGACTTTTTTTTATATCTTCTAGTAGTACTCAACTAGTGGAATCTAAAAATGCAAGTGTTAAGTTTTGGAATCCACCGGTTCAAAAAGTTATGCGTATGTAAAACCAAGTATTTTTAGCGTTCTTTACAGGTTAAACCCAGATAGCACACGACGTCTTCAATATGTCTGTTTTATAGCTGTTTTAGGTCTGAACGTCCTAGGACCTAATAAAGATGTTTTAAAGCTGTCTGTAATAGGACATCCTAATGACGTATGAAATTCACGTCCTGGAGACATCTCGAGATATACCAGAAGACACGTCGTAGCGACGTCTGAAATTCGCGTCCAAAGGATGTCCTCGGGACATGTGAGAGAGACGTTTTTGCGATGACTGAAATTCATGTCCTTGAGATATCCTCAGGACATGTGAGATGTACATCGTTGCTTGAATATTTGTTCTAAATAGTCTTTGAATAGAAACGACAAATGTAATTTAGTTGTTTACTTTTTTGATTGCAAAATGATACTATGTTATTTAGGAAACATCAATATTTTTCAAAAGTCAAAAAAGTGCGATAATTAAATTTTTTATGAGAGGTCGGAGGCTAGACCTTCTTTCCCTTTATTTGCTTAAGAAGAAGCAGCGACTATGAATACCGCCCTATGGAACTCAATGGTAGAAAATGGGTGCGTTCAGGAGACACAACCGTTGCGCAACCGTTGAGTGATTTCACTAGATTTGCCTCTGAACGGTACAGCTCGCTTTTTTTTTTTTCGTGAGGAAATGCATTTACGCACACCCCCTCCCTCCCCCCCAATGTGGGAGGAGTGGGGCGGGGGTAGTGTGGGACTCATCCCCAATAGGGCAAGGCCCAGGGGAAATACCCACTAAACCCTCACGGTGGCCGGGCTCGGCGCTCTGCGGGGAGGCACCGGGATCTCTTGCGAACACAACCGGTACCTCCCCAGCGCCGGCTCCGCCAGTTGACGGCGGAGCGCCCTCTCTGCGGTGGTGGAAGCGGAGAGCACCCCCCCCCCC
>NW_015374162.1:372360-402850 GCF_001272555.1 Dufourea novaeangliae | reverse complement strand
GGATCCAATTTTATTTATTAATATCCATAATTTAATAAATATATTTTTTATTTTATAATGTAATATCTAATAATGTAGATTATGTATTTCATTTTATTTTTTCCATTTTAAAACTATCACTAAATTAAAACATTTATACTTACTTCAAAACTTATGCGCGACATTCGAAAGTGTTCCTTAAATAAATTATTGGAATTATTACTTGTAAATCATTATCTATTGGGTTAGGTTTTAACATTTTGATTACATTGAAATCTAATCCGGACTCAAAACCAGTTAGGAGAGCTACATCGGCTGCATCCATAATTTTTAATGTAATACTTTGTAAACAATAACAGTCAGCACTACCATGATGGTACCATCACGCCGTTCAGCAGAACATGAAAACTGATCACTGATCAGTTCGCAGCGGTGGACTCAATGGTTGTGTCTTCTGAACGCAGCCAATGACAGAAACAAGTCCCGTGGCAATGAAACAATCGCAAAATCGTATCTATTGCTTTCCATAATCGCATTATATAAACTACATCGCGTAATTCACACAACGATTGACTATCATATCTTTTTTAATTAGTATTCAAACAGAAAGAAGTAAATGCCAATCTCATGTTGAATAATAAGATATAGAAATAAATTAATTTGAATATTTTGTATTCAAACAATTAATAAGAAAGTAATTAATTATAAATATTCATACATAATTAATCTTTATTATAAATATATGTTTTGTGATACATTTCTCTTACTTAACAAATTGTCAACAAATAATACTTTGAAGCTCATCTTCTTTATTTGATTGGTCTGTCAATTGTTTAGATTTCAATTGATTTTAGTATCTGCCCAAGATTTAATTTGAACGATTCAACAATTTTCAGATTTTCTACATTATATTTAAATAAACATTTCTAATAGTTCACTACGTTAAACATGTTAGAAATTTCGTATGTACCGCCGATCCTGTGTAATAACGATGGTTCATATCAGATGGCGTAGCAATATGAGCACCACTTGAATAACTAGGAGTTTGCAAACCTTAATTTGTCATGAATATGTAAGCTTCTAATAGTTCGTACTTGTTTTCCTACACTATGTGATATGTTCGCGCGTTAAATTGCATCGTAATTTATGATTCTGGAATTGAATACTTTACACAGGATATGGTGTATCTGCAAAGACCAACATCGCCTCTTGAAAAATGTATCCCAGTGGAAAAGGTTGAATAAATGTTGATTTAAAATACTTCGGCGTCGCTTTCAGAAATAAATTACTTTAAGTTTCTTTTAGATATTAGACAATACAGAATGGTATTTAAATACAATCATATCGATTTAAAAAGTAGTGTGTGCCTTATGCCTGGTGTTACACACATTTTATGAAAGAAATTTTTGCATCCTGTACGGGAGACACTTAACTGAACACCGACTGTCTTAATCATATGAAAGTCGATTTACTTCTATAAAGTAATTCTGTTCTGTGCCATAGAATTGTTATTTTAATCTGATAGTTTTATTATCCGACGCTACAAATTCTTAATACATACAATCTGGCTAAAAGTAATATTTTAATCATAATTATGTGAATATAGGAATGGATATTTGTATGAATTCAGTGTATGCCTCCATCCCTGGATTACCGGAATTAGGGATGGTATGGATGGGAGATATGATGGTACATGGTGAACCTACTCATGAACTTATGTTGGATTCTCGTCAAGCTGAAAGTCCATTTTTCTCTCATGGTTCAAATCCATATGAGGATATTAGAAATCATCACATCACGCCCACAACTATGGTACGATACCTACAACCGCAGTTTTCTAATGAATGTTCAGAACCAGATGAACCTATGGAAGCTGTTGATGCTCAAGAAATGCAACAAGTGGGTTATTTCATTTTTAAATTACCTTTATGCAAGTAGCTTGATTATTATATTAATCCTTTAATAGTTTATCTTGAGTGAGACTCTGGCAGAGCATGAAGTATCGAACAGTTTAACTCTAGAGCAACTTGGGCATGGCAATAGGAACTGTCCAAACTGTTTAATCTACCACAGATTTCTAAATTTTTTATTGCTTGTACAAGCATTCTCATTATACCCATCTCTGTTGTATTCTGTTTAACATGTAAGGAAAAAAAAATGATTTGGTTTTGAAGTTAATATGACATTGACTTCCAAACTGATTAAACAAATTACTATTAATGTTCACAAATTCAGCAGTTTTAAATGATATGTTATATTGTTTGTACAAAGTAATATTTTTACTGTTTAAAGTGGATAGTGATGAATTATCAATCATTAGTGACAGTTGTAATATTGATACAAATCAATCGACAAAAGCATCATATTTGTTCAGTGTTATTATTCAATAAAAAATCTGATAGAGAACCTGCAATTGATTACAATCTCAATTCCAGTTTTACATTCCTTATTGTGGATGGAAGTAATTTAAAATATAAAAAATATATACTTTTTGATTGCAATTCATAATTTTATTAGACTAAGAAAGGGTTAATACTTTACATATTACTTATTGTTTACTGTTTATTTATATCTTTGTAGGAATATGATTCTCAATCTGAAAGGCAGGAAATGACAGAATATTTAACATTAGAAGATTACATGGGCGACGAAGAAAGAGAGCAAGTTGTAAATAATGCAGCTACACAAACTACTCAGGACAATCGTAATAGGAAAATAAAACCAATAAAACATCCTGGACTTGTTTTAAAGACACCAATTGCATATCAGCCACATACAGACTTAAATTTTATTCCAATTCGTAAGGATGGTATAGGTGAGTTATAAAATTGAATTCATTAATGAAATATATCCTTTTTGGAGCATTCACCCTTTGAAACTGATTTCATTTTCATGTGTTCCTTCAAAGTTTTAAAAAAATTCTATCATTAGTTACTTATGTACGTTATATGTTAACTTACAATATGTTAAGAATCCACCTAATTATAATTATGTTTTAACATTTGGGTTAAATATTCAACCCATTGAATATTGATTTATTTGAATGAGGTAGATTTGTATAGTATACATTGTTCCGTGTTTCAAAATTTCAGTTCCTATCTTATTATTTTGTTACTGTCAATTGTACTTGTGTGTTCATAAACTTAGCGATTAGACCGGACTTACCATAGATTTACCAATTACAGCTGTTTGTGAAAAATGTGGTGCTATTGGTGTAAAACATGCATTTTACACAAAAGAACGCAGATTCTGCAGTAGAGCATGTGCACGATCTTCAGAACACACTGCTGCTACTGCAGATTCCACATATAGTCCATCTCATTCTACAGAAGCACCCGCATCTGTAAATCCAACATCACCAAATGAATTGAAAGCAGCAAAACATGTAAGTTCTATTTATATGGACATTGCAAAATACAAAACATATAATGTTTTCAATTTTTAGCCTTCAGTGAAAGAAGAAGCAGATGTAAAGGAGCATGTAGAATTAGAAAAAGAAAAAGTTATATCTGAACCAGTAATGCCAGAGGATTTACCTGTAAGGAGGAAAAGAACTGCTGAAATGGCAGGTTCTTATGATTGGACCCCCCAACTTGTAGAACCTGGATTTTGTGCCGCCCCAGTATCTTGCTTTAAACATGTCAGTTCTTGATGAAACAGCAATAAGAATATTATATGACGTTAAATCTATTTGAAATATTGACCTTTCTTTTAAACTTTAGGTACCTATATCAGAAATATGGGATAACATAACAGTTGGTATGAAAGTTGAAGTTGAGAATACAGATTGTGATGAGGTGTGTGAAGCTTTCCCAGACTCCTTTTGGGTTGCTACTGTGTTACGCATATCTGGATATAGAGCTTTATTAAGGTACGAAGGCTTTGGCCTTAACGCTGATAAAGACTTCTGGGTATCATTATGCTCTAATGACATACACCCAGTAGGCTGGTGTGCAACCATTGGAAAGCCATTGATTCCACCTAATAGTAAGTAAATATTGTTAGGAATTTATTAATTTCTTTATGATTGCGGCTGCATATTAAAAACTTTGCTGTTTTGTTAGATCTTCAAGCACTATATTTGATTATACATAATATTGGTATAATATTAGTTATCTTTCGATTCAAAGTCACTACCATACCTCTGAGTAACAATTAGTCACAATAACTCCAAGTATGCAGCCAAAGTTTTAACAAACATTAAACAGTGGCAATATTTTCAAAACATCTGGTAATAATTGTGTGTTATTGCAATATACTGTACACTTGTTTGTACTTGTATAAACTGTATACAGATGTTTTTTTCGAAAAATTAAAGAATGTATGTAATATAATATTGTCGTTTCTCTAAACGTAAGGATAGTGTAAATAGTAAGTTTAGATCAGTATGTCTATATAAGATAAAACATGAACAGATTAAGAAAAATAATGTTCATTAAGGCGTTAATTATATTTGCATTAACTGTAACCATTTATTACAGCAATCGCTAACAAATACAAAGACTGGAAAGATTTTCTGATGAGACGATTAACAGGTGCAAGAACACTGCCAACTAATTTTTATAATAAAGTTAATGATAGTATGAAGTCCCGCTTCAGATGCGGACTTCATTTGGAAGTAGTAGATAAAAATAGGATTTCACAAGTAAAAGTAGCAACAATACAAAGAATTGTTGGGAAACGTTTACATGTAAGATACTATGATTCGCCACCTGAGGATAATGGTTTTTGGTGCCACGAAGATTCCCCCCTTATACATCCTGTTGGCTGGGCCAAAGGGGTAGGACAGACATTGGATGCATATCCTGAATATTTGGAACGTATCTCAAAGTCAAAATTAAGCGAGGACGACGCTACTGAAGATCTTTTTTATGTGCCAAAGAACCATCATTTGCACCTCGGTTACACATTTAGAGAAGGAATGAAAATAGAAGCTATTGATCCACTTAATCTTTCTGCCATATGTGCAGCGACGATTATGCAAGTCTTGAAGGAAGACTACATAATGATTCGTATAGATAGTTATGATGAAGATGCAAGTGGTGCTGATTGGTTCTGCTATCATTCATGCTCACCCTGTATTTTTCCAATCGGATTTTGTTCTCAACACGGTTTGCCTCTTACACCACCAAAAGGATTTGATCCTACTACATTTACATGGGACGCATATTTAATGGAAACAAATGCTATACCTGCTCCTGTGCAATTATTTAATAGGGTAATTATACAGACTTGTTTAATAATAAAATAAAACTGAAATATAAACGTTCTAGTGTACAATGACTTATATTATAGGAAATACCTCAGCATGGGTTTATTGAGGGAATGAGGCTTGAAGCTGCTGATTTAATGGACCCTAGATTAGTTTGTGTTGCTACTATTACCAGGGTGATTGGAAGGTTATTGAGGGTCCACTTTGATGGTTGGGAAGATGAATATGATCAGTGGTTAGATTGTCAGAGTCCCGACATTTATCCAGTTGGGTGGTGTGATTTGGTTGATCATAAATTAGAAGGGCCCCGTGTACTCAATAAAAACACTAGTCCTACAGGTAAATCACTAGAAACATTTCTTTATACATTTAGAGATATGTATATTTACTTTTACCGAATTTTGTATTATATTAACCTCTAGCAAACGATGGTACCACTGTTACCTGCTTAACATATACATTATTTTTTAATTGTATTTCGAATTATATTAGTATAGTGGAATTATTAAAAACATGTTTAATTCTTAGTAAAATCACCAAGAGGCCTTAAACGTAAAGCTAAGAGAAAATTGAAAAAAAGCAGCAAAATATCCTGCGCGAAAAACATTCTACCTCGGCACAGCGAACGTATCAGCACGGCACGTGAACGTGAACGAGAATTAGAGCCAGCTCAAGGGGTAAAGATTGAAAGAGAACGCGATGTAGAAAGTTTACCAGAACAGAGAAGTAGAGAACCGGAACCAGCAGAAGAGCCAGCTGGACCTGATCAAACACTACCCAGTCCTACTACAGGGCAAGGTCAAGCATTGAATGGTATTCAGAGTGAGATACAAAACCCTCCGCCACCAAAAGAAAGAATTGCGACATCATATATTAATGTGAGTATTATTTATTTAATTCATAATTAAACTACAGATGATCATGCCCTTAAGTGCATTTAAATGTCTAAGACACAGCAGTTAAGTTTAATACCGTTTAATAACGTCTTCGTTTTACATTTCTTGAAACTTAGTCTACGAAGATGTAAATTCACATAATCATCCACTGTCTATTCATTAACGTTTTTAACCCTTTCGTTAAGGCGGCCCACGCCATTGAAACGCTCCCACTAAACGAAACGCCACGCCAAAGGTATATGTACACGTTGTGCGTGGACAATCTTCAGCGTTCTGAGCTACGTCTTATACCTAAACTTAGACACATTGACAATGCTTTTTGCAGACTCAGAACGTAATCAAAACATGGCCAGAGCTATATTTTGCCTAACGAAGTAAGATCGAAACTGCAAATTCAGTGTAAAAATACCGAGTTTTGTGGCGAACGACTACAGTCGCTCGTCGTATGTACATGGCGTCTTGTGAAGAGCGACTGTTGACACCAGTCGTAGCGAAAGGGTTAAGTGTCTGAAATTTGGTTTATACTTTTTTTTAGCTTATAAATTACATAGCCGTCGTTTTTACAATGTGCGGTTTTTGCGACTCTTCAGTTACTGGATTTGGTCGAAAACGTGCTTCCAAGTTATCCAATACCTACACAAACTGCTGTTTTCAGTGCGTGAATTACAAAACCATTGCTCGGTTTACTTATTCAACGTAAGCGGCTGACAGCATATAACAGTAGAAAGATATAATATAGAAAAATAAAAAGGAGTGTAGTAAAAAATTGTAATTTCGAGACAGATTGGAAAAGAAAAATTCTCTGTCAATGGCATAGGGGCGATATCGCCGTAGCAGAGCCATGGACAGTGAGAGCCCGTTGACAGATTTACACATGCCGACACGGCTTTAATAGTGCGGCACGGTCTTTGGTTTGCATAGCGAGAGGATCCCTCTGTAAAATCAGGAACGTATCTTTTATCCGAAATATGATAGGAAACTTATAACCAATGAAGTGCAAATTGTGAACATGTATCACTAATTAAACTCATTTGGACGGTACATTTCATCGTAATTTTCATTCAGATAATGATCCACCATTGTAATGAAAAAAAAAGAAAATCTACATTTTCATACGCACACGATTCGAAGATTAATATCGAGTAAAACCGAATTACTATAAAATCGTTGGTACCTTCAAGTAGCAACAGACGACGTTTTTACTGACATGATATCCGGTTATGTATCTAGGTGTGTGTATTATCGAATTTTATTAATTGGAAAACAATTGGAATAGAGTAGATGTATTTAAACAACTACAGTAGACTCCCGCTTAACCGGCCATTCTGGGACCGGACCTCTGGCCGGTTAATCCGACAACATATATCATTTATCATTTCTAGGTAGTCACTGAAAGAAATTAAGATGTAACTGTATCTGTAATGTTTATTATATATTTACACATACACGCAAAAAATGTTTATTAAATGTTATTTCTTACAAAAAAATCGGTAATCTTTTTCTGCTTTTTTTATTTAATTTCGTTTATTAATGCTTTATCTCTATATTTCATATAGAAAAAAAATATATGGTCGGATAATCAGGAATTTATTGTATATGTATTTTAAGCTATTAAAAGTTTTAAATACTCCTGTTCTATATCGAGTCTGCTTTACGACAAATAACGGTTGTGCACACGTCTTAGGCTACGGTTACACTGGACGCGTATTCGGACGACTAGCCCGTCGTCCGTATACAGCTAGTGATGGGTCTCGGTTAGGTATATCGATCAGGTATTAAACCCTTCGGGGGCCTGGACGTGCCGCCTTGAGTAGATTAAAAACGCGTAGGGGCCCGAATGCGATTCCGGACAGCGGGGCGTATACTGGCGAACCGAGTCCCGGAAGCGTGAAGAGCATGTCTTTGCGGGACCACGGCCCAACGAGCCCCGCGGTCATCGTATTCCGGAAGGCAGTTCTCACGAACGAGGCGCCGGACGTAAGGTATGGCATTACCGAAAATAGGCCACACGTGCCGGTAAACATTCGTGACCTTGGAACATATATGTCGACGGGTCACGGGGGCGTTTGGCACACGCTGCAACGATCCGTGGTGCGCCGGAGAGAGAGAGCGTCGACCATTAGGGTGGGGCGCCTGCGACCCAGAACGCGGACGCTGGTCCCTGATGAAACTGATATTCCCTCTTCGGAGGAAATTTCGGCGAAGTCCGGTGGGCCACCGCTCGTGTCGCGTTCCTTGTAAACTCTAGGGTGGGGGAAGGACGCGATCTACTCTACCTCGCTTTCCACTCTACTAAATTCACATACCCCGCTACAGATTTAGACTAAATTCATACTGGCGGTGGATTCATTTATGGTCCGCTGCGGCTCCCAGGGGAGGTGATCGCCGAACCCGACCACGTCTCTCCTTGAGGTCGGCTAGAACGGCCTCCCCATGTATCTCTATCGGAGTCCCGGGACTCTCTCCCTGTCCTTGAGGGGGGTGGTAGATTTGTGAGGGGTACCAGAGGAGGGGGGGGCTCCTGAAGTATTCGGGACATAGGCAGGTAACTCACTAGGGGGTTGAAATAGGGGACACAGCTCTCTCTCAATGATGGAACGTACACAAGCACGATGATTCCACCCCTGGTACAGACTCGGTCTGTGGGTGAAGCAAAGAGTGAGCCGGTACTCACTTTGGAGACGAAGGATCGGTTGCCCCGACGACCATACTCCCTTAGCCAATTTACCAGGTAGGGATGGAACGATCCTAGTGACTCTCCGCCCCCCGGCGAGTACTTCCTCGCCTCCATGTGGCCCGGGCCTAAAAAAGTTGGTCGGGTTGGAAAACCGGGGGAAATAATAGCCCCGGGTAATGCCCACGGCAGCCCCCCTGCTAACGTGGCGGGGGCTGTTTGAGAGCTAACGGCGATTTGAGCCACAGCTGGGCCTTGGGGGGGAAATCGCACTTCCCCTCTCCCGGGAGAACCGTACTACTACTACCACTACTACTAGGTATATCGATACGTTCGACCGAATCAAACGCCTCTAAATTAATGGGAGCGGTTATACTGCACGCATAACGATCGTCCGAAGTCGCATACGAACGTCAAAACGCACGGGAAATCGCCGACACGACATCACTTCAACCGTTATATTTTTGTTATTTTTCAACATAGGTCTCTAATTTAACGCTCATTATAAAGCTGAAGGAATGTTGTTTTCAAGTATATGCACAAAATTTTGGTTATTGGTAATAAATATAGTTATAAGTAATGTTAAATATTGAAATGCCGATTTGACATTGTTCTCATATATGGGTCAATTTGGAAAAAATATTACTGGATTCCTTCAATCTTCAACTTTAAAATACACTTTTCAAAAAGATAGAGCGTTTTTGGGACAATTAAAAAAAAAAAGTTTACCATGATGTATGTCGCACGGCGTGTGCAGATCACGCGATCAGTCGAACAGTTTGAGCCGCAGTGCGCGGCCGAACATCATGGTAAACTTTATTTTTTGTTACATTTTCCCGAAAATGCTCCATCTTTTTGAAAAGTGTATTTTAAAGTTGAAGATTCAAGGAATCCAGTAGTATTTTTTCCAAATTGTTTCATACGTGGGAACAGTGTCAAATCGGCATTTCAATATTTAACATTAATTATAACTATATTTATTACCAATAACCAAAATTTTGCGCATAAATTGGAAAACAACATTCCTTCAGCTTCATAATGAGCGTTAAATCAGAGCCCTATGTTGAAAAATAACCAAAATATAACGGTTGAAGTGATTGCTTGAATTGAAATTACTCGAATACGACCAGTTCAACCGTATACGCGAGTCGATCAAGCCAGTTTGATTTTTCGTCTGATCTGGTGCGGCGGAATTTCGGGAAACTTTTTTTCCAACGGAGGTCGTAATTCTCCGACAAGAATTTGTTGAACACCGTAAACTCCACGTGTCTCTACTATTACATTAACTATAAAAACCACTACTAATACTAAAATAATAGAAAAACAAACAAACACTCCTCTTTTGCAACTAAAAATTAACTACGTACAAAATACCAAGTTGAATAGCAAAAACGACTATGTACATGCTAAGTTCCAATGTTAAGTAAATAATTACTTTATTTATAGATATTTTTCCGCACAGTGAATTTTTATTAATAATTCTTCATTACTTGAAAAGGTTAATAAGGTTCAGGAGGACATGTGCACGTGAAAATAATAAATGTGCGCGGTGAAGGTTCGACTTGACCGTGCCGAAATCGTGAGCATCTTCCAGCGGTTAGTTAGTTAGTTAATCCCACGCTTCTCCCGGGGGAGGGGAAGTGCGATTTCCCCCCCAAGGCCGCAGCTGTGGCTCAAAACGCCGGTAGCTAACTCACAGCCCTGCAATAGGACTGCGGTGGGCGTTACCCGGGGAGACTATTTCCCCCGGCTTTCCAACCCGACCAACTTTTTTAGGCCCGGGCCACATGGAGGCGAGGAAGTACTCGCGCGGGGGGCGGAGAGTCACTAGGATCGTTCCATCCCTACCTGGTAAATTGGCTAAGGGAGTATGGTCGTCGGGGCAACCGATCCTTCGTCTCCAAAGTGAGTACCGGCTCACTCTTTGCTTCACCCACAGACCGAGTCTGTACCAGGGGTGGAATCATCGTGCTTGCGTACGTTCCATCGTCGAGAGAGAGCTGTGTCCCCTATTTCAACCCCCTAGTGAGTTACCTGCCTATGTCCCGAATACTTCAGGAGCCCCCCCTCCTCTGGTGCCCCTCACAAATTTACCACCCCCCTTCAAGGACAAGGAGGGAGTCCCGGGACTCCAACAGCGATAAATGGGGAGGCCGTTCTAGCCGACCTCAAGGAGAGAGACGTGGTCGGGTTCGGCGATCACCTCCCCTGGGAGCCGCGGTGGACCATAAATGAATCCACCGCCATGTGAATCTAGTCTAATCGAAAGCTGGGTGTGTGATTTTAATAGTGAGAAAAACGGAATAGAGTAGATCGCGCCCTCCCCCCACCCTAGAGTCTGCAAGGAACGCGACGCGAGACGGCAGCCCACCGGACTTCGCCGAAATTTTTCCGAGGAGCAAATATCAGCTTCATCAGGGACCGGCGTTCGCGTTCTGGGTCTAAGAGCGTTCCCATCCCTACTGGTCGACGCTCTCTCTCTCTCTCTCTCTCTCCGGCGTACCACGGATCGTTGCAACGTGTGCCAAACGCCCCCCGCGACCCGTCGACATATGTGTTCCAGGGTCGCGGTGTTTTACCGGCTCGTGAAGCCTGTTTTTAGTAATGCCATACTATACGTCTGGCGCTTCGTTCGTACAGAGCTGCCTTCCAGATTACGATATCCGTGGGGCTCGTTGGGCCGATGTCTCGCAAAGTCATGCTCTTCATGCTCCCGAGACTCGGTTTACCAGTATACGCCCCGCATCTTCCAGCGGTACGAGTTTATGACTCTGTTGTTCTGTGCCTCGGTGGTACCGCGCGGTCGGGACCAGCTGTCGGCATAATGTTAGAACGTTTCCTTATTGTACATAAAGGCATCGAGCAAATTAAAAAGGTAAAATATTCAAAGGCGAAAAGTATGAAAGGAAAATATTTCAAAAAACATAGTCACATCTGAGATGATATATGTGTACAATAAATATTGAAAACCTTATAATTATAACTAAAGTTTACTCCTCAGGCACAGAGAATGCGATCACTTTTTTTTTATCCATGCAAACTGTACTGTACACAAATCATTAATATTATTTATTAATATACTAATTAATTTACCTTATTAACCATTTCATTATTGAACTTTTAAATGTGTTTCGTTGTGCCTGTTGCATCAAAGTACTTCAACTCCCCCTATATTACACTTTTTGGGGAAGAAAAATTCTTGCGGAACCATTTAAAAGTATGTATATCTCATGGAATCAGGAGATCATAGTTATTTGTCCGAAAGATAAAAAGAATGTTATAAAAAATGAAGAACCAAAGTACAGTAAGATAATTATTGTTATATGAGTACCGATAACATATTTGTTAACTTTGCGTTCGTTTATGTCAGCGGTGGGCAAAGTTGGCTACCGAGGGCTACAAAATTACAGTTTTCTATCATCTTCTTTTTAGTTTTATTTTTAATTTACTAAAATTATTATAAAAATATTTCTGACATACGGAGATGGTTCTTCCAACAAAAATAAGAAAATCTTATTAGTATATTATACAGTGGATAACGAAAGTAAGTAAACATGAAACTTGTCCTATAGAAAACTATCGTTGTGACAGAAATGACTCTGGGACCTTTGACGATGTTTACGTTTTTGACGAGTGGCAACCTCCTTGCACACACTGGTCATTCAGTCTTGCTAAATTCATTCAAGTGTTAACATTAAACATTTTTTTTCTGTGGCGATTCCTTAACAAGCATTACAGAAGTTTGTTAACAGGTACAGTTTCCTAAGTATTTGTTACGTGTAGCTTATTATTTTTTTCGTACATTTATAAAATATTATTAATAATATTATATTTAAACATTTAAAAGAAAAATATCTATAAAAATTTTTATTTATATGTTTTTTATTGTATATTTTAACTTGTTGATGTATTACTCTCATTTTTACATAATTTTATAGTAGAAAAATGGCAAAATTTAAGCAAGTAACAAACGAAGAATGTAGAATTGTTATAAAAATGCATCAAGAAGGTAATTCTTACCGAAAAATTGCCAAATTTTTTGAAAAAACACCTGCTATTTTTAAAATAGTAGCTGCTTATAAGAAGGTCGATCGAGTTTCTGTATTAAGTAGATCAGGACGCCGAAAAGTTACAACAAATCGGACAGACAAAAGAATTGTAAATATTTCGACATCTTGTCCGCATTTATCAGCTGCAAAAATACGGGCAAAATTAATAGATGAAGGTAAAGATGCTCCGTCAATTCAAACTATTAGAAGAAGGTTACATACAGCGGGAAAGCATGGTCGTGTTGCAAAAAAATTGCCTTATATAAATAAAAGTAATTTGAAAAAATTAATACAATTTTATGAAATGCATTTTTTAAAATCAGTAGACTTTTGGAAAAAAATACTTTGGACCGACGAATCAATGATTCGTATGAAGTATAGCCAGGTAGAATGTACGTATGGAGGAAACGTGGAGATGCGTTGTCATACGATTGTGTAAGACCATCATTAAAATCAATAGACCGGGGTGTAATGGTTTGGGGGTGCTTTTCGGCACATGGTGTTGGAAAAATTGTTCCATTATCTGGAAGGATAAACGCAAATGTTTACTTAAAATTATTGCAAGAAGTTATTATTCCAGATGGAAAACGTTTGATAGGGAATGATTTTATCCTGCAGCAGGATAATACACCCATTCACAAAGCTAAAATTGTTATGAATTACATAAAAGATAATAATATTAACTTATTAGATTGGCCACCACAAAGTCTAAACCTGTCACCGATAGAAAATATGTGAGTTTTACTTAAATTAAAAATAGCCGAGAAGAAACCAAGAAATATTAATGAACTGAAACTTTTTATCACAGAAGTGTGGCAAAAATTTACCATGGAAGAATGTAAAAAATATGCTTTATCTCTTCCAGATAGAATTTCAAAAATGTCACAGCAGAAAGGCTATCATTGTGGGTACTGAATCATAAGTTTACTTATTTTCGACATTATTTTGTTTAAATTTTCAACTAATTGTAAACAATACAATTACTTCCGTTTTCTGTACAATTTTTAGTTATGTTAATAAAATATGTACTTGATGAATGGTACAAACATTATTATTATTTCCATTTTAGTATTGAACATCATACTGTTTACTTATTTTTATTATCCACTGTAAATACTCTCTATTTTTTTATATCTTATCTTTTTATTGCTCTCGATTTACAGGGTGCCCGTTTTAACTGGACGCAGTGGAATATCTCATAAGGAATTAAAGGTATCAAAACAACGTTCTTAGAAAAGTTATTTCGTATGAAGAAGGTTATAATGTGGTATAAGTAGTTTTTTTTCAGGTAGAGCAGTGCCGAAGATTTCAATGTACAGTTAATTTTTTTTTAAATGGACTGCTATATTTTCTTATACATAATATGATAGCGTTTGTTGAGACGAGTTCAGCGATGTTTCACATAACGTCATTGAGAGTGGTAGAAGATTGTAAACTACTGAAATTCGAAGAAGTCAGATCAACATGATCATAACTCGTATGCTACCAAACCCTACATAATCGTGTTACGGCATCGTACCCTAAACCGCGATTCGAATTAATCTGACTGTTCAACATCTCACAAACTTACAACTTCCTACTACACTCAATGACCTAATACAGCACACTGTTGAACTCGTCTCAACAAGCACTGTCATATAATTTTAAAAATAAGTAATTCAACCTTTAAATCTCCCCCGCTGTTCTACCTAAAAAGATTATTTATACCACATTGTGTCCCCCTTCATACTACACAACGTTTTTAAGAACATGTTTTTTATATCTTTAGTTACTTACGAGATATTCCACCGGATTCAGTTAAAACAGATACCCTGTAATACATGACATGGTCTCTGATAGTTTAGCTCAGATTTATAAGACCCTCGGTCTTTGAGATACATTTGATACTAAGATAAAAGGGGTTTCTTGGCCGAAATATGTACAGCATTCCTGTTCAAAGCATTAAAATTCCCCTGACTTATGTGTACTAATGAAACCACTATTGCATTGAAGTGGGTATTGTAACCTAAAGTGTAATTTTTTGGGTCTTTTTTTTAAGGAGTTTTTTACAAAGAAGCCATACGACTTAATTGTATTAGCATTTTACACGCCTATTTATTTATGTTTTAAGAATATTCACCGTCTTTGTTAAGTCAAAATAATCAAAATTGACTGAATTATAAATCATTTAGTACACTCCCTTAAAAAATGTACAACTAGCTGACATAATTTCGGCCATTCTGCTTATTTGAAAGGAAAAAACCAATTAGATTCTTGATTATATAGTATGAATGCAGGTATGACATGAACAGCATCAAAAAATGGCGGCACAGAAGTTTGAATTTCGATTTTCTCGAGTTCATTCGTTTCAGGGGCTAAGAAATGAAGGAAAAAATAATTTTTTGGTAATGCTGGTCTATGCGATATTGGCGCTTCTACGGAAAGGTACACCAAACGTGAAGTCGATCAATCAATTAGAACTTCAGGTATCGTTTTAGCCATTTAAAAAAATACGGTTTCGAGAAAAATGCGTTTAAGGCTTTGTCCGTTGAACGCTGCGGGTTGTGTGCCGTCTTCTTTGAAATATTTATAACTTCGTTAATTTTACGAATTCGGATAAACTCTTATACAGACATACATGCGAAAACCAATACTTTTAGAAAGTACAACAAAAAAAACGATTCTTTGAAAAGTCGATGTAACCAAGAATACCTCCGCAACATGGAACAGTGTATTTTAACCTATTAAACTTTGTTCGTATAAAATATTAGTTTTCTACTTATTAGTTAATTAAAACAAGAAAAGGATATCTTTAACAATGGAACATATTTTTCGCGTTATTAATTTTGATTTACATTTATACATTTTATAAATATCATTTTACAGTTATTTATTATAATTATAACTAAATTCTAGTTATTCAATATATATTATTAGAAATACTTACCTTAATAATGAGAAAAGATATTTAACCCTTTCGCTGTTCAATAAAATTACTAAATATGGTTCACAAATGTTCAAATCTTTTTATGACTTAATTTTGTCCCTTTTTTCATAAAAATAAGGAAGAAAATATATTTTAGATGTACACTTAGTAATTACTCGTTGTATGGTAAATTTGGAAGCACGGTATACAGAGTCCAACATTGCAGTCTTTATAATAGTATCGAATGTCTTTTCTTCGTCTTTTTCCATCAAGACGTTCCGATGAATATAAAGTACACTATTTCTGTGCATTTGTTTTTGAATCGACGATCGGTGGTGTGATCTCTAAGAAATACAACGGGTCTGACTACATTACTCCTCTCGGGTAATTGAGTGAAATAGTATTTAGATATAAGTAAATGGAGAAGTTCCAAAAGATAACATTTTTATATATAAAATTTGAGCACACTTACAGAAACTTTTCCTTTACTTCATAAAAAGCAAAATAGACACGACCGTTCGAGTTCGAAGACAAAACTATAGTGACAGCCAATGCAGTTCTTATTAGGAAAATAATTCATTATTTTCGTATTTTTCATATAATATAAACTAAGGAATAGTAGAATAAACAGTTTGAGGCACTACAGATAGTGTAAACACAAACCGAAATAAACAGAGCGATACGCTCCGAAAAATAGCAAAGGCCACTTTCGCTTTGCCCGTATGATATACGGGCAAAACAGCGAGAGGATTAATATGTTTTGTAGTTACATGTGAGAAATAAATTTCTAATATTCATAATCTAAAGAAATTGAACTTTTTTTCAGCAAATAATTATAATTTCTGGAGAGATACACTTACTGACAAAAGTTAAGAAACAAAATAATCGTTTGGAAATTATTGTATATTTTTTATGTTACGTGAAAAACAACCCCACACCATCCCATTACCACTACCACATTTTACTGTTGGTTTCAGGTATTTTACATTAAATCGCTGTCCTACAGGACGTCGCACGTTACTCCTGGAGCCGTTTCCGAATAAAACTTACTTTAATCACTTCATAGAATTTTGGGCCACTCAATAACAGTCCAGTTAACGTGGGCCTTAGCAAACTTCAACCGAGCTTTCCGATTCTTTTTAAAAAAAAGTGATTTTTTTAGACACTCTGCGTGAAAAAATATTGTTTTCGTCGAAACGGTGACTATCTGCTCGGCTACTAATATTTTCGAAACCAAATTGATTTTTATCCGATAATCTAGTTTTTGCCTTGTTTTTCGCAGTATATTGGTTTGTAGTGCCATTTTGACAACTCTTTATTCTTGAAATCGTTGTATAATTATCGTGATAACGCAAAGATTCACATCAAACACATTTGCAATGTCAATTTTTATCTGGCATTTTTGGAACATTTCAACTACTCTTTGTTCTCGGTTTTAGTTAAATGTTGCCTTCTTGCCGTATTTAATGCAGTTTATAATACAAACCACATTCGACGTCGTCACAGAGGACACTACACTTCTCCAAATATGATTTGTACACTGTGTGCACTAGTTATTGCGATAAGTCTACATATTTTTTAACTCTTGTCACAAAGCTTTTGTTTTGTTTCTTTGACTCAATATTAATTGTAGTCTTTATACAAGTATATTCGAAAAAAACGTATATTCATGTATGAAGTGTTATCTTTTTATGCTATTTTTAATTCCAACTAGTACATCTCAGAAGATAAAGAATATACAGTAATTTCCAAACGATTATTTTATGTTTTAACTTTTGTCAGTAAGTGTATACATATATACATATGTTTTCACTTATGATGTTCATACTTTTTGTGTATATACTTTACAACAAATTTTGGAATGTTTTGGCAGTTTTATTACCAATATACGCATAAAATCTAATGAGTTGTATTCCTTAATGTCTAAAGATTTTGTTTGGTGTAAAGAAAAATCACAAATAATTATTAAGATAAAAGGTATAAAGATTGGGCGTAATGTAAGGGGTATTGTGTACACATACATATAATATATAATATACAGACACACATGCTACTTTACATATAATAAGTTAGATGTATACTTAACATTCTAATGCAATGAAATTTAAGCAATATTTTATGAAAATAAATTATGTTTTCTAGGTGACGTCTGCCACTAGTAAATACATCCCAAGGCTAGCAGATGGTGTCCAGAAAAGTTCTGAGACTGGTGATTTAGTGCCATCTGAATGGAATGTCTTTGATGTTGCACAATTTCTTCGTGTTAATGATTGTGCAACATACTGCGATAATTTTAGTAAACGTAAAATAGATGGGAAAACTTTATTGACACTCACTAAGGACCAAATAATAGACCTAACAGGTTTCAAAGTTGGACCTTCCTTAAAAATATATGATCTTATTCAACAGTTGAAAATCAAAGTGAATCCAGCTCAGGAAAGGTTGAAATTAGGAATGAAAAAGTTATTATAACAAAGCTAGTATGTAGTTAATACCCTGAATAAGTTCCATCATTGCATAAAAATAAACATGGATTTACAGGTAAGGCAAGTAGCTGCAAACAAAACAAAATTCATACTTGCAGTGATTACATACATTGTTTGTTATATACTTTATTGATATACTAATGTATATTACATATATCTACATATAGACACATGTAAAAAAAGAGAGAAAGTTACAGATACAGCACTTACTCTATCATAAGCCCTATCAAAATATTATATTGTGAATGTGAAAATAATAGGATTGTTTTGAAACAGAAGGATTATTTCATGTTTTGGGGAAAAGATGAAAACATATAAAATATGGTTTACCTGTTCCTTGAAAAATCTGATGTCAATAACCAAGTAGTTTTCAGTCGTTTGTACCTTTTCAAATATTTGTTTAGTATTACAACCTTTTCAATAATGAGTATTGAAATACTAAAGAACATATATTATCATAATATATGTAATAAAAAAATAATAAAACAATTATTTCAGTACTTTATAATAAATGGATACATTCCAGAACAAATTGTTCCAAATTAATTTGTAACATCACAAATGTGTAATATTCGTAATCTAATAAGCAAAAAATTAAAATTGATTCCATGGTAATATCTGTATAACCAGAAGTATGGTTGGCGCTTCATACATTCTCATAAATGTGAAACATAATTCATTATTCATGTTAAACATTTCTTCAAGTAGCCGTTATTTGTAAATCCATGCTTTCACGTTGCATTAAATTGTCTGCAGATGCATGAACCACACTTGAAAGCTAACTTGACTAATGTATATTTAACAATCTGTTTTTTTTTTAAAGAACAGAAATAAAAAACATGTACTTTAAAGAAGAAATATCAAGAGATTAAATCGACAAAAGATATTAAAATAGAAAGTAAAAATACAATAAAATGAACATTAAAGTACAAACTAACTTTTGGGTATGAATTCATTGCAGCTTCAATCACATTTGCCTTAACGATGCCAGTCGCGTTATTAAAATAGTTTTACATATTTTAATAAATTTGTTCATTTACTCTCTATTGTAACCAACAGGTACACGTCTGTACATAATTAAAAAAAAAAGAATGGTTAACTTCTGAACTTGTAAATATAGCATTTAGCACAATATTAGGTTTAGTTAATTTTTCTGAAACAAAATGAAGAGAACGTTACTACAATGTACAAGAGAGGTAACCGTAAGAAAGTGGTTGATGCATTTGTATATCAAATATTGTATCTGTATCTAGCTTTATACTCCTTACAGTGAATCAAACCAGTCGAACAGTGTCTAAGACTAATTTGTCTAAAACTGTTTAAATACTATTTTTAGTATGATGGAGTAACGTGGTTACTCTTCTTATTTATTCAATATTTTGGAATCTCAGTGGGTACTAATTTAGTTTGGTACCTCAGATTTTTTAGCAATTAGTTAATGAAACGTTGGAAGTAGAAGGTTCAATTAGTCAGCTATACTCTATTGCATCAATCATATCAACATTTTAATTTCTTTTTGTACAATGAAATATTTCATTTTTTTACACTGACATGCAGAGTTCCATATGAATAATTTAAGAGGTTTCTGATGAAAGGAAAGGTAGCAACGATTTCTTAATCTATTAGTGTGTACAAATTGGGAGGCATTATAGATAGTATTACAGTAATAACCTTACAAATGGTGTTTGCGTTTTGCTTTAGGTACATTAATCACGTAACTGTGAGTACACAAAGAAAATTACAATATCAGTGTTATAATTGAAACAGATTATAAAAAATTTCTACGTGTTAGTTGAATGAGTTTTAGATTTAAAATGGAATAACGTCCAATGTAAAATTCAATTACAGAAATTTCATTTGTTTTTAATGAAACAAAACTTATAAAGCATGCGTTTTTTTAAGGAATTTTTTCTGTTCAACTCTGAGCCCTAACAATTGTATGAGATATAGAAATCTTATTGAATGATATTTGTATTGACCTGATTCTCTACATAAATCACTGAATACTTCTTTAAGTGATATAACTTCATATTTGAAGTTCTTTTTAAAAGCAAATGTAACAAATAGCCAAGTGATTGGCCACACAGTTATTTTATGTCAAATTACTAACAAGAATGATTTGTGATTTCATACTTATATACGTATGATTCCGTGCTCGTCTTAAACGGACCGCTGAAAAGTCAACCGAAAAATAAAATCTATATTGTTAACCCTTTGAGTGTTTCGTCCATACTTCGCACAGGTAACTCGAGATGTTTAAAATAAACAGTTGATTGTACAAGAGGTTCAGAAGGAACAATACATTGTAACGTAACGAGTAAATACATCAAAGGTCTGAACACGAATGCAGTCTTACATCATTGCATCTTGTTTATGTACTCAGTAAGTCTTGGACCGTCAACAAATCGAAAGGATAGTTTTATTTCTTTAGAGTATTTTATTTAAAAACATATTCATACAAGAGTTGTATCCATTATTACCAAAATGAATACTGTATTGTCTAGTGTTGAATACGACAATTGCTTTAAAGTGTATCATACAAAGAGCATTTATTAAAAATTAGGAGATAAAAAATTAAAACATACGCGTAAATTATATAATTCCATATTGTTGACAACAGCTACAAGCTATTTAAATCATTAAAAAATGCACATTTTTTCCCCATTTAATTATTTTAGTAAACACTCAAAGGGTTAACTTTATGAATCTAAAATCTGGATTTGAAAATAATCATTTCCCAGATTAATGAATAATGAAGACAGACATTCATGTTAATTTCATTTGTGTAACTTCATAGTTATTCTTTTTAAGCGATAATTATATGACTTTCATTTTTTTTTAATGATGTAACATATGATTAATGTAAACAAATTCTACAAACAGTAACTATTAATACTGTCTCCAAATATTATTTTTAGCCTGTCATTATATTAAAATCAACAAAATGCTACCGTCGTGCCGTTAATGATCGACAACAGTATTTATCGATAACGCTAAGTTTAAAGGGAAAAACGTATCAGTTTACTCTCTTTTATTTGTAAGTTCGTCACTCACATATTTCCTTTATAAAAGTAAAGACAGGATGATTAAAAAAATAAATGTTTTTTCATATATATTGTAAAAATTGCAAATAATGATGGAAGTACATACATTGTTTATATTAAATAATCTGAGTGTTTATGTTGAGTTGCCGTTCCGTTACTTTTACCGAGTACTGAAACTAACCGATGGATGGCGTCGGTGGCAAGATTTTTCAGTATCTATCGATTTATTCTTAAATGATAAAAGATATTTAAAAGCCTTTCATAAAAACATTTTCTTGTCAGTACCAATAAGACGAAAAAATTTGAACTGAAAAAATCAACTACTAGCTGAGGTACCCATTTAAGTTCCAATTATTTAACAATTATTTCATGAAAAATTCATAGCAAATGCTCATTGTTAAGTACTGATACGCGCTATACATAATAAGATTTTATTATTTTCCTGTAATTATAATATAAAAAGGGTATACATATCATAAAGCTAGATTATTATAGAATATGCGATTTCAGAACGAAAATAACGCATTAAGATCGTTCGAAGTCATAAAAACGAAAGTAGCAATTATAAATGCTTTATTTTAAATGAACTATATACTGCTCGAAGAATGAATTCGATGGAACGAGCAATTAAAGAAACAAGTGAATTTAATTCGAATTTTACTTTGCTTCATCTATATTGTGTACACATTTTTCTACCATTCATCTCGCGACGCATTTGTCTAGAAATATATAAGACAGAACACTTAGGATGTTTTATACGTGCGGGGAAGAAATTTTTATTGTCAACTTTCGGATCGTGTAACACTGCGCGCAGGGCTGGTGAAGGACCAGGATAGAAGTATTACATGTGTGGTAACCGCGCAGTCATGGATATACAGATGATCAGAACGTTGTGTGCGTGGGTTTAACTCGCGCAGGTGGGGGAAGTGGGGGAGACTAGCGTATTCTATAGGCGGGGCCTCTGCCAGCTGGCAGATGTTTCCCGCGCGGCCGCACCATTCCTCTAGCGTAAACCTACGCGACGTGAAAGTAGTCCCTACTAACGCGTTAAATATTTCTAACAATAGCTCGCCGAGGAGATAGCTAGGTGCACTAGTGATTCGGTGCAAAGCAACGGTCGGCCTGAGCGCAACTACCTGCAGAAAAGTGCGGAAACTCGATGTGAAAGCTAAGATGAACTGGTGTGGGATTGGTCCAAAGAGAGTCGCTGTCCAGGGCAGAGTATTGCGTAGCCTTCACCCTAACCGCGTCCACTAAACTTCTCACGCGTGCCTTGAAAATGGTTTTTGATCGTATAACAACGTAAATCTTCGTGCACGTTCACGATCGTGTATCCGCGAGTATTGCCGTCGTTGTATTTCTTTCCTCTGTGCGCGAGTGCTATTTCCATCGACAGTGTGCCGGATGATAACGTGTAGTATATTCCGCCATGTGATAGTTTCGATCGTGTGTGGACGTAGAACAATGTTCCGCGTTACAACGAAATTCATCGCACGATTCGTTTGAAATGTATAATTTTCCGCGACATTCAACTAACCAACCACCGTTTTTTATTAATAATAATTTCTGTGAAATTAAAGAATACATGAGGAATTGTGTCATTCGTGTAAGTGTACATCGAAGTTAACAGTTGCATCGATCGGGTATATGCGAGAAACCGAAAGTACGTTACGTATTGTAGACACGCAATCGATAATAAATTATGGTCAATGTGAGACATAATTGATGACCAAAAATTAAGCAAGAGTGAAGGATATTGCGTGTACAAAATACGAAGAAAGGGGCACTGGTTGAACCTTAGATCGTGACGATCCTGAAGCCGGCGGCGGAGTGATTCGTGGTGCGTTGTGGGGGCCCTCAGCTGTTTCCCGCCAAAGATCGCCATTACAAAACGCGTTCGGGCGTTGTGTGTTCGCCGCGCGGAGTGGCTGTCCCGTGGACGAATCTCAGTGCGTGCCACCGCGATAGAAAAAAAAATTAATTACGAGTTCCGGAGTTTCCGCGTCGCAAAGGGCGTGAAGTGTGCGCGTTGTTTTTCGGTGGAGTGTGCGAGAAGCCCGTCGTCTTGTTCGCTTTCGCGACGACGGCTGCTGAGACGTGGAATCGCGCGGCGCAATTCTTAGTGCTACGGACCAACGAGATATGTCAGTGTTTGGTGGTGAGGATCGAATTCTGCTTGAGGAAATTGTTGAAGCCACTGAGGAACAGGGAACAAGTTTGTGCGGGTAAGTGTTTGCCATGTATAAACGGTTTCACAAATTGAACGCGAAACTTCAATGTGGTTACGAATACGCGTATAGACCACATGTATCGAGACGGAAAACCCGTACACGAGTCACATATGCGTTGTGTGCGTATACGTCAGCACATAATGTACAGAATAGCATGATTTGCCACACCAACACGTCATTTCTGGGTTTAAATAGATACATAATACAGTTTAACGCCATCCTCGCATACGCTTACCGCCGAGGTGATACGAATTTATCGGCAAACGAAGGCATGCTCGTCCCTCTTATCGAGTTATGCCGATTGCGAGTGTATCAACGTCCATCACCTCCTCTTCCTCCTCGTCGTCGCTACCGCCTTCGTTACCGCCGCCACTGTCGTTGTAGTCGTCCTTAGTTGTGTGGTCGTGTCGTCATGGTGGGTCGTTATCGTTACGTGGTGGTCATGTCGTTGTTTTCGTTGTTTTCTTCGTTGTTTCTGTCAGTTTTGTTGTCGTCGTCGATGACATCGACGTTGCCGTGGCATTGGCAAATCTCGGTTAATCGTGACATAAAACGTAAAACGTGTGCATAATACAAACAAAATCTATTTAGTTGTGCTTCCTCGATAACCAGCTGTCGTGAAGCCGGCCGGCCGGCTCGCTGGCTGCCCGGCCGGCACAATAGCCTTCGCCTTTCACATGATGCAATTACGCGATATTCTCTCGTCTATGTCGATTTAAATTTCGATTACTTCGATTTTTATATCATATCGTTCCGTTGCAGTTTCTCTTTTTTTCACGACCGAGGGAAACTCGTACATCGAAGTCAGTTGAAATCGTAACCACCATGCGTTCACGCCCAAACAAGCATGGCGCGGGAGTGTAGCTTGGCAGAATATATCTTGCGAATAGTAAATAGTAAATAGCTTATTTTCTCACCATTCTTTTTCCTTGCAATTAAAGTAAGATATTACTGCTTGTATAAAGCATAAAACATAAAAAGTAGTATATTACTTCGATTTTGCAAAATTCTTTTGCTGTTATTTCATTTTATTTTACACTTACTGAATGTACTTCGTTCCATTTTTGGAACTAAGAGGAATTTGATAATTTTATTTAGTATCGAAAGGATAATTTTTCGAAAAAAAGTTTACTATTTTTCATAAATTTTATGTACTTCTACCGAAGTTTCGGGTATCTAGATATGTATCACTAATTATTAAGTTTCTATTCAATTATTTGCGGAATATAAATCGATTGCATAAAAATTAAATATGGTACTATATGTACATAATTTACATTTATTACATGAACTATTACTGTTGAATCTAGTATTGTATTAGTTATGTAATTTTTGAAATAATTAGTAAGCTTTTACGTTTTTTTGAAAAGAATTGAAGCTTTTAATTACACATTAGCATTCTTGGGTGGTGTCTTAGCTATTCAGTATTTCTCAAACAACACACATGACTCGAGTAGTCTTACACATTGTACAAGAATAAAATAAAGGACATTTTATAAGAATAATATAAGAGGAAAATAAATCAAAATGTCCAATAAGTGCGCGCGAACGTGTGAATTGAGGTGAGACACCGACTCTAATTTCTGCGGGGGTATTAACTGTAAAAATGTTTCTTGACTTTTTTTTTTAACATTGTAACTTTTTTGGTAGTCCTGTTTTCAGTAGGTCTTCGAATAACGCGGGCTAGAACAACGTGGATTTTTTTCTTAAAAACTTTCGGAATCAACCGCGTACCTATTTGAGGGGGTTCAGGAAGAACAAGAGCATAGGTGACATTCATAAATCATAAATTATGATAGTCACAGCAATTAGACGCCTATCGAAAAAAAAAGACGGAGTAGACCCTCTCAACTCGCTGTTGCAACATGTAATACGCTTGGTGTAACAATTCGAATGAAAATAACGTTTTCTTTTCTTTAACTAATACAGGGATCCATTAGACCAGAATATATGTATTATTTTCATTTGGGTACAAATGGGGTGTAACGTGTTACAATATAATTACATTTAACTTCGTTGCAACATTCAATCTTACACAACTTCTTTCGAAGGTTTGTTAAGTTTGTACAATGAAGTCTTGAGTATTCATTGTAGAATGTATTATTTTCAGTCTGTACATTGTCATCATTTACAAATGCTTAGCTATTAAAAATTTTAGTTTACATAAAAATAACTAGTATGTAGTTTTACGGAGGGTCGAGTGGACTACAGAAAATATTTGGAAAAACTTCTGTCTTCATTAATTTCTATAGTAATGTAACACAAATTTTGACTTTTTCACTAACCACATTTAAATAATAGGTATGTAGTTCGACAGTGCAACATCAAAACAAGTGAAAAATAAAGTGGTCTTTGTATTGATGTGAATACCATTTATTAAATGATAATAATTTATTTGGAATGGCATTAATAGCAAACCACGAATTTTTTCCGATATCTAATAAATATAATAGTTGTATTGACCGAATGTTTGAAAAGTTGACGATGATGATCGTTTGAAACCAGTATGTACAAGCATGGAAGAAATATTACCTTACAAATATTAAGATGTTCGATATATTAATGAAAATTTACTTAATGAAATGAACGATGAAAAAAATATATCGACAACAATTTTGTCTGGATGAAATTAGTAAAATTATTGATCAGTGTGGTCCGAATTCGTTTATGATTCGGTTCGTGGCTTTATATTTTCGGATACAACAATTTCCACGGTAAATTATATCGCGTTTGAAATAAATCATACCGGTTTTCTGCGAGGACTCCGGCGGTAAATGGTCGCTCGACTGGGCATCCGTGGTCGCGATTAATCGTTTCTCGGAATGTTATCGTGTGTTGTCTAAACAGGTTTGGAATGTATGTACGGTACTCGAGCGTTTGTACATATCTCTCGGCTCCGTACACTCGTTTCCTTCATTTCCCTCTCGACGCCGTGTCGGTGTGTATCACGGCCACGATACAATCGAAATCACTCGGAGAGAAAAACACACGTCGGGGCCTCTGTAATACCTTCAAGTGCAAACTCTTGTACTCTCCAATGTTGTCCAAATACATATTATCTCCTACGGTTTTAAATAATACAATATACAGCCAGCCCTCGAACAACGCGGCTCTGGTTACGTGCAGATTTTTTTGTTAAAAAATTTTGGAGCCATCCGCGTGCTTATTTGGAGGGAGAGGGGGGGGTGAGAAAAAACGAGAGCACAGGTGATATCCATGACAGCCATAAATTACGGTAGTCACGTCAGTGAGACGTATATCGAAGCAAAAAAAGGTAATTAATTATTGAAACTCCTTTATCCGTCACGTAAAATATTTGTCTGAATCTAATGAGTTATTTCAGACAACTTCTTTTTTAGAGTACGATCCGTTCGACAAGGTAACCAATTGTTCTTCTTGTAACGAAAATTCACAACTCGATGTATTAATTGGGCCAAATGGATTTCGTATATAATTTCGCGAGACACTTGTAAAGCTGCGTACTCACCAAGCGAGCGAGCACGAGCAAGCGAATACGTCTTTCTGTTAATGTACCGACACGAATCGGATCATTCAGCGATACACACCAAACGAGCACTGAGTGAGAATGCTCGCTTGCTTCTGTTCGCTCGTGCTCGCTCGCTTGGTGAGTTCGCGGTTTAACAAGTTATGAAACACCAGTGAATCGAGGAACATCAGTTAAGAACCATTCATTTAAACTTTTAACTCACAATTATAGTAATTTCTCGCACCTCAATACAGAAGCACTATTGAATATGTATAAAAACGATCCGATGCAATTTTCTCTGCAATAAACGTACGTAAGATCTGAATTGTATTAATGTAAGTGTTATGATATGATTAATTAAGAGATTCTATTGTAATTCTATATTAATGAACAGAAAAGTGAAATATCATTGAAAGGTGTAGTACAAGCACAAACGATGAATTAACTGGCCTTCCTGTATAGTGTATATGTAATAGGTAAAAAAAAAGTGAAATTTCCGTATAGATCCAAAGCCTACAATCGAATACGATCATTATGATCCCACCACACTGGTCAAAGATGAAATGTTAAAATTATGACGTGGTAGGGGAAAAGGACGGGTCACAGTCGTTATCTCGCCACACGGATTTCGCTTAGTTCGGCCAACTATACGTGAGCAGTTTCAGCTCTCTCCGTTTGGGAGCCGTTTCTTCTTTTCCCTTTCGGCTTCTTTTCCGACGTGCATGGTTTTTCGAATCGTCGTCTCCTGTAGCTTCCGTTTACATTGTTTTAGCGAGCGGTGCGGAGCGAGGGGATTTTCAGTCGGTGACAGGTCCGCGAGCACGAGCTAGCCTGGCGAAAAAAAAGAGAAGGAAACAAAAGGACAAGGAAAGTGAGTTCCTTTGTATACGGCCGAGTGACCGACAAGACCGGGGTATACAACTATGCGCGTTACGTAAAGCCACGTTTGTTGCACAATAATGGATTTCTATAAATAACTCGACGCATGCCGCTTCGCCACGACTCCTTGTTTACGTACGCTCATCACCTCTCCATTACCTTCACTTGCATAGAGTTTCGATCTAACATCTATTATAATGTGTGGTCCTACGATACACTAATCAGGTACAGATCGTTCAATACCTCTGAATGAATCCTGGTAATAGTAGAGTTGTGATCACGTGAACGTTCAGCTGACCCACTGGGTTTTATTTGTATGTATTTGCCCATTGCACAAGTATAACTCGGTGAATCGAATTCTTTATCATTCCCTTGCATTCTGTCGTCGATACCGTTTATAAAATGTGACGCTGGTTCACAGAGCGGTCGTGAAACACATCCCCAAAAACAGAAAAATCGATTTTGTTTCCACATGAGCCTTAAGTCAGGCGGTCAATAGCGACCGTACAATGACTGCCTATGAACGTCGAACTACATAGTATCGTAGTACAATAATAGTTTTCTATGTAAGATCTCAAAATTTACATACACTTTTCATATGAATATTATCCAAAGATTCTCAATTGGATTGAGGTCCTGGCTTTCAGATGGCAGCAAATACAGTCGGTCCTCGAATAACGCAGTCTAGAACAACGCGGTTCCAGTTATACGCGGATTTTTCTTACAAAATTTCGGAGTCAATCGCGTGCTTATATGAGGGGGTTGAGAAAGAAAATGAGAGTATATAGAAAGAAAAAATACGATAGAGAATATCTTACCTAGCTGTTGCAACATGTAACACGTTTAGTGTAACAATTCGGCGAAAATAACAATTTTCTTTTCCTTAACTTCTTTTATTGTAAGAATACAGTAATAACACATGCAAGTAATACAAAATAAGGCTTCCGGTTAATAGTAACCTATTATACTTAAGTTTTTGGAGAGTTTAAAATTTTACGCAGATTTTCAACTGCATGCAGTGTCGGCGTCCTAATTACCGCGTTGTTCAAGGGTCGACTGTACATTGTTTAAAACGAAAAATCGCGGATTGTGATGCTGTTTCTATCAGCGCATCTCCACAGATGGACATCACTCCGAGTATTTGTAACATAGAACCTAAGTTCTCATACCATCCTAAGTTTAACTTCAGAATTTCATTATTTTGTCAATGTTCATGTTCACTTCAAGGTCATAAGTTAAGACATATTTGAATGCACCTTAACACGTGCTACGTAATGTACCTAATAAAGTAAGTATATACATGCTGTGTGTCAAAAAAATACCGACGACTTCAAAATAAATTCGAAAAAAGTTTCTCGTATCATTAAGAATGAAGGAGACAGTTAGGTATTATGTCTTAGGCGGGGCACCTTTATGTAGGTATATGTAGAATAGAGAAACAAATTGAAGTAAATTCTATTCATATAAATAGATCTTTTTTATAACTTCATATCACAGGTATGTACTCGCTGGTAAATAAAAACAATGTAAACTATAGTTTAAAAAAGTGTATGCAGTATATTCAAATTCAGTACAATGAAATGTTTATGTAAAGGAAAGCAGGTTCAATCAATACGATGTGTATGAATCGTGTCTCTCATTATGGAAGATAAACACTATACATAATTATAAATAATTGTTACATGTTATGTACAATATTATTTATCAGAAAACATCAACATAGTTTATAATACTGACAAATAATACATTGACAAGGTTCAGACATAATTGTTACTATTCTGTTATAAAGTACCGTTCTAATTTATGAAATCTATTTTTAAATTTATAAACTATGATTAAACAAAATGAACAAACTCTTGCTGACAAAACATTATTCGAGGCGTGAGAAGGTTGAAAAATTGTTCGATCGTCGAATAACAATATCCTGATATATTACTTTATTTTGCACTAATACAACATACTTATGACGCATAGTTTCAGTACAGTAAAACCTGTTTTTGTGCGGTCCTTTTTTATACGATTTTATTTTTATGCGATTTGTTTTGTGCGATTTTATTTTTGTGCGATTTTTTTTGTGCGATTTTTTTTTATGCGGTATATGAATTTCAACGGCGTTGGCATTACTGTAATGTTTTCTATCAGTGTACATATAAATATACACTTCAAGACGCTCTGTTCAGTTGGTTTAAACAGTTTCTCGACAATGTACATTCAATTGTATTTCGCATATGTATTTTCGGTCGACGCGCTAGCAGCATACGCTTTGTATTCCGAGTTTTATCCACGACTCACGTGATTAAGGATTCATTTTATAGTGAGATTAAAGGTAAATAAATTAATTACTTTTGTTTCTATTTGTATATAGTTTTTATGATTTTCATTTTATTTTTAAACATATGTACTCCCTTAACCCTTTTAGTGCCGGGCGAAATAGAGGTGCCTATGCAAGAAAAACCGGCCGAATTTCACAGTTTTACAAGGGTTCGGGAAAATGCTTATAAAAACCAAACGAGAAACGATATTTACATGATTCAAAAAGCTGCGTATTATAGATGAAATACAGAACTAAACAATGACACTAGTTTTTTTTGTACTCATTTGAGAATTATAGAAAAAACAAAGGTATATATGTTTATAAATGAAGTAAA
>NW_015374162.1:355265-371798 GCF_001272555.1 Dufourea novaeangliae | reverse complement strand
TTTTTTTATGCGGTCCCTCTCCGCCGCATAAAAAAAAATTTCTGTAGTATGTCGTACAAAGTTGTTTATTATATCTAGTATTCATGAAATTTCCGAATATTTTTTTGTGCGGTTTCTTTTATGCGGTCCCTATCTACCGCATAAAAACAGGTTTTACTGTATATATGTAGTGTGCTTACTTTATCAACGCAGAAAAAATTACGGGAAAGAACATCTGATACGTGTTTATCCGTTCATCACGCGACTCACCGTATCAGCTGATTAAACCTTCTGTTATTACGTAATCGGTACGATTGATACGACGCCGTTCGTGTTAAATTTTTTCTTGTAGTTTATCGATGCTTCGTATCGACAAAATTTTCTAAGATGCTGTTTATTTGCCGTTGCTTCGTAAACCTCAGATCACCGAACACAGCACCAAATAATGTAAGAATCTTAAATAGTTTGAATTTTAAGTTACTTCCTACAGTTTCATAAAGGTTATACACTAGTGTTTGTTGTTAGGAGGCATCGGCTTCATTGCTAAGTTTATACGGAAACTTAAACGGACTTTGAACACCTTTTGCTAGAAGTGTTTTCATAAGTATAAACTGAAGAACGTTTCGACAAACGTCGGTTTCGATTTGGACCTTATTATACAGTCGACCCTTGAACTATAATTACATAATAGCTCACTATTAACCGGAAGCCTTATTTGTTTCTTATTTGTATTTGTTATTACTGTATTCTTATAACAAAATAAACTAAAGAAAAGAAAACGTTATTTTGACGGAATTGTTACTTTAACTGAATTAGTACACAGAACGTGTTACATGTTGTCCTTACATCCTATTCCGCCTTTTTTTTTTTTTATAAACGTCATACTGCTATGACTACCGTAATTTATGGGTTATGGATGCCACCTATGTCCTTGTTCTTTTTCAACACCCTCAAATAAGCACGCGGCTGACTCCGAAATGTTTTAAGAAAATAATCAGCATATGACTGGAGCAGCGTTGTACGAGGGCAGACTGTATATCGGTTTCAGTCGATGTTTCTCATTTCAAATTTTGGGGCCGAGCCTTGGAAGTTCACTTCTGTATTTTGCCGGCCAGCGACGATCATGGAAAAGGTCAATGCATGAAACTGAAAGATGACAAAGAACAAAAAGAAATACTTGATCGATGAGACCCGGGTAACAATACTAGAGACGATTTAACATATTTATTTGAACGTTTAACGTGTTACAGTGCTTAAGGCACCGTGTTATACAAAGTGTTAATAAAAATATGGTACACTTTCACAGGGTCGATTCTATATGCAAAACTAAGAAGAAAATTAAGCATGATGAAATTGCGTTCAAGGCTTCGTTTCCGAATTATTAACCCTAAAACAGTGACATAACTTTTTGGTGCGTAAACAGTAACATGGTGTCGTATGTAATACCAATTACGGAACTACTTGTAAACAAAGTTGTTGATAAAAACGCAAATGTATGAGGTTCTATAATATGTATTTATTTAATATGACATAAATAATAGATGATACGTAATAAATGAAGTTAAATATATTATTTTTATTAATACTTTTAAAACAAAGAAAACTTACACTTTTAATAACGTAACGCAAAATTTGTAATGTATACTTAAAACATTATTATAAATTTGAACTTATATATTAACAAATTACATTTATTCAGTACAGCCAATACAAATTGCTAATATGTGTTCATCAGAAGCGTGCATCCCGAAGCAGCTGCGCAAGTTAGCTCCGCAATGTCTGTATGTACAGGGTGTTTAAAAATTATATGTCACGGAAATTGACCTTGACTTTCATATTCGAGGTTAAAGTTTTTTATTATTGCATCGTAGTCTACTCGTCATGAGAATAAAAAGTCTGAAAAGAACTATGTATTGCAACTCAGCCGTTCTTTTGTAACATGATGTTAAATTTGTATTAGCATTCAGACTCACTTTATTTGCAATGTGCTTACATTTTTCAGTCAAATGAAAGGTAAATAGCATCTATTGTCCCACGTAGATACTCCAGATACACCATTATGTATCCCATATCTTTCTTTCTTTTTTTCTTGCAATAAAACGTTCACAGTTCGCTGTCTTATATACAGTGGGTAAAAAAAGTATTCGTACACCTTTTAAAACAGAACAATTCTTTCAAAATTGTACCAAGTCACTTGAGTTTCTTTATGACGTTAGAAAGATTAGTTTACTAAATGACGTGTTAAAAAAATTTTGAAGAATTTGCGACCTTTCAGAATGTCGAAAAAAATAGTAAAGGTCGCTTTTTGCGACTTTTTTATCTGAAATTGTAATGAAAATTTAAGAAATACATTTCAAAGATTTATGTCAGTTGCACGCATGCTGCAACTTTGATTGAAATCGGTTAATACAGAGACGAGTAACAGGCATTGAAAGATGTAAGAATCTTTGGATATACTACAATTGTAGGTCACAAGTCGCAAACAACTGCGATTTTCAACATTTTTAACCGTTTGTATCTCACAAGAATGTTAACCGATTTCAATGAAATTTTCAGCGTGCATATAACTAACATAAATCTAAGTAATGTATTTGTTAAATTTTCATTACAATTTCAGATAAAAAGGTCGCTAAAAGCGACCTTTGCTATTTTCTTCGATATTCTGAAAGGTCGCAAATTCTTCAAAATTTTTTTAAGACATCCTCTAGTAAACTAATCTTTCTAACTTCATAAAGAAACTCAAGTCACTTGGTACAATTTTGAAAGAATTGTTCTATTTTAAAGGGTGTTCGTGTGGTTAAATAAAGTGGGTTCGAATGCTAATGCAAATTTGACATCATTTTCTATGAAAACGGTTGAGTTGCGACCCATAGTTCCTTTCAGACGTTTTATCTTTAGAACGAGTAAAATACGATGCAATAATAAAAAACTGTGACCTTGAATCTGAAAGTCAAGGTCAATTTTGCGGTGACTTTCTTTTGCAGCTCTGCACCGAGCCAGAGGTGTAGAATAACGTTATGGTAGCCGTGACATATAGTTTTCAAACACTCTGTATGTACATAGCTTGACACAAATCCAAAAATTTTCATAATCATTAGTAGGTACGTACTTATCCGAAAGGTATACATATGTATCCAGTAGAGCAGGCATGTCAAACACGCGGCCCGCCAATACATAGGTTGCGGCCCGCCGAGACTTTTTAAACATTTTTAAATATCAAGCTTTGACGCTTGAAGTTGGAAAGTTTGAACTTTTTGGTTGACGCTGGCGCGAGGCGTCAAATGAAAAGCGGCGGCCGAAACCGAACGGAGATAAAAACACAAGACGATCAGAAACATGATAGAACGCGGAGCGATCTAATGCGACACACGACACATGTTTGTCCAAGTCGTCACAAAGTGCAGTGTTTGCTCAATCGTTTGCGAATGATATTTTGAACTCTAAAGTGGATTTTGGTTTTTATTCATATTAAACTAAAAAGTTATTTAATAAAAATATAATCGAACTTCAAGAACAATGAGTAAGAAAAGATCAATTGAAGAGGAACATCGTAATTTTCAAGAAAAATGGGAACTGCAATATTTTTGTGTCCAAAACAAGAATAAAATATTATGCCTGATATGTAAAAACATTTCAGTTGCTACGGAATATGTATAATCTTAAAAGGCACTATGACACAAATGATAAAACAAACTATGACCAATACGTTGCAAAGCTTCGTGAAGACAAATTGTCGCAATTGAAATCAACTCGCTTCAAAAACAACAAAGTGTATTCACTAAATGTGTTGAAGACAATACAGCTGCTGTAAAAGTTAGTTGTATATTATCACATTTAATCGCAAGCAGATCGAAACCATTTACTGAAGGGGAATTTATTAGTGAATGCTTAATTAAAGCGGCGGAAGTATTATGTCCAGCACAAATAAAGAAATTTAAAAGTGTAAGTTTAAGTCGAAATACTGTAGCTAGCAGGTTTGATGAAATAGCTGAGAATTTGAGAAATCAGCATAATTCAACAATATCAACATTTCAAGCCTGCTCTATTGCAATTGATGAAAGTACAGATATTCGAAATATCGCTCAGCTGGCCGTTTTTATTCGCGGATGCGATGTTAATTTAAAAATAAGTGAAGAACTTTTGGAAATCATTCCTATGCATAGTACAACCTCTGGAGCTGATATTTTTGATGCACTTATGGAAGTTTTGAAGAAGTGTAAGTTACCATTGGAAAAGTTCGTTTGTCTTGCAACTGATGGTGCACCTACCATGACCGGTATTACTAAAGGAGCTGTTGCAAGATTAAAAGAAACATGCCAACAGCATGGTAATAATAATTTTGAACATTTTCATTGTATTATTCACCAGCAAGCACTGTGCTCCAAAGTTTTAAATATCGGACATGTTTTAAAAATAGTCACCAAAATTGTAAATTATATTCGAGCACGTGGACTTAATCATCGTCAATTTGCTTCATTTCTGGAAGATATAGAATGTGAATACACCGATCTACCATATTATACGGAAGTTCGATGGCTTTCGAGTCATAAAGTGTTAAAACGATTCTTCAAATTGCTGGACGAAATCATAATTTTCTTGGAAACAAAACATTATGAATGTGCTGAATTAAAAGATGGACAATGGATAAAGTTAATCTTAAGCTTCAAGGCAAAAATCATGTTGTTACAACGCTATTTGATAATATTAACGCATTCAAACAAAAATTATTACTTTGGCGAAAACAAATAGAGAAAGAAAACTTGTCTCACTTTGAAAGCTGTCAATATCTATTGATTAAATCACGTAAATTAAAATTTACAGAATATGCTCACCAAATTAAATTGTTAGAAACGGAATTCGATCGAAGATTTTCTGATTTTAAAAGCTGTTAATTACAATTTCGTCTTTTTACTTCACCTCTATCTATCGATATTGAAATTGTTGATGAAAACTTACAAATGGAATTAATTGAAATGCAATGTGATTCTTTGCTGAAGCAAAAATGTATGGAAGTTGGAATTCCAGATTTTTATACATATTTATCTGTAGATCGGTTTCCTAAAATGTTATCGTTCGTTACGCGTATAATGGCTATATTCGGAAGCACTTATTTATGCGAGCAACTGTTTTCTTTAATGAAAAATAAAAATTCAGAAAGGTCAAGATTAACCGATCAACATTTATCATCAATTTTAAAAATTGCATCAGCTCAATATATTCAACCAAATTTTGATGACTTGCTTTGTGAAAAACGATGTCAAATATCTTCTCAAAAGTAATATTAAACTGTGATTTTGTTTATTTCTTATTATAACTTTTATTTTTGTTTTTTATAAAAAATATAAAATATTTATAGTTTAAGTTTAAAAAATAACATGAAATATAAAATGTCTATGTATGTATTGTATATTATATAATATACAATAAAATGTAAAATATTTTTTTAGTTTAAAAAATGACATGAAATATAAAACGACTATGTATGTATAATATACAATACATTGAGCTTGGCATTGAGTCTAATAAATACATAATACATAATATAATCATTCTAAAAATCGTATTTTATCAATTTTTTGAACATTGAAAACATGCGGCCCCCAACTTAATACAAAATAGATCATGTGGCCCGTAATATCATACGAGTTTGACATGCCTGTAGTAGAGTATTCGATTCACGCACAACTCCTCGGGATTTGGGATTGTTGAGGAGGGCTAAATTTCCAGGAACTGTGCGTGAATCGGTGGCTAGTTCACTCGTGCGGCGCAGCTACATATAGGGTGGGTTGGATATATGAACTTTACTTTCGTCTTAAGCAACTCTATAACTTTTGCCCAGTCTCTCACCCATTTCCAGCCTACTTGTCGCCCTTTGACAATTGATTTCTTTATTTCTAACTCTGATAGCCCACTCGAGTGTGAAGTAACTGATGATTTCTGCACGAATCACAGACCTCTTCGTTTAACAACAAATCATCCTCAATTCCGAGCCAAATCGATACGGTTCGATACAAATTGGGAACTCTACTGACAGTCAACTGACAAAATTAAGTTCAACAAAAATATCACCTCCCCAGAGGAAGTTGATAATGTTATATCCAAATTGGTAAATTTTCTACACTCATGTAGAAAAAAGTCTATCCTGTCTGTATTTGGACCAGGGGATGCTTCACACTCATTGGCAAGAGATGCCTTGCTAGAGGTACTGATCAAACGAAGAAGATCTATCAAAAGAATGGGTTAGAGACTGGGTATTCATCCCTTCAGCGACACATTGCATGACCTGAGTGCGTCTATAAAAAGACGTATTTCTGAAATTCGGAGAAATGAGTGGGATGGGAGGCCACTCTAAACGCTTTTCAGAAGACTGACCCTGCATTCTAGGCTACATTTAGGGCAGTCAATAAATCAAAGGAACGCGTTCCAATCACCCCGATGAAAGTTGGGGATAACGTGTTATTCTGGGATTTTGATAAGGTTGAAGGCCCAGCGCACAACTTTGCATCCGTTCACAAAAAGGTAAACAAAATGGATTCACCTCTTCAGGGGGAAGTGAGTCATTTTCTGCACAAGCTTCGTTCTGAACACTCGGGAATCAATTGGGAGAAGAGACTTAAGTTTTCAAGATTTTTGATTTAGTTAGTAGACTAAAAACTGGAAAGGCCTCGGGGGGTGACAGGGTAGCAGTTGCCATACTACAAAATGCTTGTAAAAAGATCTTTTGTCAATTATTTTATATTTTCAAAGCTTCCTTACAGTTAGCGTACTTTTCTTATAGCTGAAAGTGATAAGAATTACACCGATTCCGAAGCCAGGAAGCCGAGTGATCGGCCGGATAGCTATAGACCTATTAGTTTACTATCTATTCTTGGTAAAATCTTTGAAAAATGTATATTAAAAACTATACATACTCATATTGACGACAATAATATAATAATTGATAATCAATTGGTGTTCCGAAAGGCTCACTTTACCATATATCAGTTGGTTAGAGTTTCTCAACTGATTACTAATTAACTAAATGTTAATTAACACAAATCTGGTCAAGTAATGCTAAATATCAAGGGATAATTTTTAACCAGGGATTATGCTGAAACTCTGCTATTTCAATAGCATATGATCTTCAGATTATATAAATAAAACGCTAAAAGCCCTAGCCTTCTTGTTTCTCTATCTTAATCGGAGATTTTTCCTTAATCAGAGGATCAGACTAAACATTTATAAAATCTGCCTGAGACCTATGTTAACTTATGGAGCCCAGGTCTGGTGGGTGCTACAGATAGCACCAGGAAACGGGTCCAGGTTATTCAGAACAAGGTGCTAAACATTATCACTGGTAAGGAATGGAGATACTCTACGTTCAAACTTCATGAAGAAACTAAAGTTTCCTGTATTAAACATTTTATACATTACTTGCATAATAAATATGAGGTCTCAAAACACCCTAATTCTCTAATTAGGATCACAGGCACTTTTGATGTGAACAAAATCCTGTATAGAATTGAAGTTCCTCTCCCATCCATTGGTTCCTTTCTGCCCCAGGGGTGATAGCTACCTAAACTGTTAAGTATTGAATTATTTATTTGTCTTACAAATCAATTGGACTTGATGTTTCCCATACTCGACGTATCTATCTACTGCTTGCTCTACAAGCTTATCCTGAACGAGAGTTTTTTTGAAACTTTTGCTTCTTACAATAACTCTTAACCTTTGTTATACCTTTCTCTGGGACTCTAAGTCGTTAATCACACACACCAGATGTTAATAAATCAACTAAGGCTGATAGGTACGACTGTTAATCCTAATTACCAGATTAATAAAAAAAAACGAACTTTACTGTCGTCTTAATTATCTCCGCTATTTTATTATATTTTATGTGAACTACAATCTTACAGAGTTGCATAAAAATCGACGACTGTCAATCGGTATGTTCCCATGTAAGTAAAATTAAATAACATTTAATCGTAACGAACGCTTGATTATAACGAATAATGCTTCGTTATATTTTAACAAGTTTGGTTCGATTTATTTCTACATGTAGTGCAATTTCTAACTATTTTAAAAGTGAAACATGATCAAAATTTCATTCAATTATATTTTGACATAAATGGGAGGCTTAGGTCGGGGCCCCCCTGGAAAGTGATCTCTATGGTTGTTATCAGCACATCGTTTGTCAATCGTTGAAAAATAAAATCTTGTTCGACTGAGGAATACCTACTTCTTCTTTCGCTCATTTGCACGATTTGATAAATCGGTCGAACTGATCCTGACTACGGTCAACGTAGTTGGACAGCAGTAATCTCTGTTGATAGATGCATTTGTACTAATTTCCGGTTGAACAATTGTAGTGAGTTTCTAGGGTTACTGTCAAGTGGCTTGGTAAGCGATATAGGTACACGACTCTCTGAATTCGTTGATGCAGCCAGTTGCTAGTCTCCATTTGAATATTTTTTTAAGGAATTGCTATATTAATACTGTAAATTTGTTAACAAATATGGAAACGTCCAGATAAGTATACTGCAGCGCACAGCAGCGTTTTCCAAACTGTGTTCCGCGGAACGCTGGTGTTCCTCGGAGAGGTCAATAAGTATTCCGTGAACAAATATTTTTGCACATGTGACTCAACGTTGGCGCTCGAGGAAGATCAAGTGGTCGTTTTTACGATTCTCAATTTCTTTCAAAAAATTTATTTCTTTATTCTTCATCGTATCGATATGGAAGTGACACCTATACATGTATATATATATATATATATATGTATATATTTATAAATCGGACTGTTTTTTAACGAAATTAGCTTCAAATTATGCAAATAAATTTTTCATGTAATTTCATTAATTATAGTCCGAATTATGTCATTGTTGATGTTATTTTAATCGGAAAAACATAAGAAATCGATTGGCGTTACTTTTGTGAAAATTTAATGAGGAATGCGGAACTTGGCATTTCTATTTCTTTTAATGGTTATTCCTGTTTTGGTCTTTTACCTCGAAGCTTCGGGACAATGCAGAGTGGTCCTTTTTTCCAAAAGCTGGCCAAAATGCATAATTTCATTGAATTTTAATAAAAATCAGTATTCTCATGTTTTTAAGGTTGCTGAATTCTAATATTTATTTAAAAAAATGCAAAATTCACAAATTTTGTTCGATTTCTTTGAAAAATTCAGCATTTCTAACGTTTAATAGCTCATGTATATAGTTCAAATATTTTGTTGAAAATAATAATAAACAAACTAAGAATTATAAATGTTGCCTGAAATAAAAAAGTACTGTTTCATTTATTCCATGCGTGAAGGCGAGTACTAGTTGAGGACCGATGTTGCGTATATGCAATATTTATTATGGCTAAACCTGATGATTTACGGTCATACAAGGGTATAGCAGGATAAGGGGGTCAAAAGTGCCCTTAGACAGATTATGACTTGTAATATACCATTCAATAGCTTGTCAAGAAAAAATAGTATGTGGCAAGTTTCAAACCATATATTTCAATTAGGAGGGTAGTAATAAGGAAAATTCAGATTACTTGTTTTTCCTCTATTTTCCCTCTTTAATGACGCGCAAAAGTTCTGTAAAAAATCTGACAGATAGTATTTATCGGGGAGCGTGTTAGAGATTTTTTTGCGATTTTTTAATTGAGTATCCTGGTTGTGAAAAATAAAAAATGATGAAAAATATGTTTTTCTTATTGAAGTTTTAACGGTACCACATTTATCCTGTCACAGTAGCAACATATTATCATACGTAGTATCTTCAATTATTCTGAGATTTTTTGTTAGGGTGCGCCGTAGGTCTAAAAATCATAAACCAATTTTTTCCGTGAAAAAATAACTTATACTTTGAATTTTTGTATTTCCTTTATAACTCTGCCGCGGGTGCGAGCCCCGGACTAACTTATTTTTTTATTACATTGATTATATTTTTTTTAATTTCTAGCTAAATGACACTGGCCAGTATTTACTTAAAAGCACTTTAAACATAGTTTAAAATATTTTTATTCTAGAGTATATACAAAAATAATTTTGGAGCAGTTTTCATCGCATCGTTTCTCTAGGAACATATCTTTTCCTTTACGGGATTGCTTGTAACTTCCTACAGTCGAATTTGCAGCAGTTTCGCAGTCGAGCACTTAGCCGCTGCGACATCGGTGATTGTGGGTACATGATTAAATGTTTTGACATATAAGAGACATAGTATAGTCTCAAGAGATGTGTTAATTTAATTTTTTTAGTTCATATATTATTTTGCTGAATGTAGAAGCACGTGAAATCATACAATATACTCATTTAATAAGGAAATACAGAAATTCAAAGTATAAGTTACTTTTTCACGGAAAAAATTGGTTTTTGATTTTTACAACTACGGCGCACCCTACCAAAAAATCTCAGAATAATTGAGGATACTACGTATGATAATATGTTGTTACAGTGAAAGGATAAATGTGGTGCCGTTAAAACTTTAATAAGAAAAAAATATATTTCGTCATTCTTGATTTTTCACAACTAGGATACTCAACTAAAAAATCACAAAAAAATCTCCAACATGCGCCTCGATAAATACTATCTATCGGATTTTGTACAGAATTTTTGCGCGTCAATAAACAGGGAGAATAGAGAAAAAACCGATAATCCGAATTTTCCCTATTACTACCCTCCTGATTGAGATAGAGGGTTGAAACTTGGCACTGACTATTTTGTTTGACAGGCTATCGAATGGTATATTATAAGTCAAAATTGGTCTAAGGGCACTTTTAACCCCCTTATCCTGCTATATTCTTTAACATGGAGTCTATTATACTTCTATTATTGATAATTGAGTACAGAAAATTGTTCCCACAATCCAAAACAATGCAGACCGAAAAGGGTTCACTTAGGGAGATCGTAGATAGGTACTAATTGACACTTTAAGGGGGAAGTCTGGTGTAACTCGCCGAAAATTGTGGAATATTCGGGAATTCTTTTTAAAGAAAGTACTTAATCCGTCTTTTTCAAATTTACAAGTTATTATATTACTACATTATAGTTTATAAAAAATTTTGTTATTAAAAAAGGGTGACAACTGACAAAGTTATGAGAGCTTCTTTCTCAGTCTGCCGGCGACGTATTTGTTTCGTGGCGTGCACCGTAATGTCTGCTGTATTCGTCTGGAATCAAAAATTCAACAAGATTTCTTTAGTTTAAGAGTGTACGCATAGAATGAACATAAATATAAGTTAGTAGAAGCAAAATTGTATAAATGACAGCCTCTCGAAGTACAAATTTACTTTTTTCGGCTAAATTTTGCCTTAAATGTTTAAACAAAAATTATTTATATAAACAATATCATTGAAATAATAGGTTCATTCTATGAAGAAAATGTTCACGAATATCTATGCAAAAGACCAACTCGAACGGTTGAATACTTTTTGAGTTACAATGCACGCCAATTTGAAAAAAGTCGTTTCCAGGAAAACGCGTTTAAAGTTTTCGCTGAAGGCAAATAACAGTGTTCGGATGCTTACAGCTGTTTTATGCTCATCCGCTATACATTATACCCACATTATACCCACCTCTTCCTCAAACTCTTCAAGTAAGGTCGCATTCTGTTCCTTTCTTGCAAATCGTGTCTCTCTGATGCTGCTGAAGACACGTTGGCGAACATCTTACATTGTTGCCCAATAACTAGATCCAATTCTTGCATCAATTGCAGAACAAAACTGTACCTCTCGTTGAATTGTCCAGCAGCCAAGAAGGAAGCGATGTCAACAATTTTGAAGCCGCAATTAGGCTTAGGCACAAATTGCGACACGGTGGAATTAAAACTCTCGTTTGCCTTCTACGTATGGCCCCCTAAGCATCTTTATAATAAATCCAAACGCGACAAATCTTCATAAATCGGAAGAATTTTTTTTGAACGTCCGGATCAAGTGCAGGTGCGTGTCTGTGGTTTTCTATGTCACCTGCAGCCTCTGTGACTCTATGATGCGTCATTTACATGACGAGCGTCGTCTACTCCGTAACAAAAACGGCTGTAGCAGGTTCAATTTTTTGAATTTCTTTCTATGGTTTTGGGTGGACATTTCCGAGGTGTTACACTATCGATTTATGAAAAAAAATCGATTTTTTCGACACCGCTTTGTACCATCTTTCATGCGTATTTGCATAAAAATATAGAAGATGCCCCAAAAACATGGGTATTCCTCATACAAATATAAATCTAAAAGTCCTTTACCGTTTTGTAATCTGAAGCTCCATTTCCGAGATATTAGCAGTTTTAACGATCAGCTGAGCGGTGGACCACACGTACGCGTTGACACATTCAAGTAGCAAAGGCCAGTGACTTCGGTCGTGCGCTTCTTGACTGTGACTGCGCGTACGTGTCAGTTCGTTTAACTGTTAATATCACGGAAACGAGGCTTCAGATTAGAAAATGGTAAAGGACTATTCGATTTGCATTTGCATCAGAAATATCCATCTTGTATAATAGACAGCGCGGTCTTACGGGAGGGCTGAAGTCGACATGTGAAAAAGAGAGAGAAAGAGTGAGTGAGGGGTGAGGGGGGGGGGAGTAATATGAAGGGTCAGTGTCTCTTTTTAATGCATGAGTTAGTGGGGGAATCTTTTGAGGCTGTAGTGGGGGCATTGCCATTGCATGCGTGCAGTAGCCGTTCCCCTCATCACCCTCCAGTTACTTTCTTCCCACCCTTTGCGATGTGCAAGGCAAGAGAGCTTGGCTATTGGGCTACTTCTCTCCTTCGATGTCGACTTCAACCCTTCCATAAGACGCGCAGTCTATTATATGTATATGTCTATACATATGTTCGCGCCCGCAATGATTCCGAATGTTGGAGATGCACCGAATGTAGAACGTACCGAATGGTTACACAAACTCGGACAGTAAATGAGGAACTTGGTTCAACAAAAATAGTGGACTGTATTTAATATGTAACAAAACTTGGACGCGTGAATATTCAGGGGCTGTCCCTGCTCAAGAAACCAAGACTGACTTGTACACACACAAGCACCAGTTTGGTTCTATCAGTCACACTGACTGTTCAAAATGAGATTGATCTTTCTCCCTTGGAGTCCTGATTGACTCTGATACAAGTTTGTAAGACTGAAGGCCTCCTCGGTGAAGCGCCTTGCCCCCCACTCTCACCGTCCGCCCTCAGCGCACCTTCTCGTGGGGGTGGAAATGTAAAATGCCCGCTAAGGTGGACGACAGTTTGGCAACCTTGGGGACTTTCCTCCAGGTACCGTACGCGAGGCTCCCTGCGAGCCGAAGCGCGAACAACAGCGTCCCGATACCCTTCGGAAAGCCCTGGTTTATGACATGGACCGTTAACTAATTTGGCGCGAGGGTGACTAAAAACTGCTGGTAGTATAAAATAATATCGTACCGTGCACATTTGGCGACCAAATGTGCAGGACAAAGCCTTCACAAATCTTCGCTCGCCTCGTCGATGCCATAAACCAATTCCTGGAACACGGTGTTCCAGAACAACATATTTGATCCAAAAAAAGTAGTTTCGGTCGCCATATTGGATCCGTCATTTTGAATTTACAGTTCTTGAAATCAAATTCGAAATCGGAGACACCAAATCTGATATGGTTCATACTTCAAAAAGATAATTTTACTTTATTAATGTTTGCCACTTTTTCGGGTCACCTGACGCACTGTGCATTGGGTACCTTGCTGATCGCTACCTTACAATTCAGTAACTAATTTCTTCGATACAATGACATTCTGATTTTCCTGATCGGATGAATTGATGGAAAATCCAATAATATATAACTTTCAACTTTCGAAATTCAACTTCCTCTTTTCTCTAAAGTACAGTATACGTACAGGTATTTTCTCATGAATAGGCGTTGTGCAAGTAGTGCAATAGAACGAGGAATTCTTTAAAATTCGGTTAAATATATTATACATAACTAATTAACTGAATCAATGACTATCTAGTTATTTTTTCATGGAAATATTGAATTCAATCGTTGTCAAATAAATGGCATCTATTTAATTGACATACAATTTTCAAAATAAGTACTTTGTGTTGTCTATATAAAAATAAAAAACGTGGTTGGTCTGATTTTTGAGGTCGACTTTTAACCACTTTTTCTTACCTCCCGCCCCATTGTGCGAGAGTATTTAACCCTCGGGCGGCGGTGTATGGGTCTATTTTGACCGAAGATTTCAAAAATATTGCGGACTATTCCAGTTTACAGACATTAACGCTTTATTACCATTTGCGGCTAGCTGCGCGCGATGCGAAATGACGCCCCACTGAGTTGTGCGCGACAGCAAAGTTTCTCACAGTCAGTATCATAATCGATTAGTCGCGGCCAGTCACGGCTTGACATGGCAGTCGCGCGCGACCGATAGTCACAATCGCGTCTATCGAAATTGTGCCGCATTCAACAAGGTATTTTGTGGTTGCGCGCGACTGGTCGCAAGTGGAAATAAGGCCTACTTAAAGTGTCACAGTTGTTTTGTACTCGCTTTTCATAAGGAAGCCTACATACCTTGAAAAAATTCACTCCAAAACCCACTTAAATGCAGAAAAGAAAAGATCTATTTGAACCCAAGGATCTATCGATTGCTATCAATCGTCAAAAACGCTTGCCTTCCGAGAGTTCAACGCTGAAGCGTCAACGATAAAAAGAATTCCAAGTATTTTCGTTCCGCTGGTACTGGACGGAAGTTGCAAACGTTCGATGAGGTGTACCAATTCGTCCGGCTGCTTTTCGCGTTCGTAGTTAATTATAGAATTCGGCGAATCTAGATAACGAATTCAATTTGGTCGTTTGATATCTGGTTTCGCGGAACTCGAATTGGTCCAGAATTTCATTTGGCAAAGTAGATCGCGGAAAATACGTCTCTGACTGTTACTTCGTAATCGAAGTATTTTATTTTCGTCACACACATTTAATCAGAAAAATCTCACCGATATATTAATAAAAGTTTCATTAACAACGAATCAAAAATAAAAAAGTTTCATCGTTGCATTAGTATTGTCTCGCGTGCCGGGCAACAATGCATGCGCTCGGTGGACTCGATTTACGAGGCATCTACGACGATTAGTCGAAGCGTTTAATCGTCAGCGACTGCCCAGAGAGCTGCCGACGAATAAAATGCAGCTAGATCACCTTCAGTCACACGTATTTTTATTATTATCCGAAATGTTACACGCGCGCGCACACACACAAAATCAGACTGTGTGGTCGGCGAGAGCGTTGCAGACGGGCCACGCAGCCGAGTCGAGTGGGAAAAGAAGCTTTCTTTGTTTTTTACTGGCTTGTTCTTTTCTACGTTCGAAATACTACAAAGGCCAGTGCCGAGGCTCGAGCTTCGGGCAAAAGACGTATGCACGAGGGTCAGAAGCGTTTCGCGTGGTTCACGATTATAGTCCTTCCGCGAACTCGAGTTCGTGGCAATAATCGAGAGAGCTCTGTACTAATATAAACTTCGTGTTGCATCTATCTATTACCAAAGTGGCTTCATCGTGAACATATAATACAGTAGACGCTCGGTTATTGCAGGCTATTTTATTGCACTATAGGAACGCCCCTCACTCACACGTATTTCTCACACACATGCGTGAACCACACTCTGTCGCCCAAGAAGGAAGGAATGCAATACATACGGTGCACAGTGGGCCAGATCGAAGAGTTAACTGTTCATTTGCCAAAAAATCAACTTCCTCATATCGATGTTTAACGAATGTATATTGCTTTCTAAATGCGTATCACATTCGAAAACGATGAAAATAAAAAAATAAATAGTTCTACAAATTCCAATATAAAAAATTTAAAAAATATTGTTTTATTAATAAAAAAATAAGATTACCTTGATTTTTTTATGGTCACTATATATTTTTTACTTAATAATATTGTTGCGTGGGCGCGGCATGACTTCCAATAAATAAAGGCAATGTTTATAAAAAGGAAGAATTATTTATTTGAAGAGGAGGAGTACTTATCTTGACACGTCTTTATGTTCTACGGTCGTACCACGACTCTACGTTGTCCCTGTTTTGAACATCGTTACCAAAACAACGCCGCTAATCTGCAGTCTCTCGCTTTGACATTATAGAATACGTGCTGCAAGTGTTGTTAAAATGAGCCTCGAGTCTTGAGCTTTAACAGCTCGAGTCGCGGTTCAAACCCTAAAGGCTCGAACCCTCAAGGTTCGAAGCTTGAGTCGTGAAAGCTCGAGTCTTTAACGCTCGAGCCTTTAAGCTTCAAGGCTCGAGTCGTATAAATTGTATGTAGTGAAGTAATGTACAGACCTAGAGTTTTCGAAGCCTTAAAACTTAACCTAAAAGTTTTCAATTTTTAACTCTAATATTACACGAATATCAAGCTTTTAAAGCTTCAAGGAGGAATAATCCAAAAACGTTCAGAAAAGCGTGCTTTTTGTAAATTAGTTTTGCAACACCCAAACCTCATTAAACTATTACTAATAGGGTGATCAAATATATATTTTGGACAATACGTTAAATTTTCTTTTATTACAAAATACCTATGTATACTTGAGTAAGATATACGAGTCATAGGATGTTACGCGTCGAACAAAA
>NW_015374162.1:295097-355244 GCF_001272555.1 Dufourea novaeangliae | reverse complement strand
TCAACCCTCTACAATCCTTAAGTGTTAAATAATGGAATTAACACTAAATCTATAATATTATACTTTATACAGTTTTTAAAAAATACAGCCATGACGCAAACACATGGAGGCCTGAATCGTTGACTGACTCAGTCTATTTCTCCTTTTAGTAATTGAATTGCCAGCTTTCGAAAACGATTGTTCGCTAGGGACACTCGTAGCTGGTACTGACAAAATGTCCAAGGCCATTTTGCGTAAATTTGGAAAAGATGTTTTCCGCTGGTTCCACCAAGCGATTGGACCAATTTCTTCGGATTCTTGTTCTGTATTTATATACATATCAATTTCATCACAGAAATTACTTTCCTTTGCTTTATAAATACTAGAAGATATGGAAGCAGTAGAACATCTCGTCCCTGGCTCCTCGGTTTGTAGCTGTTTTGCTGTATGTTCTTCTGAATAATAATTTATTTGAAAATAGTGCTTTAATTTCTTTAAAGCATCCAGATTTCCTCTCTTCACAAAACAATCATTATTTAGACGGGAATCCAAAATTACCGAAAATTCACTGAAATCATTCAAGAGTGGTGCTAAATACTTATTCAATTTTGTTTCCATAACGGTAGCACATGCTTTAAGAAAAATGTCGTCTTTAAAATTAGATATGTGCTGCAATAGTATCTAAATAGAAGTAAATAAAAATTAGTTAATTAATAATAGTAAATAATTAAAATTATATGTTGTAATTTGTAATAATACATACCTGAATAACAATTTGTACGTAACATATGCTGGGATATTTCGATTTTGATAAGATAAGGGTAGCTTCATTAAAAACGCTAAGATATTTCGCAATTAATTCGATATTGTTTCAAGAATCACTATTGTATTCAATAAATTCTCTCCTTTCTTCGCACAGATAATTTAGAACTGCTTCAATTGTAATAGTGCGTTGTAACATTAGGTATGTTGAATTCCAGCGAACTGGCATATCTTTAATAAGTTCTAAATGTTTTACATGTAATAAAACGCAACACTCTTCATATATTTGTTTCCTCTTACCAGAAAACGTAATAAAGTGAACGAGTTTTGATATTTTATTAACTTCGGTCTGGATTTCTTTTAAACCAGTTTGTACTACTATGTTCAAAACATGAGCAATACATGGAATATGAGTTACAGTTTTGTAATCTTCATTAAATGTTTTTAATAATGATAGGCATTTATAATTTACTGCTGCATTATCTGTGGTAAGAGCTATAAGTTTATTTGTAAGATGTTTCTAAGATCAAATTCTTCAATAACGCGTTTAATTTTTTGCACAATGTTTTCGGCTTTATGAGGGTATGGGATCATGTCAAAATCAATTAGTAATGACTGCATTGTACCATTCATCGTAAAGTGGCTAGTGATAACAATATATGGTTTGTGTGTTACGGAGGTCCAAAAGTCAAATGTTAATGATATTTTATGATTTGATTCTCTAAAATGTTGAATAATTTTATTCTTTTTTTCCTTGAACGTATTCTGAATTAACTGATTCATTGTATACCTGCTAGGAACTTTATAATTTGGGTTCAATCCACTCACGAAATTAACGAAAGCTTCTTCTTCTACAATACGCAGTGAATGACTTCCCCGAAGTATGAACTTCATCGACAGATTTTGAAGATCATTGTTTGTCTCATGTTTCCCAACATTTTTGCGTGTTGCTTGCGAATCATTTCCTTCATGTTTCTTATAATGTTTTCTTAAAATACTATGCGATGTTTTGAAAGAAAAAGAATGGTTACAACTACGACACTGTACTTTATCCTCTTCTTTCTTTTCGAAGCAATTCCATTTCCACGAACTTCTATGATGGACCTCTGTCATTGTTGCCTCGTGTTCGTTATCAGAGATTCCACTAAAAGAACTATTAAATGACACCGATGCTTCATCCATTGTACAACTTGATTTGTAATTTGAATTTTAAATTTTAAATTCTATATAAATTCCAGTTTATTATCCGGCCTTTTTATATCTTTTATAGCGTTTCTGCTCACTATATTCTTGCTTTGGTTGTTTCTTAAAACTAATTGATTGTTACCGTCATCGTTATTTCAGTTCCCTTGACGATTGAAACAAAATCGGTTCCCTCGCCTTTGTGCTCTGCACGGTACGTTGGCGTACAAAATCACTCATACACTGAGTATTGTATTTTTCGAATTTGAAGTATTTAGAACTTATTAAAGATATGTCAGTTCGTTGAAATTTAATATATTTAATGTTAGAACACGCTATCAAAAGTAATGCTTTGAGATTATCTCTATGAAAAAATAGAAGAATTTGTTGTTATTTGTTGAATACGCTATTGATAATTAGGGCAGTATCAAATTAATATTAAAATATCTTAATGTGTTTAATAAAGCTACACTTATATAGTATAGTATATGTTACTTACAAGTTACTGAGATACGATTACAGTAGATACATACCTATTTAATGTAAAAGACTATATTCTTCTTTAAAAATATGTTACTGCTATGGAAATCAAACTAACTACAAAATGAAAAATCAGAGACACACCACGGACCACAAAGTACTATCCCCTTCTATATTTTCTAGTATGTACGTACTGTAAACAAATAAATACTTTATTGTAAACAATATACGTATCACAAGAATTTGAAGACACGGATCCGACCATTTGGTGGAACCATCAAAATGCATTTTTTCCATGTGTTGAAAGTTTTAAAGTCGTAGTTGTACAAACAAAGTAAATGAAATATAATATTAAGGACTTGGTGTTAATTTCATTATTGTTAACACGCTAACCGCCATCGTGGTCATAGATAACCGGCACAACCGAACTCAATAAAATTGCGTAAAATCCGCAAACAATAACGTTTATAATTTTGCAAATACAATGAATATTAGAATAGTAGTTGAAAACAATAAGTGCAAACATGAACATGTTGCACAATACATATAATCATCTTGTGAAATATATTTTTATATGATTCTCATGGGCAATCACTCTTTAGCGCTGAAGACACAACCAGCAGAAACACGCTCGGCAGTGAACGTGTTAAACATAAAAGCCTCGAGCTTCGGGGCTGGAGCCTCGACTACTCAAGGCCTTGAAACTCGAGACTCGAGCCTTGGAGCTCGAGCCTTGAGCCTCGAGCTTCATATGATTGTAGCCTTAAAGACTCAGTCTTTAAGGCTAAGCTTAAAGAGTGATTGCTCATTAGAATCATATAATAATATATTACACAATATGATTATATGTATTGTGCAAACTTATCATGCGTAGTACATTAATCTTGCTACCGATTATCTATGACTCCCACGGCGTAAGAGTATGTTTTCAGTCGATAATACTATATTTTGAACATTACAGACAAATTTTTAGCAATGTTTCATTTCGTCTAATATTCAATGGTTGTTTTATTTAATTTTTCATTTCCCTTTCTTGGTATCAATCTCTCATGTGTTTGCAGTCATGGCTGTATTTTTTAAAAACTGTATAAAGTATAATATTATAGATTTAGTGTTAATTCCATTACTTAACACTTAAGGGTTCTAGAGGGTTGAACCTTAAAGCTTCAGACTTAATGTGGAATAACACAGTGACGATTGGAAAAAATTAAGTTTTTTATATATACTTTCAAAGTATAATTTTTCGAAAATATTCTACTAAAATATTAAGTCGAATATCACATGAATAACGAAAAAAATGTCCCAACTTTGTCTCTCGGATCAATGAACCGTGAACAAATTCAGAAACTTTTTTTGTTCGACGCGTAACATCCTATGACTCGTATATCTTACTCAAGTATACATAGGTATTTTGTAATAAAAGAAAATTTAACGTATTGTCCAAAATATATATTTGATCACCCTATTAGTAATAGTTTAATGAGGTTTGGGTGTTGCAGAACTAATTTACAAAAACCACGCTTTTCTGGACGTTTTTGGATTATTCCTCCTTGAAGCTTTAAAAGCTTGAGATTCGTGTAATATTAGAGTTAAAAACTGAAAACTTTTAGGTTAAGTTTTAAGGCTTCGAAAACTCAAGGTCTGTACATTACTTCACTACATACAATTTATACGACTCGAGCCTTGAAGCTTAAAGGCTCGAGCGTTAAAGACTCGAGCTTTCACGACTCAAGCTTCGAACCTTGAGGGTTCGAGCCTTTAGGGTTTGAACCGCGACTCGAGCTGTTAAAGCTCAAGACTCGAGGCTCATTTTAACAACACTAAGCTGATGTTAAGACGAATTCAACGACCTATATATTATTGTCCTTACGTCTTGAAATAACGTGAAAACAGTTGTGAACAGCTAATTCTTCGATCTGGCCCACTGTGCGGTGTCGCGTTTAATTTTCATACTTTTCATCAGAGAAAGTTCGGTTTATGCAATACTGTTTTAATAAAATATTTCAATTTCCAACTAAGTTTTGAGAATAAACTTTCTTGATACCTCCAAAAATAACGGAGATAGTTGAGGTGATCAGAAATTGCATACATCACCCTATACATATACAGCTACATCGAACAAATGAACGGAGGATTGGCGGGGAGAGCGCGGGTGTGATTGGAGCTCGTTTAATGTAGCATTACTGTAAATTTAGCTCTCTGCAGCACCACACGCTACTATAAACAAGCTTCTACTGTAGTACATATACTACATACGTTCCCCGGTTTGTAGGCACAGGAACCGGCGTTGCACTACAAAATCTCAGCACTTGGCCGGCATCGTCTAGGAATGGACTTAACACTTGCTAGAACTGTAAATTCTTAAATCTCGTTACACTCGCCATGCCTGTGGCCTGTGGCCAAGGGTTAAGTCACCTGAACACAGTCACGTTACACCTGTTTGCATGATGCTTGTAATCTGTGCTAAACGGTGATCTTCATTATTTCTATAGAAATCTAGAAAATCTTCATGTTTTATGAAATGTTTAAACGTACTTGAAATACAGGGGTATAGCCGGATAAGAGTCTCCTAACAACAAATTAAATTCTACTGACGATCTATCGTTCCATAGCTTACCAAGAGAAAAAAATGTATACCAATTTTGAACTGACGACGTTTGAAAACTTTGCAAATTGTTTTTGTTCGTGATAAGCTATATATAAGATTGTGTATTGTTTAATGTAAGGAGCAATTAAAGGTATGTTTGCTTCTATTAAATTCAGCGTAGGTGGTATGATATTACGAGGAAAACAACTACGTGCTTTTACGTTTTAATAAATATTTTATACATTCTTGCTGGAATATTTCAATTTATTAACTATTGAAATTAATGAACTCACAAACTATCAGTAATAGATTGTGGTATTGTGAAAATAAAATAATGTGTTGAAAATCGATTTTTCACTCCAACATTACGCAGCATCTATAAGAAACAGCAATGTTAAAATGTTTCTCGCGACAGATACACGTTGTCTTTGATCAATTGTTCGATGTCACGCAAATAGATACCTATATAAATCTTTTTATATTGCACCATCGTTGCGTAATAGCTCGTACGCACTCTGATTCCTGCTTTACCGGTCAAGTACTTCCTAGATGTTTTTTTTACGCTGCCACGGGAGACGGTTAAACCGCGAAAATGACTTGTACGGTCGCCAAACGCAATCCAGTTCTGGAGTCTGCTGGCAGAAAACAATGGTTCCCCTTGTTGACCTGTTACATACTGAGACTTACGCAGGCTATACACAGTGAGGCTTACCTCGAGACCTGGCCTCATGAGGTCGTCTCACATTAGGGGAGTTGGATCTCTCGAAGCCTCCCTCTAATCTGTAGCTTGATGGTAGGAGCCGTGCCGAACGCATGGACGAAGGTTCCCGAAGGCACCTTCGGGTGATGCGCGTGAGTGAGAAGGCTGAGAAGAGTCACAGACGGTGGGGCGCGCGGAGTGCGACGACAGCGAGCGACAGCAAAATGTATACGTGTATCTAGTATTAATTTTCATTGAATTATTTCAGTTTCGTATAGAATTATATATTATTAATATTACGTACAGCTTTCAAGCAATGAAATATCATTTATATGCGAAAGAAGGTTGCAATTGTTAGGTATAAGAGTAGATATGTCTGTTGAAGATGCAAAACTACAAAGTAAAAGAAGAAAATGGTCTCAAAGCATTGTCTAACTGGCAGAAATACAGATTCATGTAGGATTTGGTCTTTATGATTGAGAAACGTAGGAAATTTCTATACAATATTAAGAAAATCTTCCTGAAAAATACGATTTCCTTCGGAACTCATTTCAATTTGTACGCATTTTTATCCCGATACGAGGTCGTTATGCCCACAAGGGGGGATGTTATCTGGCCTCGAGGCCACTTTTGGACCTCCCATCACCGGCGGATTTCGTTGGGACTTGGGACTGCTTTCTCTATATTTTATGACATCCGTTTTCACATTCACACCCGAAACTGATACCATCCGTTTGTCGGTAATTACCGCAGCAGAAATGAACTGAACACTAGAAAGAGGGAAAGTTCATCTTCAGCCGAACTCATATATGGGTGTACATATAATTCCACGCCAAGCAGGTCACTTTTGTACACCATCTTTGGGATTTTTGTCAAATTGAAATATAGTTCATGTGAAAATAGGGGGCGTTTAAGTTATAATTTCGTTGATTTTGAAGTTGTTTAAAAGATACCGACTCCCAGATTCTGCAATTACCACCGATTTTTACGAAAACTATCTTTTACAAACGAATATTTGTCTGTGCAATTATTAAAGATACGAACTTGATCTTTATTTCATTTTAATTGTAAAGGACCATTCTTTTTAACTAATATATAATGGCATGGATAAAATTATTCGAAACAATAAGAATATGTGAATATTATGAAATCGCGTTGAACGCCTCACTCTCTGTGACTCTTTCTCAGTTTTCTCACTCACGCCCGTGCATTCGGCACAGCCTACTATCCCGCTACAGATTACAACGAGAATTTGGGAGACTCAGCTCCCCTAATGTGAGACAACCTCGCGAGGCCAGGCCTCGAGGTAACCTGACCGTGTATGGTCTGTTTTAGTCTTGCGAATCCACTGTGCACCGGAAACTCACGATACGCACACACACGTATAAGTAGTGTTCATGGATGAAGGCAGAGGGACCCAACTTTAGACGGGATAATGTCTTTCTCTATTTCCTTTCTTTATTACTTTTAGTGTTAATCTGGTCATACACAATGACACCGGCCTTCGAGGTGGTCTCTTGAGACTCAAAGGGCAGAAAAAGAAAGAATGTCTTTTTCTGCCTATGTACTAACTCTCATGCGACTGTCTCTGAGGCCGTCTAATCCTGTATGGGAGCCTTTAAAGTCGTTTTCTCTTTTATATACAAAATTAAAATCTTCAATCCGGTGGAAGGAAACAAAATAACTTTTTTCGAAAATTTCTTGTTACCTACGCATAGAGGCTTCTAAGCTATGAAAATTTTCATGTAGATCACTTTTTTTATATCTTCTGCATTTTATAAATTATGTGCACACGAATGAAAAGGTGGGTACTCTAATGTAACTGGCCGTTTTTCAACGCTAAGTAGGGCTATTTATTTAACAAAAACAACAAGTTTACACTGTATGGCGTTTTGCCTTGCATATTAACTTTTTCTAACATGAATTATTTCTTTCAAAATAAAAACAATGTTTTTCGCACATAGTTATTTCTCAGGTGTCAGAAAAACGGGAAGATCAAAAAAAGAAACAAAAAAATTGTTTACAAACGAAAAGAAATATTCATTAAACAATTTCTAAATATTATTTCCATCAAACAGCAAAACCGGTGCCATATTGAATATTCAGGCTCATAATATGAGTTACAAATGAACTATATCTCTGCTAATAATTCGAATTTAAAGAAAATCCTTTGCAGAAATATTTGTCACGCCAAAAACTACGAGAAAATGTTTAATTGTACAGATTCATAAAAATCGGGGAGCAACACTTCGCGAACATTCTATGTTCGTTTTATTTCGTAGATGAATAACTCTAGACGGCATTTGTAAAATTGACAAGTTTTTAATTTCTCGTCAGTATACGATATCCCTTAATGTTGAGTTAGATTTCTTTTTATTCCGGTCTTCAAAAAGTAATCCATTAATCACAGTAGGAAAAAAGAATCCCAGACGCTTTCGAATAATTTCAACCGAGTGCCAAATGTTCCCAAAATCGAGGGTTTGTTGAGCATTTGACCATCAGGTTGACACCATTTCCGTGTTATACGTATACCTCTTTGACCGTTGATGGGCAACAAAGGAAGACCGGACTTTTCGGAATCCAGCTACCTGAATCTTTAGTGTTCGAGGCAAAAGAATAGAGAACACCCGGTTTCCTTTTGTTCCCTGACTTTCCAGCATCTCGTTCCAGCGTTTCGAAAGTGCGATTTAAGCTCTGACCGCGAAAAAGCACCACCAGTTCTACTATTTTTCGAGGAAAGATTCTCTTAGAGACTTTCATGATCCGAACATCGTTGCTCGGTTCTTTGTTTAAAGATATTTCGTCCTATCAATTCTCTGTCATTCCTCTGTCTACTGCGACTTTTAGGCTCAGAATATTTTTGTCAAGATTATCTAACTCTCCCTTCGATTCCAATTTGTTTCCTTATCTCATTGTCAGATCTATGATCCATTATCAATTTATGGTAATTATACTGAATAAGGGTGCTACTTTCGATTTCAATTACCTTGAAATATGTTATCGAGGTCATTATTCTGGACAACCTTTTCATATACGTATAATTATCGGTCTCTCAGTTTTTCAGATATTCGCAAAAATATATTTACCAATATGAAGGTGTATCGAATGCTACGTATTTGTTAAGATTTCCTCTTAAATTAAGGGTGAATATTTACAGTATTTGTGTATTCTGAACATATACATATGTATATCTTACGAAGTAAAAGCTTGGACGTTTACTGGAACCTGAATAATTTTACGGACACTCAACATCCCACCACTACCACCAGGTGTTGGTCACGCGCCCGGCGTCCTACCAAACACAAGTTTAGTTATTAATCAATATTTAAAAAAAGGGGGGGAAAAGGGAAAAAAAGTTTATTCGTTAGACCCCCGAGCATATCGTGTGTGCGTTTTGTGTTTGGTGGGATATTGATTGCATGGTTGGCATTGGATGGAGTGTGGTAGGATATTGGCAATCACTTGTATACTGTTCATGGAACATAAGAAATTTCAAACAAAAGAGACATGTATATAACACCTTATTAAACAGCAAATACTGTCAAACAATTATGTACCTTTAAACTAATTTGTTTTGCGAATATTTCGAAGATCGAAAGAGACTGACTATTATATGTATAGGAAAAAGTTCTTCAGAATAATGACCTTGACAACATATGTCAAGGTCATTGAAATCGGACGGGGCTCCTTCATTCTGTATAATTACCCAATTTTTTAATACGGTAACAGTGAACATGTACCGATTGGAGATCTCAGTTGATGCAGCCTCCCTAGTAGCACAAAAATATTTGTTTAGCCATACTATTTAATATGAAATAAATATTGAATCCAAATATTGTATACATATACAGGAAATATAAAATAAATGTTTAAAAAATATAAATTAAATATTCATAGAATATAAAAGAAATACTTAAAAAATATGAGTTGAATATTTAAACTATAGTAAATAAATACTGAAAGTGTGAAAATAATGTTTAAAAAAAAAATAAAACTAATTTTCATTCGCCTTTTCACGCATCCGAAATTACTTTTTTTTTTCCGTGATTATGCCCCCTACTTTATTAAACACTTTCTTTCGAGTTCGGAACTTTTTCGTTAACTGTGAAGGATTCGAACTCGTGAGTTACGGATTACTGGATAAACTGCTTTCCGAATAACCCGTGCGGACCTTCTGTTACAGAGATGATTTTTCAATTTGCACATATATAGAGTTCGCTACATAATGAGTCAAGCAAATCGAATTTAAATATATTGTACTACATATGTAAGTAAGCTATGACAACACGATAGAATCAATTGGAAGAAATACCTATACATGTGTCCCAGTAAATACTACCTATTAGATTATTTATAGAATTTTCGTATGCCATTAAATAGGGGATTTTTGGTCTCCCTATCCGGCTATACCCTTTAAAAAGGTCGAAGGTATATTTATAACGAAACATTTTAATATAATGGATGTTTCTACGAATGTTTTTATATTTATGTACTCCAATAGTTAAAATAACGGTAACATCTAATGGTAAGAATACTTTTTGTATATATAACAGAATACGTATGTATATAATATAAAATTTAAATATTGAAGAGGAAACAATTTATTTCCTTCTTCTTAAATGTCTCGCAAATTAATATTTTCAAGTTTTTATTTTACTGAGAGGTTACAAAGTGAAATTATAAAATAATTAAATATAAAAAGTAAAACCGCCACAGTGGGGGATTCGAGCGGGGTCTCCCGACTATTGTTCACACGTTTAGGTTGTCGGGCGTCGCGTCGGAAACGTAAATTTTCGGCACAGTGAGATTCTCGAACAGGGTCTCCAAGGTTTCCTCATTCTTTACGTTGCCGGGTGACGCAGGTAGTCGGCGGAAACACCCGCACGGCCAGCTCACACAGATAGAAGCAAAGTATGCTTGGCGGCAGAAACTGTGGAATAAAGTGGGGGCCGCCGGGACGCGTGGTGGTGATGGAACCAAGTTCCACGTTCTGGCATCACTGACCGCCACTGCGTAGTAATATCGGTCGGTGAGGGTCTCGAGCTCGAGCCATGCTGGGCACTGTGTTGTTAGCACAGTGTCGGGTGAGTGCCTCGAGCTCGAGCCTCGACGTCGCTGTGTGTGTAGTAGAATATCGGTGTGGGGTCAGAAATGACATAGGGACCGGTGACCATGTTTCTTCGTGCTCGGAGGGTTAAGATAGTTTTACGGTCTAAAATTTAGACTGCCTTACGAGTAAAATATGGGTGAAAGTCAAAAAACTTTTGAATTTTATTCGAAATTTCTACACTACATAATACACTGTTACCCTGAAATTATGTACCTCATGATTTGGATTATGTGTTGGAGATTTGGATGGTAACGACACATTCAATATTTTCAACTTTCAGTTTACTTGTAACGGAGCGCAATAAGACGTTCAAGCCATTCGAGACTTTATAAAAAGCTTGCAATCTGTACGGGCAAATGTCCTTGCAAAATGTTTTTCGAGTTTCGGGCTGTTAGTTCAAGATGATTCGAGTCGTTCTGAATATCATTGTTAACGAGTCCAGTACTTACAAAGGAACCTCTTCAAAATGTACGCATCAGTCATCACAACTTCTATAGTAGGTGTCAAGAGTATTCGTACACCCTTTAAAATGGAACAAGTTTTTAAAATTGGTACAAATGACTTGAGTTCATTTGTGAAGTTAGAGGCATTAGTTTTCTAAATGATGTGTAAACAAAAATTGAAAAAGTTGCAATTTGTCAGAATTGCGAAGAAAATAGTAAAGGTCGGTTTTTATAACTTTTTAATCTGAGGCTATAAGGAAAATTTAATAAATACATATCGAAGATTTATGTTAGCTATATATATGTTGAAAATTTCGTCAAAATCGGTTAACGTTGCTACGAGATACAAACGATTAAAAATGTTGAAAATCGCAGTTTTTCGTGACCTTTGACCTACAACTGTGGTAAATCTAACAATTCTTACATCTTTCGATGCCTGTCGCTCGTTTCTGTATTAATTGATTTCAATGAAAGTTTCAGTAGGTACATGCTAACATAAATCTTCGATACCTATTTATTAAATGTTCATTATAGTCTCAGATTAAAAAGTTGTAAAAAACGATCTTCACTATTTTCTCCGCGATTCGGACCAATTGCAACTTTTTCAATTTTTTTTACACATCATTTAGTAAACTAATGTTTCTAACTTTACAAAAGAACTCAAAAGTCATTTGGGCCAATTTTAAAAAAGTTGTTCCGTTTTAAAGTGTTTACGAATACTTTTGACACCCACTCTACAAGTTATTGTGTTTAACCACTTTCGACAGTGATGTGTATTTTCTTAAGAAAATTCATCTTGCGAATCGATCCAAGGCGAGTATAAATCGCACTGATAAATATTTATTTGATGGTCCTCAATGTTCGTGCTCACATTTTGAGTCACGTGTCGGGAAGCGGACGATGTGTAAATTAAAAAAGAAGAGGATGAGTGAAAGAGTAAGAGATCAAGGACATTCTTACAACCTGACGTGGTGTACAAACCTGCTTGCTGTGTCATTGGTGGTAGAAATCTGACAGCTGGTCGACTTGCAACGTTTCACGCGTCAGGGAGCACTCACATTCCGATCCTCATCAATATGTTATCATTGTTTTCGTCGCAGGTGTTACACCGGCCGACCAAACGACACACAATGTACAGCTTATGTCAAAACATGTGACACAAGGTGTTAACTTCACGTAGGAAAGATTAACCCATTCCGTAAGTCCGCGAATAGAAAATAATTCAACGACATATAGTATTTACTGTACAGTTTTTACAAACTGGCGCCGTCAATGGCTCGCACAAGTATTCTAACGCTCCAAAGTTGTTGGTATTTCTTCATACACCTTGACACTGAATGTAAACAGTAGGACATTCAGTTGGTCTTACGACTCACGACATCGTTTCAGTAAGAGTAATGTAAGATATAAAGAGATGTTTATATCGGCTCGTACTGGGTGTCAAAAAATTACATGTCACGAGTACCATAGTTGCATTCTATATCCTTGGTTTGGTGGGAATTAACGTACGACAGGTGCTGCACAGTTGACGTTGACCTTGACCTTGATTTTCAATCCAGCCATGGTAATTGTAACATATAATTTATCATATTTTTTATTTGTCAGTATATCTTCCATCATTGTATCGCCACCAATGGACATCACTTTAATCATTTGTTACATAGAAAGTATGTTCACATGCTACCCTAAGATTATTTTAGAATTTCGTTATTTTTCTAATGTTCAAGTTCATTTCGAGGTCATAAGTTAGACATATTTGAATGCACTTTAACACGTGCTACATGATGCAATAAAAAGAAGTGGGACACCCTTATTAAAGATCAACCAGTTCAGTATTAAAAAGACACGCATGAATGTAAAAGAACTAGTGAAGGCATCATTGACTTGAATATTAAAAATATTGCTAGACAACCAGAGATTATTGTTAACATGGAAGTGTAAGTTTTCGTGTCTAGAATGTGTAATTTATTTGAATTTCTTGAGGATACTAAATCAAAACCTTAAGGGGGGATGTCCTTTTGCGTGGTCAAAAGTATCGATTTTTTTAGTATTTTTCGTAGACAATTATATTATACTTTTATTAAGATAAATAAATTTTTGCAGTACGATTCACTTAAAAATACAGTTTCAACCGTCTAGTCATGATCTAGGACGCACCGCAAAATTGCGTGATTAATGGTTGACAAGATGTCTGCCGTCCATTTCATGTGACATAAAAAATTCCAATGAAATTTAATTTTATGCACATATAGTTATTGTCTGAACTACGGTCAACAAGAAAATTGTTTTTCGAGAAATGATAATTGTTCAAACCGAAATGTTCGATTTTACTCAAAAAATTGCCCGAACTTTTGGTAATTAAAAAAAATGTACAACCTATCGTCTTAACCGTCGATAAAACGACAAAAGGATTCTTTCTTAACATACAGTTAAACTTTCGAGTTGATCAATCCAATTTTTTTTTTAATCATGCCAACAAACTGCGAATAAATTGTTTCGAGAAAAACATGTCAAGTTTAAAAAGCAGTTATTGGACAAATATGATGTATTTACACTAATCAGCTATGCCAAAGCCCGTAAAATGACAGCCCTTCCTTTTGCTTGTCAAATTGATTGTTTTCCAGATTTGCCATTCTGCACTCCGAGCTGGCCTCTTGAGTGGCTTCAATGCTTCGCCTCGCCTCACAACAGAGCTGGGCATTATTCGAATGAAATTTTATTCGAATAATCTTCCAATAAAAGTTGCGCATAAAACGAATTTATTCAAATAAGAATTTATTCGAAGGAATCAGCGAATAAAGGTTACGTCATCGGCGAGACGTACCAGAGGCGCATACGTGCATAAGTGAATGTGTCAGTGCAGTGTAGGGAGTGAATCAAAGAACCGTGACGACAGATGCGTAGAGATGACGAAGTTATTGGGAATAACAAATAACGCTACACATTCATTTATGATTAACGAATACATTTTCGTCGAATGAAATCATTATTCATTATTCATAAATACAGCCTGGTCATTTCGTTATTTTTTTGTTTGTTATTAGAAATAAAATTCCCTCAAAATCCAGGGTTTGTTACCATTAGGCGAATCTAAGCAATTGATTAACGGTCAAATTAATTATAATATATGACGTATTAACGATTTAGAATATCCTACTTAGAAAACAAATTTAATGAAATAAAGATTCACTATGATGTAATAATTAATTAATTAAAATCATTCGTGCTGTACGTGAGAGATCAAGAAATTTAAAAAATTCGATATTATTAATCAGTTTCGATTTTTCTTTCGGGAAAATATTTGAAGATTATAAAAATAGGTTAAATCATGCGTAGATGTCAGTATGAAATTGTAAAATATTATTATGTAATAACTATATCAATGTAGGAGTTCGGAAGCTTAATTTGGGAGTAAAAATACGAATATCAAAACCAAACTTTCTAAGCATATTGTTACGTGTTACCCGATAGGTAGCACGTATTGTAAAATGTTAAAACGAAAGACTTCAGATTAACGGCGTCGTTTTGGTAACGATGCCCAAAACAGGGACAACGTAGAGTCGCGGTACGACCGTAGAACAAAAAAGACGTGTCAAGATAAGTACTCCTCCTCTTCAACTAAATAATTCTTCCTTTTTATAAACATTGTCTTTATTTATTGGAAGTCATGCCGCGCCCACGCAACAATATATTTAATGGTCATATTTATTAAAAAAAAACACAAAATTAATAAGTAATGTTTGTTAATAATCATTTTTCCATAAACAAAATAAAAAAAAATTTTTTCGACGGAGTTATCATTGTCAATTACAACTTCTCGTATACCATTCTCGAAAATTAATGGACTTTTTTCAAAATTTTTCTTTTGGATAACGAAACTTCGTATATTACAATCAGAGAATGCTAGTAATGTATGGAATAAATCAATAATTGTTTCAATTCAGGAAAATTTGTTATAAATTTGTATGAACATTAGATGTATTCACTGTCGTCCACATAGCTTTAAAATTCGAAATTATGTTGAAAAAAGTTTATTTGCAATTGTTTTGCAGAAGTGAGGTTTAGCGGTAAATAACTAATGATACCCGCTATTGCCCGACTTGATTTCTGATTTAACTGTTACTTTAACTATAATTTATTAAATTACGATTAGTTCCATTTGTGCCTAAACAAAAATATTTTTGTTTTAAGTTCTATCAGTTTAACAAGTAATACAGTAAAACCTGTTTTTATGCGGTAGATAGGGACCGCATAAAAGAAACCGCACAAAAAAATATTCGGAAATTTCATAAATACTACATATAATAAACAACTTTGTACGACATGCTACAGAAATTTTTTTTTATGCGGCGGAGAGGGACCGCATAAAAAAAGTCGCACTTAGAAAATACGTCAATTATTTACGAAATACATGAGAAAGTGCTTCCAAACAAAATAAATAATTAAATTACACATTATAAAAACATTTAATTTTTCATTGTAGACATGGAGAAGTTTTCAAAATGCACATTACATAATTCACTGCTAGTCGTCGTAATCCTTAACGCGCATCTTCTTGTGATGAATTGGTTCACCATCTGCTAGTCTATTTAATATTAGATTTTTTGTTTCTAATGGAATTGTCTTTCTTTTCACTTTTTTTTGGCTACAATTATTCATTTTAAGGGAGTACATATGTTTAAAAATAAAATGAAAATCATAAAAACTATATACAAATAGAAACAAAAGTAATTAATTTATTTACCTTTAATCTCACTATAAAATGAATCCTTAATCACGTGAGTCGTGGATAAAACTCGGAATACAAAGCGTATGCTGCTAGCGCGTCGAGCGAAAATAATTGAATGTACATTGTCGGGAAACTGTTTAAACCAAATGAACAGAGCGTCTTGAAGTGCATATTTATATGTACACTGATAGAAAACATTACAGTAATGCCAACGCCGTTGAAATTCATATAACGCATAAAAAAAAATCGCACAAAAATAAAATCGCACAAAACAAATCGCATAAAAATAAAATCGCATAAAAAAGGACCGCACAAAAACAGGTTTTACTGTATCATACCGAATAACAATCACTGATTCTTTTGAAATTATGTTACAAAGTCGTTCTCATCAAAATATTTGACACGTATTTTTTTGTATACTTTCATTGGTGCATCCCGTAACTATGGATTTTGATTCTGTACGAGTTCCTACGAAAATTGGCCCGATGGTGAACGCGTTAAGGGGGTATTCTAGTGTATATGCCCGTTTTCAATATGATATTTAGGATTTTTTTTGTAAAGAAGCATAACACTTTTTGCAAGCAACGATTCAGGGTATATTTATTCATACGTCAAGAACATTTATATATCAGTTTTTACTGTGTTTTAATTGGCGACACTACATACCTTCGTACACAATCGCTTATTAAAATAAATGTCCGTGATTTCGGTCGTTCTGCCTTTCTGAAATAAGAAAGACCAGAAGATTCTTAATTCTAATGAGTTTGGCTATAATAGGTAGCAGCATCAATTCTTATTTTTAAAAATCTTACCTTTTTCTATTTTTTCAAGCCCCCGAAAGTTAAAGAAACATGTGCAAATCAATAGTCAAATTCAAGATGTCGTTATTTTTGAGAGCAAAGAAATACGAAAAAAAATGTTCGTCATGTATAAACAAGGGCATACTCTCCATACGGTACTCGATACGATGCATGGAGGCCGGCTGCATATTAAGAAACTGAGGTCCATACGACGTAGGTATGGAGGTGGTCATTGAGAGGTTAAATGCGTTTTTCTCAAAAGATTATTTTTACGGGATCCGCTATGAAAAGTTTAATTATAGACCGATGCAAAAATTCTTGCAACATTTTGTGCATCATTAAAATCGTTGTCGCGTCACCTACGGAGATCATTTTTAGATCACTCTTTTTTTTTCTATAGACAAATTTATACCTCAAAAAAATCCGTTTTTCCACGTATAACCGTCCACATATATTTTAAGAATATTTTTCACGACGATCCTATCGTGTGTTCTGATGGCGATCGTCAAGGACTCTAATTTTTAGAGTAGTACAACAAATGCTGTATATCTGATGCAAAAGTTGAGAAAATTCACACAACAAACATTTTTTTTACTCTTCAAATAAGAAGAAGGATGCAAATAGTTTTTTACCGTATGTTGTTCCATTGTTTTCTTGTATATTCAAATGATCGGATTTGCCGTTCTAACTCCTACCTCTTTAAAGGATTCGGTAGATTTACTGTTAAATAATAAAATCAAGTTAACTGAACACTGTTTCGCGGACACACAGTCGCGGCACATAAACGAAGAAGAGGAAGACGAATGAGAAGAGTCACGTGGACTCGACGTGGCGCCGGCTGGCTTGCGCCTTACGTCACACAGCTAAATATATGCTTGGCTGTGCCCAATCTCATTCCCATTCGTGTTCTTCATTCCATCCCGTGTTCGAGCTAATACGGCAGCGGGCATCCTTACTGCCAACGACATCCGCGAAATTCGCATCCAATTTTTTTCTCTTAAATACTTCATCCTTAGTGACCCTGTGTTACTTGCTCACGATAATTCTCGATAGAAATATTAAACTGAGGGAGGGGGTTCATTAATCGTTTTTGTAAAATACACTAGAGAATGAAGGTTTTATTAGTAACATAACCTTCATATTATGTGTTACATAGTAATAAATTCTTATGACCAAGATTGACCACTTTGATGTCATTTGTATTTTTCATAACACGCAAAACTGTATGTTTGCATCTTGAAGAAGTAAAAGATAATTCCATTTCAAATACTCCCATAAAGATACATTCGATTAATTGCAAAAGTTTTTCAGAATTTTTGTAAGCTCTTTTAGAAAACGGAGGATACTGTCGGCTGTGAAAGTGTGGCGGTCATGTCTTATTGTCTTCGTTGTATTTCTGTCAAGATGTAAAGTGACGAAAAACTAGTCCACCAAGCGAAGAATCAACTGTAAGTAGAGGTCGTGGCTGATACTGTTCATTCCTGATCCTGTTCTTAGTCATGTTAATGTCCGTCGCAGGCAGTCCTATTTACAGAAATGTCCTCAACGACAGCTGCTACTGCCAGTAGTTTTTACGCTTATTTTCTCCTATTTTTTCCTCTGAAACCGTGGCGTTCTCTAAACGTCCCTTCAATGGACTGTATTCGATGGTATCGAGACGATATGACCAATTCTCGGTCTCTTGATCGTCGGCGTAAAGCGATTACTGACAGCATAAACCAATTCGGTTCGTTGAATTTCAATTAAATAATATCGATTAAGATATGTTTCACAGATTCTGTTGTATTTTTGTTAATGAAATTCAAGTACAGTTTTTGTTGCTATCATAAAAATTTACAGTTGGATTTCCAGATTCCATGCCAAATTATTTAATTATGTCCACATTTCTTTCTTCAGAAAAGTTGATATATTAAACAAAATTGTACGTTACATAAATTTTGGGAAATGGTTTTACTGCAAGGGAAATGTTTCTCAGACGCTTTGTATAGGCACTCAAAGCTAAGTTTCGGTGGAACAGAAAAACTGCACGTTACTTCCGAAATGGTCGTCGACAAGCTTGTTTAAATACATGCATACATATATATTGTTGCGTGGACGTGGCATGACTTCCGAATAAATAAAGGGCAATATTAATAAAAAGGAAGAATTATTTATTTGGAGAGGAGGAGTACTTATCTTAACACGTCTTTTCCATTCTATAGTCGTATCACGACTCTACTCTGTCTCTGTTTTGGCGTTGTTACCAAAACGACGTCGCTAACCTGAAGTCTCTCGCTTTATCATTATACAATACGTGCTACCTATCGAGTAACACGTAACAATATATATGTGCTCTTTGGTGGGTATATGTACATTAACAGGAGAGATATATTTCCGAGAATTGGCCGACATTATTTGACTCCGGCTCCCTCTGCCGTGCGTGCATTCAAGATCAAACAGGCTATGCACGATGAGACGGTCTCATGAAACTGAATGGGCAGAGAAAGACTTTCGATTTTTTTTCATTTTCTCACTACTAATTGTAAGTCTCGTGCGATCGTCCCTGCACCGCCGTCTCATCGTGTATGGCCTGCTTAAGACAGTATAGGTAGAGTCTAATAACAGTGCCGAGTCAGGTCATTCTTTATTCTTAATAACTATTCGTTTAATTTAGTTTCTATAAGAAATGATTGGATAAATATAATTGTAAGAAAATTCAATCAATTTGTGATCAGGTTTGGATATTATTAAAATAAAATATTTAAAAAATAGTTATTTAAACTTAATGCAGAATACAGTAGTGTACTTTTCTCATGTTACTTCTAAAATAAAAACAAGTAAACAATATAATGTGATTGACAAGATTAGTTATTTGAAATTATTATTTTACGTTATTTCGATTAAAATGTACCCAAACCTGTTAGCGGAACGTGGTATCGATACGTTAGAAATTGTATTATATTCTGAGCAATTAGATGACCAAATTGCAGTATTTCAAGAACTTCCACTTCGTCAATTAAATGTAACTAGTTTCGCTTAAAATTAATGCAGATACGTATTAATACAAATATAGTTCTGTTTGGTAGTATGTTCATCATACGAATCTCAATAATCCGACTAAGGCCGTCTTATAACAATGTAATAAAAATATAATAAATTTATATTTTTCTTATTGCGGTAATTCAATACCAATTAAAACACGTCGATGCAGATCATAGGTAACGCCGAAACTTGCCATGAGCCAGCAGTACCAGGAATTGGTGGGGATAGCGTGTAGCCACATACGCGGACATCACTGTATTTCTTGGTTCGAATATTCGATTAAATTTTAATACGTGAGACAAAAAGTAAGTCTCCGCTGAAATGCCTCGTAACCGAATAATTTGCAAGGTTTCTATTACAATCCATAATAGAGTTGTATATTATACATTTTCTGTTACATAATCGATATCTATTTTTAATTACTAGAGTTTACTTTCTATCTCAAATTTATTTTTTGGCTATACATTTCAATCGACATTGTCTGTCGATTAAAGCTACTGTCTTCGTTGAAATTTATTTGTCAGGCTACTAAGCATTTTGTACTACATACTTTAATGTATCTTTAGTGTACAAAAAAAATCAGTGTGAATTCTTGCGGTGTCGATTGTTGTATTTATCGTATGGTAAAATCAATAGAAAATCATTTTTTTTACAGATCAGGGCCGAACTATAACATTATTGAACCCTATTGTTGTTATTCTTAATTTTATTTTAAAAACTACGGGTCTAGGAGAAAATCGAATCGTAGCAAGCGATACAGAAGACCTTTCTGCCAAGGAAGGTATGAAGGAAAGTTACAATCCACAGCGCATGGAATTCCGGTTAAGTGTATCGTATAAGTACACGCTATTATTTCTCTAACCACTGAAAATATGAAAAACACGTTTCGTACAAAAGTTGTTTGATTTCATGGAACAAACTTAATAGGATATTTGAATTTCTTTTTTAATTGTTATTTACTGAGATTTTAATAAAAATAACATTTTTTTAATGAAACTGCAAATTTTTCTTATTACCAAGTTATTAAGCAACTCAAGACGAATTGAACAACACATTTGGAAGTTCTGTTTTAACAACAATGTCTCGGATCATTATTTGAATATTCTCTCGCGGATCATACGTTATGGAAATAAGCTAACCGGACTTGATATTTGCCAGCAATAATCAATGAAATTATTATTCAAACTGAACTTTCAAATATGTCGTTGCATTTGTTTTGAAATACCTAATAACAGATCAATAATAAAAATACGTAGTCACGTTTAAAAAATTACATTGTTATTATTAAACGTGTTTAACAAGTCGTGTTTATAATTTATCAAAAGCGATAATGAATGAATATGAAATGTTAACACTTTCTACATGAGTAAATATGATCCAAATTATGTCGTATTTGGTATCATTTTAATCAGAAAAATCTCACCAATATACCAGTAAAAGTTTCATTAACAACGAATAAAAAATATAAAAGTTTAATCGTTGCATTAGCGTTGTCTCAATGATACCCGGGAACGTAATCTTTTTTTAGCTCGTAAATGGGAAGCCTTCTTGGCGCGCCGGGGCAACAATGTATACGCTCGATAGACTCGACGGACGGAGCGGCGGAATGTACGACGATTAGTCGAAGCGTTCAATCGTCAGCGAATGCCCAGAGAGCCGCCGACGAATCAAATGTAGCTGGGTCACCTCCAGTCACACGTGTTTTTATTGTTGGCCGAAACGGTACACACACAATCGGACTGTGTGGTCGGCTACAATGTAACCATTGCCATGGCCCCGCAGTCGAGTCAAGTGGAAACAGAAGCTTTCTCTCTGTTTTTCACTCGTTTGTCCTTTTCTGTGTTCGGAATATTACAAAGGCGAGTTGCCGAGGTTCGAGCTTCGGGCAACAAAAGTATTTATGAGGGTCAGAAACGTTTCCGCGTAGTCCACAATTATTGTCTTGGCGCGAACCCGAGTTCGGGACAATAATCGCGAGGTCCGTGTAACAATACTTACCTTTCCTGGGGTTCAACATTCTTGTTATTCAGCCCTGATTATAAAAAAATTAATTATTTTTAATCAAGACAGATTTCAATATTACTATTAAATGTGTACTAAAAAAATTGTTTTCTCATATCTAGTCTACTTCCTGACTTTTGGCCACGAAATTGGGTCTCTCAGTCCACTGTGCAGTCACGCATATGAAAAGGTGCCAAATGAGGCCAGTCTAGATTCAAGTGTAGGTTCGAGGGAACAAATTGATGTATACAATCATTCAATACGTGGTGGAACTTTTAGACAGTAACAATCGGAAGCCGGTGTTTCGCTGAAAAAGTTTCCATATCAGTTCAGCTATGCCGTTGTACTTAATTTGAAATAAAAATTCCATATTTGATTACTACTGCGATTCCTCGATGAATGCGACACGAGCAACGGCGTTATTTCCACCACTGGGGGAGTCCCCCTGTGGAACTAATCAAAGCAGATTAAATAGAAGCTCAGCAGAGGCTCGTCTTCGGGCAAAAAACAAATTTATGACGGGCTTGTATATTCTTTATTTGCATAAATTCAGGGACAGTTTAAAAGAAAAATCATTTTTTATACAAATGATGTACGTAATAATAGCACTGATCAACACGAAAAATAAGTTATAACTGTTAATAGGCGTTTCGGTCAACTTGTCGAAGAACTACCTCCACACTGATTTCGACGAATTTTGAATATTATATAGAAATCAACATTCAGTTTGTAGAATGGTTGTTGCTTCTTTCGCTGCAGCATCCGCTGTTTTATTTCCAGGGATTCCTGGGTGAGAAGGGATTCAGATGAAGTTGGCATCCACGTTGTCAGTAGTTGCAATTCACGTAGTTCTGTTTAGGTTTCTTGTATGTTAGTTATTATTTCCTGGTTTTTACTGTTTATAGATGATACGGCTTTGATCACGTTCATGTAGTTCGAGTAAATGGTAAAGTTTGGTAAGTTGTTGGAGTGTACATATTTCAGGTCGTCCAGTATAGTGTACACTTCGACGGTAAAGATCGATGTCGATTTGGGTAGGCTTTGTTTTATTATTTGGTCATTTGCTACGATGGCGTATCCCACTCCTGAGTCGAATTTCTAGGCGTTGCGTCGCGTCGCGTCGCGTCGGTATATATTTGTGCTTGTAACGTCCATAGTTGCTATTTAATTCTAGGAATCTGATAGTGCGTTCTGTTTTTCTGCTTTTTGGATAGGTCTGCAAGGTGTGTTGGAGGGGTCTTAATGGTTCAGGGGGATATTTTTGCTTGATTGCGTTCGATGATAGTGTTGATTGTGGGATTTCAGTATTTTGCTGAGTCTGATATAGAATTGTAAGAGAATATTGTCTTTGTCACAAAGTATATTGCGATGGGTCTTCGAATCGCGCCTCGTGTTCCTTGGGCGTGCGGCAGTGTCTCTTTGGCGGCGACGTTGCGCGAAGCAACATTGAAAGAAGCACGCTTTGACTTTGGGACGGCGGCCGCGAGGATGCCCGAAAAAGCGATCCTCGTGCACGTGGCGTCGATTTTGATGGTCATGTGACATTCTAGATGTTCATAAGAAGGTAGCCCTCAAGAGAAGGCAGAGTGTTCGCCCGACTGTTGAAGACGACATATCAGTTATTAAATTCAATATTACCACGCCGTGAGTTCTTTGTTAAGTCATCCTGAAAAGATCATCCCAACAATCCCTTACAGAGTGGGGTTGGTAGCTTAGCCTTCCTATTATACCGATCTTGGTATCTTTTGGAGAACGTGTAGTTATAAGAAGGTGGGAGTTGGGGTTGATAGTTTTCCTTCTACTTAATCTTTTCGATGGTATCAAGGGCTCTTAATGCTTCTCCACCTGCTCTAATCATGGAAGGCATATTATTCCAATATGCATCATAATGTCATTCTTCAATTTCGACGTGTAGTGATCCAAGCATGGTTGCGTAGTAACAAAGAGTTTGATACTCAGTTAATCTCCGCACGCAACCATGACTTACCAATATTCGCCGAACATCCAGCACTGATAAGTTATCAGCTTTCACCGATTCTACGGTGGATCGATATAATAGCAACCGTTTTCTTCTGGATCCTGCAGCGGTTTTGTTTTCTACAACGTGGAAGGTGTTCCATCACTCTGAAGTCTTCGTCTTTAACTGTGCCAATTCAATGGCAAGTTAAGCGTATTCATGAGTTGGTACTTCAACAACTTCTGCAATCCTAGCGTCGACCTTTTCATTGAGCAGTTGCTCACTAACTGTTCAAACATACACTTCATACGTATCGTTGAACGCGTCTTGAAATTCGTAGTAAACGGGCGATATTAGAAATATGTATACAGTTCCATTTAAAGAGAACAACGTTGATACTGAAATTTCTGTGAGTAACAATTAAAAAGAAATGCAAATGGTCTATTAAGTTTTCTCCATTAACTCAAGCAACTTTTGTATGAACGATTTTTTTCATATTACAAATAGGTAGTCTGTATTAATGATAGCATGTATATACATATACACTAAAACTGACCATATTATAAATTCTCGATCGAGAATCACCTCCTGTGGCGATTCATTTGAAACGATGAATGGATACGCTAGAGGCAGCTGAACACGAATTCGCTCAAGTTTTCGCGAACCTTGACCTATTCCTATCGCGCGACGCACCATCCAACCGTGTATTTCCATTGGCGAAGCGCAACGAAGCTACGTTTCCACTCTGTTTCATTGATCTTTTATCGAGTCAGAGTGAAGTCATCGAATGTTTCGAGTACGGGCAGTTGTTCCTTGTTATTCCAGGGAGTGCTTTATATGTATGAATACTAGCGATTTAAGTCTGGTTTAGAATACATTTCGACTATTTGGTCTCCACGCAATACCAAATATCAAGTTCATCTATACAGAATTTATACAAATGGTAAATTATCAACAATTTGCTTTTTACAATGTTGTTTTTTACAATTTTTTTTATTTGATACTATAATGAAAATTTAATAAATATATCGAAGATTTATGTTAGTTATATACATATTGAAAATTTCATCAAAATCGATTAACGTTGCTACGAGATACAAACGATTAAAAATGTTGAAAATCACAGTTTTTCGCGACTTTCAACCTACAACTGTGGTAAATCTAACAATTCTTACATCTTTTGATGCTTGTCCTCGTTTCTGTACCAACCGATTTCAATAAAAGTTTCAGTATGTATATAACTAACATAAATCTTCGATATGTATTTATTAAATTTTCATTATACCCTGAGATTAAAAAGTTGTAAAAGGCTACCTTTACTATTTTCTTCGCGATCCGACAAATTGCAATTTTTTCAATTTTTAGTACACATCATTTAGTAAACTACATAATGTCCCTAACTTCACAAAAGAACTCAAAACTCATTTGGACCAATTTGAAAAAAGTTCTGTTTTCAAGGGTGTTTGAATACTTTTGTTCCCCACTGTAAATCTAGTGTCTTGAAATCTTCAATATGAAAAACACTTTTTTCATTGTTTTTTGGCGTTTTTGATTTTTGACAACTAGGATTCTCAACCAGAAAACTTTCTAACACGCGTCCGGGTAAATGCGATCTATGTATCAGATTTTTTACAGAATTTTTAAACGTCATTAAACAGGAAAAATAGAGGAAAAACCTGTAATCCGAATTTTCCCTATTTTTATTTTTTCTGGATAAGCTGTCGAATGGTATATCACAAGTTTAAATTGGTCTAAGGGCATTTTTGGCCCTCTTATCCGGCTATACCCTTTAAATCAAATCTAAGGCGTGTGCGATGAAATATCGTTATTTAGACACCCGTCTGTAGTTCACAACATTAGGTTTTCTATATCTGTCGCACTAGTATTCTCACATTCCATACCAGGTGTCCACGTGAGAGTAGCTGTGAAAGGTTATTCTGGATAGTATTTCTTACCATTAGGTACACACATGACAGTATGACAGTAGACTTACTCTCGAGAGTAGTAGAGGGCTACCTATTTATCGAAAGTAACAGACTGTCGATAAGTTGCCTTTATTGTCAAATCAATGCCCACTAACAGTTTTGTATTCCAGAACAATTGCCGAAAGTAACACTAGCACGTCACCACGCAGCATAAGGACTAGAGTTTAGAAACTTTCCTTCGCTTTTAACTCCATTGATACTTTAATACGTTATAATACATATAATGTTCTTTCTTTTTTTAGGGATGGTTGTAAATAAATAAACTGAATTGCTTCTCTGCGAACTAAGGAAACAACATTCAATGTTTATTATCCACTCTGTTGTATAATGTCTTATAATTATGATTTCTTTTTGGTTATGCTCTTGTTTTCTGCCTATAGATGTCAGGCTTACCGACCTTCGCTATTACGCGAGATGTTTGTAACGATGGTAGGAAAGTGCCATGTACTTTCCTTACATCCCCCCCCCCCCTCGAAGAGAAAATTTGACCGCAAAATTTTCATGAATTAGAATCTCCTTCTTCTTCTTCTGTGATAACGGAATCCGAAGCTGGGATAAGTTTAGTGATGTGAAATAGATTTGACTCTGATTTCCTATGATCTGTGTCCACCTTGTAAATTGAATTTGATATTTTTTCCAAGACCATATATGGTTCAATTTTTATTTCATCTAGTTTTTTTCTGTTCAGCCGATTTCCATTCTCGATTTATACCAGCTGTCCTACCTTACATTTGTAGTCCTTTCTGTCTTTGTCGAATTTTTGTTTATTATAAGCGTGGTATCTTATGCTCTTTTCTAAAGCGGTTTTTCTATCTTGGTTTAAATCCTCAATTGATTTTTCCTGTTTTAATTCGTTTGGTAATGTTGACGAATCTGTACCATATCATAGGTATTCTGGGGAAAATCCTGTGACTGTGTGTTCAGTTTTATTGTATATTTTGATACAATCACGTGCTGTCGTTGTTCACGATGGTTGTTTTCTTTTGTTCTCATTTGTTTTGCATCTGATTTTATTTATTAATGTTTGGTTTAGTCTTTCGTTTAAACCGTTAGAAAATGGTGCATTTACTGCTGTGAAAATAATTGGTCTATTTTTTTCGTTTAAGAAGTTTTTAAACTCGTTGGAATTTATACCTGGGTATTGATCTGTTAAAATCATTCCGATGTTATTGTTTTCAAGTACTTTCTGAGTCAAGTTAATGAAATCATTAGGGTTTTGCGTTTTTGATGTTATAATGTATCCGAATCTTGTAAAGTGGTCCACTAAAAGGTGTAAATATTTCTTTGTTGATCGTGAACCACCGAAACCACCAATGGTGTCGATGGAAACTATTTCGAATGGACTTTTTGCAGGGCCTAATTGAGACATTAGACCATATTTTCTCTGTCCTCTCGTTTTATTCCTAATACAGATCTCACAGCCTTCACAAGTATTTTTTATATTTTCTGTTAGATTTTTTGCTGTGTAATACGGTTTGATTTTGTATTCCATTTGTTTTATTCCTATGTGACAAAAGTTTTCATGTGTTTTTTTTTAGTAGTTCTTTACTAAAGTTTTCTGATAATATAATTTAATCTTTCTTCTTCACTCTTTTATAGTATAAGCCATTCATTAATTTTAATTTATCCTTGTTAGCTTGCAAGTTTAAGTTTTTTCCATGATCTTCTACAATATCTTTCAGTTGTATAAAATTTACAACTTTTAACTCTTCTTTATTTTCATGTGCTTCTAACACCGGGTTTCTACTTAAGTAATCTGCTTCCAGATTGTTTTTGCCCGGGTTGTATATTATTTCAAAGTTGTATTGCGACAAATAGTGTGTTAAATCCCCTAATTCTTCGTCTGGTCTTGCTTTAATGTTCATCTTTTGCAATGGTTTGTGGTCCGAAAAAACTTTGAATGATCTTCTTAATAACCAGTATCGCCAGTATTCTAGTGCTTCTTTTATTGCTAGGCATTCTAAGTATACTGCTTTTTTTCTTTTTTGAGCTTCATTTAATTTCCTTGAAAAATATGCCACTGGTTTTTCGATTCTTCCTTCTGTTTCTTTATTTGGTTGTGATTGTTTCAATACCGCTCCTAGTCCTTGTAAACTCGCGTCTGTATAAATATGTATTGGTAGTTTTGGATCGAAGGTAGCTAGGATCGGTTGGGTGCAGAGGAAATTTTTCATTTTGTCAAAGGCTTTTTGGCATACTTCCGTCCATATGAATTTTTGCCCTTTTCTTAATAAATTATGTAGTGGGTCTAGTATAACTGAACTGTGTGGTATATAACTATTGTAGAAATTTATTTTTCTTAGAAATTGTTGGACTTGTTTTTGTGTTTTTGGTACTGGGAAGTTTCGTATTGATATTAAATTATCTTTTATTGGAGAAACTGAATTATTCTTAATTATGTGACCTAAATATGTAATTGAATCCGAAGCGAAACTACATTTAGAAAATTTTAATCTAAGACCTTCTTTTTTATCGCTTCTAGTAACTGTGTTAAATGATTGATATGTTCTTCAATCGATTTTGAGAAAATCAGAATGTCATCTATGTAATTTACTGTGAAATCTGAAAGTTTATGTTTTCTGATTATACCACTTAGAATTCTCTGAAAGGTGGCCGGTGAAGTTTTTAATCCGAATAGTAAAACGGTCCATTGGAAGTGTCCTTCTTGAGTGATAAATCCTGTTTTCATTCTGTCTTCAACTCGTAGTGGGATTGACCAGAATGCTGAGTTGATGTCAAGTTTTGAAAAATGCTTGCAGTTTCTTGTTTTTATTAACAAATCTTCAATTAATGGAAACGGTTGAGTTTGGGGGATTATGATTTTATTTAAATCTCTAAAGTCTATGCATAATCTCGATCTTTTATTTTCATCTCTTTTGTATGCCAATGTTACTGGGGCCGCAAAAGGGCTGTATGATTCCTCTATTAGGTTTCTCTGTAATAACTCCGAAATTTGTTGCTCTATTTCTACTTTATCTTCAATTGTACACCTATATGGTCTTTTACTACAATATTTTTCTATAATTAGATCTATTCTAGCTTCATAATCTTTTACTGCGCCTACATCATATTTATCTTTGGCGAATAGTGATTTATATTTTCCGACTAAGTTATCTATCATAGATCTTTCATAGTGATTTGTACAGTTTATAGAGATCTCGAAATTATTTTCGTTGACATGTTCATTAAAATTTATTAGTTTTGTGTCGGCATCTAGAGTTTTGTTAATCTTTTTTTCATTATATTCAGTCTTTTGTTTTTTGTATCTGTTGTAGCAGGAGTTTCTTTCTCTTTTGTAGAGTCCTTGTGTTTTTCATCTTTCTCAGAAAAATCTGGAATCTTATGTTCAATTTTTAATTCCTTATTTTGTGTTAACTTGAGTTTTTTCATGCAATCCAATCCGATTAGAAAATCGTAATTGAAATTTTTATTGTTTATTATGAAAACGTCTAATTCTTCTTCTATATTAAAAATTTTTATTTTTACTGTTATCATTCCTTCCGTTTCATTCACACCATTAATCGTCCTCAAACTCGCTTTTTTTATTTTATTCTTATCTTCTTTTTTTATCTTTAGTATTTTTGAATTTATCAATGAAACATTTGAACCTGAGTCATAAATCCCAGTTACGTTCAATGTTCCATTTAACAATACATTCAGTTTGATCAATGGTGGAATTAATAGTTTTTTGGTCCTTGTAATTTAATTCTGCTTCCAGCTCAGAATTGTTAACATGTTTTATTTTGTCTTCTTTATCTTTGAACCAACATGTAGATTCAGGGTGATAACGTGTGCCTTTCTTCTTATCTTTGCAGATTTTACATGGTGTTTTTTCGATATTTTCTTTAGTATCATACTCTTTATTTTTCTTATTTTCCCATTTGTTTCTATTAATTAAGTTTTCCAAATTACCTATTTCATTGTAGGGGTCTTCAGTTTCTGTCAACCTTTCTCTATCGATCTTGTCACAAATGAAATTCGTCAATCCAACTGCGATGAGATCTATTAAGGTTCTTTTATCAATAGATTTTCCCACTTCTAATAGCAACTTTTCCTTTTTTATAGCATATTCTAACAGAGAACCTGTTTGATACCTGAAAGAGAGAGCATGTCTAATTGGAGAGCAACCTTTATTTGCAAATGTTTCCCGAAAGTTCTTTTTCCACATTTCCCATTCTGAATTCACTGTAAATTTCAATAACATGCAGCTATACCAGTCTTTACTAGCTTTCTCTAGAAAAACATGTAGAATTTCGATTTTTTCCTTATTTTCAGTTATTTTGAAACGTTCGCACTCCTTCTCAAATTCGTTAATCCATTGATGGGCATTTGAATTTTTACCAGTGAATTTTTCAATCATAAAATCTTTTGCTAATTTTCCTACGTTTTTGATTTCAGAATCTTTATGCTTTTCCTCTAGTAATTTTTCTAATAACTTTATCATTGATTGATCTGTACTAGTTCCAGCTGTTGCGAGGGTTTTGTCATCTGTAATTTCCTCTAGGAAATAGTTGTTGAATTGTAGGTTATCTTCTTCATCCAGATAAGTTGTAGATAATTCTTTTGATACGCTAATCCAAATTTTTCTTGATTAATGTCTTTTTTTTAGTGTAGTTTTTATTTTAGCATTGCTTCTGTTTTAGTTAGCTCTGTGTGACAATTTGCTATTTGAAATTCTTCTGGTATTTTAAAAGTGCGACCATCCGGTATTGCTATTGAGGTTACGCATATGAGGTTAGTTTTTCCGTCTGTCGTACTCTTCATTTCAAACACAAACTGTAATTTATCCATTTCTTTTGTGAATTTTCCACAAAGGAATGTTGTTTTATAATGTTCTTTTTTTTTAGGGATGGTTGTAAATAAATAAACTGAATTGTTTCTCTGTGAACTAAGGAAACAACATTCAATGTTTATTATCCACTCTGTTGTATAATGTCTTATAATTACGATTTCTTTGGTTATACTTTACGATTACTTTCCTTACATACATTCAACGTAAAATATTAGTACTTCATATACGTAACAAGAAGTCTACGAATTTATATTCAGTGTCATTTTTTTTCGAATAATTCATAAAGATTACGATGAAACTGATATTTATAAGTTATGAATACATGAAGCTCACGAAGTAATTATTATTGGGAATCACAACTTTAGCAGTATATCGTAAAATCCGGTGAAGCAATTCAGTGTCACCTTGCATATTCAGAGATCGTACTAAGGAGGCACAAATAGAATCTGGATCTGTACGGAAAGTTACATTGTTTGGAGTAATTCACAAAAATTGGAATTGAACTAATATTTCTCTGGTGAGCGAGCAAATGAGTACAAGTCAGAATTATTAGTTTTGCAGAGAAGCGTAATATTTAATATAATATGTACTATTATAAATGCTTCTCTGCGAAATTAATAATTTTAACTTATACTCTTCTACCCGTCCACCAGAGATTTACAAGTAATAAATGCATAGAACATATAATGTAATTGTTACTAACCCACGTACTACCAAGCCTTTTTTGTCACATGAATTACTTTGGGGGGGGGGGGGTAAAAGGAAAAAAAGAAGGGATGGTACTTAATACTCATATAATAAAACTCTTTACTGTGATATAAAAACGTTATATTTTGAATACATCTGGGATTAAACGGTTTAAAATAAATTATTTCAATAAAAATGAAAACATGAAAAAATGAAGGAAAAAAAAGTATTGTAAATGGCTTTGTGAGTAATTTTTTTAAGAATACAGAACTTGTTTCAAGTTGACATATGCATATCTGTTACATAAGTCAGATACAATCGTCTTTACGTTTGCTGTTGTATTCGTTTACGCATCGACGACTATTTTCATTATTTTGTAAACTGTTTTAAAACTTTCTAGGAGATAGTATGTATGTTCTCGTATATAGGGATATTTTTATGCAATATCTGATTTTTTCAGAATTTTTAAGTAATTAGTTTAGCGGTAATTCTGAAACTATTGTAGTAATACGGTAGTGCGAAGGTTAAGAATCACAGCTTCGTCACCATATTTGTATAAATTGAGTCAAATAATTCAATAGCACCTTGTATACTGACAAGGGAACATCCCTACTTGATAATCGCTAGTTTTGTTTCAACTCTGTGAGATAGTAGTTCTCATAAATATATTTGGCACGTATTTTTTCTTAATTGCTCTTATTCACGTTAAAGAGATGAAAGAGCCCTTAAAGTTAGAGGTGTGTAGTGTATTTGGACGAATATCTTAGAAATTATTAGAGATACAAAAACGATCTAAATTGCAATAATTTTTTTTCTGATAGGGAATCCAGTTATATGATTGGATGCCAGAATAATCCATTTGTTTAAACGATGCATTTAAAAAACAATACTGTTTGTTAATTTTTCGAGTGAAAAGTTAGTCTATCTTCTTGTACATTTGTATGTGAAAACTATATGTATAGCAAAATATAAAATACGGATAAATTGACATTTATATATTTGCATTACTAAGAAAGTTCTTATATGTGAGATTTTCTTATATTTCCTGCAAGACGGAGTACTTGAATGTGTTCAATCAAACAGGTTTTTCCAATTTTTCGATTCTGCAATCTAATCGCGTATTTTATTAGAATTATTATCTCCATCCCAATTGACGATTGTCGATTCGGAATGTTCCCTTGTGGAAGAACATACCAGCTAGAGTCTAGAGTTTAGAATCTAGTGTCTAAAGTCTAGAGAAACGATGGTTCAAGCGGCACTTTTTCAAGTGGTTTTATTTTTCACGGGTAAAAACAGGACGTCCTTTCCGGTTATTTCCTAGTCGCTCGCAACTGATACGCAAGTAGTGATAGCGAAGCTCGCGCGAAGGCACCGGTAACAACCAGCTGAGTGGCGCCAGCCATCAGCTGTTGGTGACTCACACGAGCCGCCGCGTCGGCCGACCGGGACGTACAATCGCCACGGCTCTCTCTCTCGCTGCTCACAGACACACACCCGCGCTTGCGCGTCGCGGCGTAGTGTAGCATACGACATACGACACACGACACACAACACACGACACACGACACACGACACACGACACACGACACACGACACACGCTGTGGAATCGCGCGACGTGACGAACGACTCGCGCACGCGCGCATGTGTAGGGTGTATGTACATGCGTGTCCCCTGTTTTTGCACGAGTGTGTACGTACGATTCCCTGGCGTATCAGCCGTGCTTTTTCACATGTGCTCACATACGCCACGTGACGAGGTTCGCACGCCTCCGCGAAGTTACCTGTACTGATCAACGAGACTGCACTGGGAACCAACTATGGCATGCACACTAAATCCATTGCATTTTACTCCTGGAATGATCAGTTGGACTTCATTATCAACTTTTGATGAATTATACGGACTACTGCTTGGGTTTAACAAATGGGAAGGCATAGCAAGAATGAAGAATTAGTAATCAGTACACTTAACGTATAATCTTTCCCATGTATAGAAAAAAGGAGTTTGTTTGAGAATTATAAGAATTTCAGTAATTATTTTGTTTATACGTGTACACAGTGTACATATAAAATATTACCTATCGTTATTTTTAAAATACGAAGATGTGTGAAAAGTTGATCAATATGGATCGACAGGACGGGACTTAGTAGACCCAGTATGAGCGTTCATAGATGTAATGTTTCATTTAAAGGTCGGTATAGTTAAATTCTGCACTGTCTTCTATCTTTGCTATTATCACTACGATAACTTGCCTTTCGCGAACACTTGAATTTACCATGATAAGCTCAAGAAAGTTGGCGTCCTCTGTGTTTCAAGTGGAGATACAGTAATCGATTTCTATCTTCTCGAGAATTTAAAAACATGTTATGGATGCCAACAGATACTCGAGCGATTAGTGATCGTTTCACGCGTATGAATGCTTTTCCGATTTCTGTGAACGATATCGTTTCTGAATTTTTTACAACGATATAACGTTGGCTTGTTAAGTAGAGATTATGTTTACCCCTGTCAAAGACGAATGTATAAGGTCTGCGATGAAATCCCATGTCTGGGAATCTATTACCCCCGGTGGAGGATATTCGTTAATTTTTTTTGCGGATAAAACTATTACCACATCCAAAATTGCTCCTATTAAAAAACAAAGTCCTTGTTGAAAAGCCCTACACAGTAGTGAAGAGGAAGATAATAAATTCAGTATAAATACTGTTGGCGGACGTCTTGTGTGGATACAAATGATGAACACGGGAATATCTATGTAAAATAGTATATTCGATATAATTAACAAAATACAAATAACAAATGAACCGATTAAACTGTATAATTATGGTAACTATAATGGGTATGACTTTATGATGAACTTGAATTCACTTTTTGCAGTCAACGAACGGTATGCCACGATGATAGAATTTTATTATATAACGCTTCCAGAACTTTCTTCCTTCTTCTCCATTGCCTCGGTGAACACGCACTGGAGGGGGGGGGGGCTATTACAGTGCCATCTTACGTCATCCAAATCTATTAATTTACCATTTCACACATGTGCATATACACATACATACATTCTTACAAATACTAACAATGTAACCATTTCAGATACAAACTGGTCTGCTCCTATTGGATACCAACCACGGCTTATACCTTTCGTAGGTACATAGTACACCTGGTTTCAAAGTAAATATGAAACATCTATTTATCGCTCTTAAATGAGAAAATGTTCCAAATTATAGTTCTAGAAACTAATCGATACATTGAAAAAATATTATTAGAAAAATAAATGAGTTTAAACGATTGGAAACCTACGAATAAAAACGAGATCAGGGACCCCGCGATTATTGACTGATTGTTCATCCTCGATTATTGTCCAGGTGTCATCCCCACCACTGGGGCGGGGGGGGGGGGGGGAACCCGGCAAGCGCATACTTTGTTGCCCTGGCGCGCCGAGGCGGCTTCCCATTCACGAGCCTATATTCCCAGGTGTCAGTGAGACAATGCTAATGCAACGATAAAACTTCTTTATTTTTGGTTCTTTAATAATGAAACTTTTATGAACATATTGATGAAATTTTTCTGATTAAAATGATACCAAACACAACACAATTTGGATCATATTTACTTATGATTTATCAGAAGCGATAATGAACGAATATGAATTGTTAATACTTTCTACATGAGTAAATATGACCCAAATTATGTCGTATTTCGTATCATTTTAATCAGAAAAATCCCACCAATATACTAGTAAATGATTCATTAATACTAAATGAGAACTAAAAAGGTTTCATCGTTGTATTAGCGTTGTCGCACCGATACCCGGGAATGTAATCTTTTATTTTTTGGCTCGTGGGGAACCGTCTCGGCGCGCCGGGCAACAATGTATGCGCTCGATGGACTCGATGGACGAAACGAGGGAATGTGCGACGATTAGTCGAAGCGTTCAATCGTCAGCGACTGCCCAGAGAGCTTCCGACGAATTAAATGTAGCTGGATCATCTCCAATTACACGTATTTTTATTATTGGCTGAAATGGCACACACACAATTGGACTGTGTGGTCGGCTATAATGTAACCATTCGTCGGCGAGAGCGTCGCAGCGGGCCACGCAGCCAAGTCGACTGGAAACAGAAGCTTTCTCTCTGTTTTTCAATCGCTTGTCCTTTTTCTATGTTCGAAATACTACAAAGGCGAGTTGTCGAGGTCGAGCTTCGGGTAAATAACGTATTCACGAGGATCAGAAGCGTCGTTTCGTGTAGTCCACGATTATTGTCCCGGCGCGGACCCGAGTTCAGGACAATAATCGTGAGGCCCCTGTAAATGGCTTGTTGGGCTTATCATGTGGATGGGAACAGTACAATTTCTCGAAATCCATTTGTAATGATCAAAAGATCCTGCTTATGCACAAAGTCTCCCTTCTTCACTAATCTCCAAATATCGTTTGGAACTTCTGATGCGAATAATCATTACTGGGCTTATTGTAAAGTGAAAAGCCGCCACTTTCAGAATCCTTTGTTAATTTTTCCCACAGAGATTCCTGCATCATGTGGGAGACTGGAAAGCAAAGATGCTTTTTCGTTTCGAAAATTTTTCAAATTCAACCAATTATACAGGCATTAAAAAATTTTGTTGAGGACTAAAATCGTCACAGATTTGAAAATTGAAGTCTCCTCCAAGTTTTGTTGACCTTTGAATGAAAAGTGTACCGCCGGCATTAATACACATGTTTAACTCAGGTTACACCACGTGGAGGTTGCACAGTCGGACTTGTACTCTCGCGAGCAAACTTGGCTTCCGCTAGGGAAAAAAGTGATCTAAGGGAAAGACCTCCTACCACTTGATCTCGGAGTTACTGAAATTTATGCGAAATTAGCATTCGGTGTAATATTTATTTTAGTATTTGAACTAAATTTATCAAGCGGTAGGAGTCCCTTACCCCTACATTGCTTTTTCTCCTAGAGAAAGCCGAGTTTGCTCGTCAATGTACCTCATGTGTATCTCATTGTCAGTGTGCGGGTTTAGTATGTGCTTCGAGTATGTATGTACAGTGGACTCTAACTATATTGCCACTAAACATATTACCACGCAAGACACTTCCCCTTCACACGTACTTTCGAGCACACAAATTCGCTCTCCCACCACGTTGTACACGCCGTCGCACCAGCACGATCCAGCTTTTGCGTAGGCGCTGAAGCCGAGGTTACGACGACTCAACTTAGCATGGAGAGGGCTCTGAACTCATTGCCATTTTACACCCCTACAGCCCCGACCATGGCAATGTATGTAGTTAGGGTCCACTGTAACTCGAAAACTAAAACCGAGCACCCGTTACATGTATAGGAAGAAGTTTGAAATGAAGTTCTTGACAACATATTTCAAAGGTATTGAAATCGGTGAGGAGCTAGCAGTTCCACAGGTTCGCCTAGTATTAGTTAACACGTTCAGCCCGGCGCCGGTCCCTGGGGACCGGCAATGAACTTTCCGTGTGGCCGGCGTCGGTCCCTGGGGACCGGCACTGGAATTTTCGTTTGGCTGGCATCGGTCCGTGGGACCGAGAGTATTAAAGTTAAAAAATAAATATAGTCTCAATGAAATGTGGTCAAATGTAGTTTTAATGAAATTTATTGAAACATTCTAAACAAAAATACGGCTTAGCTTTACACATATTACAATACGTAACAACTTTTTTGGTCACATTTTTGGCTATCTTGCGTCCAAATAGTTTTGAATTGTCATCATAACATTTCGAACAATACCTTCGGACTTTATGTACGTCTCCTTCCTTTTCGTATAATTTATGAATAATTTTTTCGCTTTGGATTGGAATTTCCTCATCTAGCCGCCGTGTGAGTTCATCCGTCAATTGTCTGCGAAATGCCGTGACTGATATTTTTTTTCCTGTCACTTCTTGGTACATGAACAAGGCATTTATAACAGCAGTATTGAGAAATAGCTCAAATGCTAACTTTTTATACCACTTGAGAGTTTTTCTCAAGGGGGAAAAAAACCCTGCAACATTGCACCGCTTGATCGCTCGCTGCCGGCTGAACGGAAAGGACAGCAAATTCGGCGCCGGGCTCAACGTGTTAAACTAGTTTTTAATCAAAGCATTCTGGAGAAAAATCATTTAGGACAAAATGGCGGACGTTAAGTGCACGATTTTGATTTTGAAACGCAGTCATTTTTCGATCATAATATAAAAACTATGTATTGAAAAATAAAATCCTTCAATTAGAGACTAGATTTTTATATCGAAAATAAGCCCTGACACTTTAGAACGAAACGGTTTAGCGTTTTTCGATTAATTGTGGTCACCGTCTTTGGAAGTGTTATTCTGAGAAAAACGCGTTGATGATTCAAAATGCAATTTATATGCAAAACAAAATTTGTTTAACTTCCATGGAGTTTTCTATGCCAGCCTCATACAGCAGACACTTTTGCTGCCTTTTTGTAACCACGGAAGATCCCATAAGAGATTAAGGCTTTACATAGAGGAATCAAATGTTGTCTGATACTGTTGTCGAAGTTTTCTACAGACTGATACAGTTTAAAAAGAAAAACGAAATTTTTTAGCTACCGAACTTCCCTTATAAGTGTATTTTCGGGTGATACAGTAAATGTTCGCAGTAACACATGTTGTAATACATGAAGTATACATAAATATGGATGTTATCGTAGTATTGTTGGCACGTGTTGAAACGAATGTTTCAGAGGGCAGATCACAAGGTCATGGTCTTTCCCTATGGAGTCATCTCTCTATTCCCTTTCTCCCCATCGTCTCCTGCACGCCTGTTCCGTATAATTTTACCAGGTGTTTCCTACCAGCGCAACACACTCTGTGAACGCTATCCATTTCACGGCTTCTTCCGTCGTTCGTTCAATCCTTTTAGAGGAAACATTTGCTTCCCCCTTATCAAAGTTTTCGTTATGTCCATCCATATGACGACCCACCCAATTGAGTGAGCTGTTACTTCTTCTTATAGTTGCTGTCTTGTTCAGGAATTTTGTCAGCGGGTCAGCTTGTCACACTATCAGAATGAATCATGTCTATTTGGCGAAGAATTTTCGTGGTGGATAAACTGAATGGAAATGCCTGAATCGAATTAATTAACAACATCTTGGCGTTTAATTGATATTGAACAGAAATATACGTTTCAAGTGGAACACGAATCTTGTTAAAGCTCAAACTAAACCCAACACAAAGTCAGCTTGACTTTAACTCAAATGCAACTTGCACTTGGTTAGAATCTCTACTGACAAATATTTGGGGCTTATTTGATTCTGAGCACCTTTTTCCTTACATATAATTGCCAGACGACTCTAATTTCCGAGATATTTGCAAAAAACTTTTGGTCTCACTTGCTGTTTTGGGTGCGTGGTTAACACATTGTCGACGGGAGACGTAAATCGGCGTTTTTCATTTGTCAAAGATTGAAAACGGAAGACGCGAATCGCTGTTTTTCATTTCTCAACCGGAGAAGATGATAGACGCGAATCGACGTTATTTAGTTTTCATTGAAAAATATTGAAGACGCGAGGCAACACATGACATCATCCTGTGCGTGCAGAACCAATTTTTAATAAAAGATTTCGTTTAATAAAATATTTACATTGCTTTGAATAGGTACATTTATACATATATATCACATATGTATACACAATATACAGACCATTTTCAAGAAACAAAGTGAAATTATTCGTTAATTATTACGTTTACGGCTAATAAAGGTAACCTTAAGGGTACCCTCCGGTAAAAACGCTCGAAAAGTTCGTGATTTTCATGAATTTATAAAAAGACAATTCTTCCGTCGTAGACCAAAACGACGGCTATACAGTCAAACAGTACCGTTACTTTTTATTATTTTATTCCTTCTTTCAGTCAATTTATATTTTCAAGACCGACCCCTTGCAATTTCGATTTCGTTGACAAAGGGAATCAGAGACAAAAGAAGCGAACACTTGGTCTGCAGTCCGCCACACGCGCTCGGTAACCTGGGACCCATCCGCGCCGGGCCTTACCGGGGCGCGCTGACTCGCAGACAATATAGTCATAAACCCTACCGTTGAGAGACTCGAAAAGTCGTCGCGGTCAACTCGCACCGTGACCACGTGAGCGATATTTTGCTGACGTCCGCTTCGCCCTGCAGGAGAGGTTTTCCACCTCCACGTCGCTTGGAAAAACCGAGAAATTTGCCTTCCCCTTCAGGGCATAACCAATAAGGAGGCGAATTTTGGTAACGCCTTCAGCAAACTTTGAGGAAGCGCGACGTCACGCGAATTCGAGACGGCAGTCGAAAACATCCATTCGAAAGACTCATTTCGCACACACTCGATCGACAACAGACATTCGCGAACATTCATTCGACAAACACTCTCGCATTTGACAAGTCGTTCACGAACATACATCCGCATTCGAACACTACGACTGTAAACATCATTCACGTCACATTCTCTGCGAGAAACAAATATTACATCACCAGTTGTAATTTAAGTATTAGTAAAGACTGTTACTAAAACCGAGCTACTCGATCATTCCTGCCACCCTAATTAGACTTCACGAGAACCCTTGTGAAAGTCAACGTCTTGGTTTTACACCGTCGCAAACCAGCGAAGCGGATTTACAACCCGTGAAATATTCAAAGAATTTCGGTGTTTCGGGACGTAACAACAATGGAACAACATATGGTAGAAAACCGGTTTATCCTAGTTGCTACATATTTGAAGAATACAAAAAAAATTTAATGTTTAAATTTTAACAATGTTTCCATAAAATATATATCACTCTATCTACTACTGTACAAATTGGAGGTCTGGACCGTGCAATGTCAATTCGGAATAGGTTCTTCCTTTGAGTATATTTACAAAAAATTTCTATACCGTAGCATTTGGAAAAAGGTTGTAGAAATACATCCGTGATAAATCTCATATACCTACTTTGTAAACTAATTTCGGTAATTATAAATACGTAACTAGCATCAGTTACGGAAAAATTCTGCATTTTAGTCCTTAACCCTTTCGTTACGAGCGCTGGATATAGACGGCATCCACTCGATGGCCTCATATGCACACTTTTCGGCGCGGTGCCCCGTTCAATGGCGTTACTCCGGCGGAGCGAACTGCCGTAACGAAAGGGTTAATCCTTAACGTTTAATTTTTACCAATACAGTAATTACTATTGAGTAGGGGATGATAGAGGTTAAATACCGTGTAGCTTTAATGAAATATTGTAAGCAGAAGTTTCAAGTATCAATTCATAAGTGACGTTTGCAGCCTGAGATTCAGGCCGCTTCTGGGTATTCAGTTTAATTGTATCCATGGGCGTAACCAGGTTATCAGTCGGGAGGAGGGGGGGGGGTGACCCTACCCTGCCCGTCCTGACTACGCCTACGATTGTATCTACAATAAAATATTCTCAAAGTTTCAAAGACATTGGTTTAATAATTTCTGCACAATAAATTTCCAACATTTCGTTTATTTTGAGCTATTTACACCAGGCTCGCCCTATAATTTTACGATGACGCAATATCGTGCCCATCGACTGTACTTACATATCTACGTATAGGAAGCAGACATAAATCTTGACTTCGGCGCCAGCCGCACTTAAGTAGGTATGTATTATAACGCTGCTAATAATTTCAGTAGAAATGAGAAATGAATAAACTTTATATTGAAGACGATACTATTTATTACGTAACAATAAAATTGTATTTCGAATATCATTCATAGAAAACCGTACGAACAACGTTTTAACTATCCTTGTATCATACGCGAAAACACTTGAATAAAATGAATGCAAGAAAAATTCGCAATTTCGACTGTACATACACAGTATACACATTTCATAGTCCTTAATTCAGTTACAACTAAGGATAGAGAAAAAAGCGAAAGTATTCTAATCGGAACTGCTGCAGGTTAAACAGTGTATGTCCATAAAAACCGTCTAAACAGATGGAATAGATCCAGGCTGGAATTGCGTGCAGTTGAATTGTTCGAAGCAGTAACCACAGAACGACAATGATGCCTCGCTTCATTGACCGGGAAGTTAACTGGCGGTAAGTCACGGTCGGGTGTGTAGATCTGTGAAACAAACAACTCTCGACGCTTTCAATTTCCTTAAAAGCCCTTGGATCCAGTCAGACGGGATGGTTTTTATATTTCCCATCCGACGTTCGCTGGTTGGTTTTCTACGCTCCCGTATCTGCTTGTAAATCAAATATTCAGCCCCGCCACAAAATTCAACGAAACACGGACGTCGTACATATAGGATTGCACAGGGTGGTGACGCGTCGGTGTCCTCATGCATCTGGCCTCTTTGATTTTCGTGATCTCTTTGCCGCTCGCGCCAAAATGCTTTTCAAGAGACTGCTGTCCGCCTCTTGTCGTTCGCTATCATATGAACGTGTCCGCCGTAATGCTCTCGCTGGGACAGTCCTCCTGTCTGGTGCATCAAGATACTGAAAAATTTGTACGAGTATTCCCTTTATCGTATCTTTTTTTTTCTCTTACTTAGAGAGTTCAATTAATCGTGCTTCTATGTGAACACTTTCTTTAATGCGTCCACTGTCGGTGTTGGATTTCATTTTTTTTTTTTTTGAAAGGTCCTATAAATTTTAATGGGCTGAAACATGAAATGCTTATATCAATGTAATTGTAATTAAAACATTACTGCATACGCGAAAACATGTAAATAAAGTATGAAACCTTTAAAAGTTAAGGCAGACTAAAAATATAAAATTGGACTCTTATTGAAGTATTTTCCGCTTTGCGTTTATTTTCATATTAGTATAACAAACATTGGACTTTATAAAAAGAGGAATTATAGTATTCTCATCGCATAGATCACACACACACACACACACACACACACAGCATGTGCAAAAATCCTTACTGCAGTCGGGTTATGCAGTATAGCCCGCATTTAACCAAAACACGGCCTACAAAATACAGTATGTAGCAACAATATAAAGGTAAAATGTACCTATAGGAAAAACTTGTTCAGAATGATGACCTTGACAACACATTTCAAGGTCGTTGAAATCGTCGTGGAAGTCAAACTTCTAAATAATTATCTTGGTCTTTAATAATATTCTTATACACAACCATTTTAATTTGTATCTTAAATTTTTATTAAGCTAAAAACCATTTTTATTAATCGCGTGCATAACTTGTACATCCTACTCTACTGTTTTCGTTACCGTAGAGCAGCGCTGGGCAGCGTAGGGGCACCTCACGCGCGTTTCCCCTTCCAACCTTTCTTTCTCCAACCAGACTGCTGTCTCTGTCACTCCATGGTAACGGTGGACGGTGGTGGGGACACGTTTTAGCTCCCGGGAACTAACTTTACGCACCGCTGCCGTAAAGTGTAGAGTGTAGTGTATGTACGAATTGTTTGCTCGTTATTTATTAATCTTTTTCCTGCGAGACATAAAGCATCTTCAGAATTTTTTTTGCAACATTCTTCATGATTAGTTTCCACTTTTCGATTTTCCTACCTGTTGCCTCTGTTGCTCGTATTATGGCTGGCTGGAAAGGTCAATGTTTTAAGAACCGCAGTGTGGTAGGTTTGTCTATGAGATATATGCATACTGTGCAAAGCCTAATGACCTAAGTGGTCATATACATAAACGAATTGTACAGCTATGGCTTAAGACTATTGGACGACAGGAGCGTCACATACGGACTTACGCAGGCAAGCGGAGTACTCCTCTTGCCCCTGTGCCATCTCCCTAATCATCTTGTCAGCTACGCACAATACAAAAGTAACACGAGGGATTTACGTATAGTAGGGCATTAAGGGGTAACGTTACGATGATAGGCCAAATATGACTGGATAACTTTGGCGGTGATTTTAAAGTGGAATACCACTGCTATGGCCTGGGAAATAAGCCTTCTTTAAGAATTTTGTTTTCAGAAATAATTTTGTTTCCGCAGAAATCTATTATCACCTAGTTTTAGTACAATGTTTCAAGGGATTTAAAACACAATTAATAGAAAAACATGCAGAAATTCACCTCACACAAAAACATAGGTCGCTGGTAGGATGTGTAACTTTGGAAGAACAGCTCTGAAATCAAATGTAAACAATTTTTATAAACTATATGAGATTAGTTTCCGTTACACATGCGGATTTAAAAAAAATTAGGTTTGTAAAAATGACGCGCTTTAAAAAGGAAAGTTTCGAAAGTCCGCTAAAAAATGGACAGTGTTTCGAGCGTATATCAACAAATTTACTTTCGATCACAAAAATCCGTGTAATTGAAGGTAATCTTATTTTAAGAATCCTGTCAAACTTTCAAGTCGATTATATAAAAAGTGACAAGAGTAGTCGTACCCGCCAGTTAGAAAAATGTCGTTTCGAGAAAAACGCGTTTGGAGTTTGATTTGAATTCTTGATGTAATCAAAATACATTGCATCTTTGTAAATTCTTCGAATATGAATTTAAATTCTCAAATATTTGTTTTAACGGTTAAACATTAAGAAAATGCATTTTAAAAAAACCGATTGTTTTTAAATTTCACAGTGGTACTCCTCCTTAAAGAAATTTATTAAAAGCTTAACATAGGGTCCGTATGATATGTGAAAAAGAAGAAAATAAGTTTTGAATAGAATATTTGACTAAAAAATAGCGGCACAGTAGCCGCAAGACTTGTAGGTACGTACATATATGTATACATATGTACCTATTCGTGACGTTGGCCCTTAAGAAAGAATACGAATGAAAAGGAAACTGCTACCTAGGTATAAAAAAGACCACCGATAATCGTCCGAGTTGTAAGAGATAGCCAGTTTCTAAGCGAAGCAGCCTGTTTAGTCAAACGGTGGCGGGATGGCGGTGTGGTGGGAAATATGTAACTGGTACTCGAACAAAATAAAGTGTATGTTGAAACGAGGTTGATTTCTGTTCTAGAAGCATCGGAACAGTGGAGGAGGGCTCGGTGACCACGTGCGTCACGGTCGCCGAGATTGCTGATTCCCAGGAACAACAGCAACAGCAATCGAAGAGCAACGGCGGCGCTGTATCTCGCCGTGTTCCTGGTCAGAACGTTGCGTTGAGCAACGGGAACAGTGCCAGCAACGTCGGCCGCGTTACCCCGCGTAACCACATGGAGCAAGAGAAGCGGATGCGGCGAGAAATCGCCAACAGTAACGAACGACGTCGGATGCAGAGTATTAACGCCGGTTTCCAGTCGCTTAGGACGTTGCTGCCGCACCACGAGGGCGAGAAACTTTCCAAGGTAAGTGATCTTTCTCATTTCCTCTTCCCTTTATTATAACTGCTCTCGTCATTTACGGAATCACCTGTACTCGAGTGCGATTAGGGTGACCGTCGTTCAATTATAACTTTCATTAATGGATGTGATTTTTATATAAAACCACTAAAATAAAGGAATTACTACTATACAATAACTCTATACTAACCTTTTCATTATATTACGATAATATGCAATATAATTTGTATTTTATTTCCCACGCAAGTGGGCTAATAAATCATAACGTTAAAACGGTAGGAGATAGAAAAAAATGTTATTAGGAAAAATTAAATGTTTCAAGTAATGCGTAACGCGGTTTATGTGTCTGCTTCAAAAGTGGAGACGTTCCTAAGATTTCAAGGTCACCTCTATATTGGTTTTAAACGGAATTATACATTTTTTTATACACCGTTCGATACATATTTAAAAATTGTTACATAGTTGAAAAGAGTAAATTAGTAGAATTAGTAGACACGAACGAAGACATAGAGAAGAAACGTTCAGGCCTGGTCCAAATATCGTACAATGTTGAGAAACTGAAGTTAACAATATTTTTTAAACTAATCTTTCATCGACACGAGTACCTTAATATTTTTTTCTAGAAATTTAAGAAATGCATCGTACGGAAAATTGCCTGAGGAATATAATTAAGTAGTTAAAACGAATATGACAAGTCCACCTTTTTAAAGAAATGACATTTTACATGTTTCCCGTATCAAATTTTTCACTCTTTTCGACGATAATAACGATTTCGTTCTAAGTCGTTTAGCTTTTACTATAACAGCGTAAAAATGATATTAACCCTTTTAGTGCCAGGCGAAAAAGAGGTGCCTATGCGAGAATAACCGGCCGAATTTCACGGTTTTACTAGGGTTTGGGAAAATGGTCATAAAAACCAAACAAGAAACAATATTTACATGATTCAAAATATTTTAATTTTTTATTTTTTTATTTTTTTTAATTCTCTCGTAATGAAATTAGACCATTTATAACGTATTATAAATTTATTTTGAGATAGAGTTCTCCCGGAATGCGAATAGTAAAGCGCTATAAGTCGCGTGCCGATTTATGTGCTCTGGCACTTCTCGCCAGTGCAGCAAGAGCCGATATATCGGCCTCCGGCACTAAAAGGGTTAAGTCCATATCTTGTTCCAAGTGAAACGATGCAAAGTCTATCACGTAGCCGACTTGCAATATTTACCATTTCTACATATCGAGACTTGTCTGAAATCCATTCAATAGTTCGAAGGTACCGATTGTTTCTCGTTAAATTCTTACCGAATGGCTCCTAAGCTACAAGGTTTTTGAACCATTGATTTGCTCTCCTCTAAATTTTGAAAAGTGTGACTTAATATGTAAATTCTAGATATTAATACATATAAAGATAGTAGATACAGAACTATACAAGAGATAATAAAACCAATGTGTCCGTGTGCGTGTGCGTGTGTGTGTGTGTCAGCAAAATTTTTGGAAGATCATTTATTTTTAATTAATTATTTAGTTGCATTTTATGGTGAATGTTGTGTGGTGACCCTTATTCTCACTCGTGTCTCAGATTTGAACGTCCGCGAATAAACTTCTTTTCTGGCATGAAATGTACAAAGTATCTCCACCAAGTTTGTAATATGGAACTCTATGATGTATGACGAGCCAATGGGAACATATTCAGGGTTTTCTATAATGTAGACCAAGGCGAAATCAGAATTAGTCTTTTCTGAAATCGATGAAATTCGATCGAAACCGAGTGAGTGTACGTAGTACATAGTTTTAGTCGCTTGTTTACGGTAAACTACGCATCCGTAACGCTTCCTCCAATATGTTACCTGTGCTGGAGGAAGAATTAATCCCCAGCTTGAGTATTATTCTATTATTCGCTTCCGCTATCCACGTTACTCGATAGACTCTTCAAATTTTAAACTATCTGTTGACGGTCATTACTGAATCATCATATTTTAAACCTACCTGTGATACTTCCTTATTTTCATACATCACGTTTGCCTTTCGATTACGTAGAATAAATGGTAAAATATATTCACAGATTTAAGTTTAGACTGATAATTACTCACAATAAAATGAATACTTTAATGAAAGGTTAACTACAATATAAAATATTTGAATGGAAATTGATTATAACAGCGAATATCTTGAGTTTTTTCGCAAGAACACATTTTCTAATGAAAATAACATAACAGAAGAAACATAACAATTGATACGAGTGTTGAATCTCTAATAAGAAGGCCACATTGTAGAAAGAGTAAATTTGAAGGGTGGATCGATTCATCGGAATGTAGTCGACATCCAATTAATTGCGCCATTTGCACGTACAAAGAGGGAAAGGTGTTCGTTACAATTCGTTTACACTTTCTTATTTGATTCTCTTTAGTGAAATTTGATTTATAAATCGGAACTGTTTGCAACATCTTTTTCTCTATTATATCGATTACTCTGAAATTTCTGAAGTTTAAGACTTGGAGAATCGACGCAAGAAGTGCTGTGCGTACAAAAAATGATTCTTATGCCGCACTTTTGCAATTGATATTAGCAATGATAAGAAGTGTATTATCACTGGCGCAGTGTATATCCTGTGTATATCAATAGTATCACTTCACATCCAGCGCACTTACCTCTTCATTCACCATTCTTCGTCCATGCGATTTTCAGTTTTAAGGAATGAATGTTACGTTTTGATAAATTGTCTACATCATTGTACATGGATCAATGAAACCTTGTTGCAAATTATTATTGGTTACAAGAATCTCCATACATTTTACTTTTCCTTTCATATTTCAGTTTTATTATAAATAGTTCGGTATAATATGTCTATTTATGTATTTATTTAATCGGACGAATTCATTGAGGAAGTAGTTGTTCAAAGAAAATACATTCAGAAGTAAATAGTGATATAAAAATAGGGGTATGGAATATCTCCAATTAATGAACTGAAGAAACAATATTAATCCTTTGCACTCCGATGTCGTCGCTGCGGCGAAATCTAGAAGCAACTTTGTATTTTTATACATTTAAAATTTAAAATATTCTTCCCTTTTTCATGGGGGCTTCTACTGTTACATTGCATGTATAATTGTGTATGAAAATGAAATAGTCCTGGAGTTGCTGGTAGGTCATATTAAAAATGACTCGGAGTTGTTGGTAGGTCATATTAAAAATTGTTCGGAGTGCAAAGGGTTAAAAAATGCTACAAAACTGAACAATTGACGTATATAGATTTTTTAAAAAAAAAAAAAAAAAAAAAAAAAAAAAAAAAAAAACACTTTGTCCATTGACGGAGTTTAACTCCACAATACGGCGTGAGAACATTCTTTCCATACTAAAGAGGGTTAATAATTTTATATGCAGATTGTTAAGAATAATCGGCTCACATAAGACAGTGGCATCGACGCATTCGAAGAAGAACACAAATTATTCAAAAGTGAAGCTTAACAACCATTAAAAATAAGTCGGCTGAATATATGTTGTAAGCTGTATTAATTTCTAGCACTACCCTGTTAACCGAAAAATGGCTCAATATCATACGAAATGTTTCTATACCAGTTTCTTGTACGTTAAGTTCAGATTAAATCTGTAAATACACTGAATTTTTGAAGCTTTCCTTGGATAAGTAGAGTGATGGCGAATTCATGAATTTTTATTCAAGTTGACTTGTACAGATCGCGGCTAGATCAATCAAAACCAGCCACCGTTAGCAATTCGTGGCCATACGTTTAAGGCGCTTACAGTCACGTCAGTGACCGACGATGGGTCCTTAACAGGATGTAGCTCCTACTAAGGTTAACACGTGGACCGGAAACGGTAACCTGTTTCACTCGGCTACGATGAATTCACGAATGAAGCTCGTTCGTTCTCGCACGAATATACCAGAATATGTCTCTTACACAACACCGACGTCGCGATGGTGGCGGTGTTGGCGGCGGTGGCGGGTTTTACGAATTGTCGCGCGGCAGTTTGAGACTAATTGTAGCATGTGAAAGCCGCTGCCCGATCCCACGCCGTTGAACTACATAGATTTGCGCGATCGCCGTCTATATGCGGCATACAGTATGCGTAGTCGTGTCGGGGTGCTTTAATCGTTTCCTCCAGTACCCATAGCCTAACCGTGTGACACTGACCGCTTTAGATTCTCCTTACATGTATAGTCTGCTCCTCTGACCTCGCAAATGTCAGCTGATTGCTGTTATTACTTCATTGAAGTCGTACGGTGAATATCTCGGCGAGCCCATTTTTCTCTATACAATGCTGTGCCGGAGCTCCTAACAGTTTTAAAAGTGAAACATTCATTGAGAACATAACACACGTACACACACGTGCGCTCACGTAAACCGGAGAGAAAACTATTGTACAGTTTATTTAGTCCGGGGTAAAATTTGCGAAAATCTGCTCGTGCGCGAATAAAGAAATTGGAAGAGAGGACAAGACCATGTGCACCACCAGTCCCGTCCAAGAAAGAATGTGCGAGCTCTTGCAGCCTCCGCAGCGTGATACTCTGTTGTCATAGGAAACACGACACCAGAGTTCCGTTCTCTGTCCCACGAAGCGTAGGACAGATATCGTGTGGGGGCTATCGTTCTCCCTCTCCCTCTGGTACAAGTGGTGGGCGATTACGTGTCGTGTGAGTCGGTGTGAGGCCCTCCCAATGGACAGGTCTGATGTACCTGATTTACGTACGTGATGATATATTTTAACCATATACATATTCAACTGCATGTCCCGCCATTTAACGGAGCTACTCTATGCTCTGCCTATAAGCGTGATTTGTTATACGATTTTAGAACATACTCCTATCTTCTTCTTGTTTCTGATGACCGACGGCGAACAGCCTTTTCCTGAGATACAACCGAATTTGCAGTTCCATCATATTCACATCTTGCCGTCTCTCGTACTGTGTTACATATTCGTACACGTTATCTATATTTCTCACTATCAACATCAACGTGATTAGCGCGAATTGCCAGCCAATAAAGTTTCTCACCTGTATGTACGTCTGTCCGTAAACATGTTGCCGGAAGGTAATTTTCTTTCGTAATAATTCCTATTCCGATAATTGACTTAGCTTGATAGTGGACTTGAATTTCATAAAATGATATTAAATCTATAAAATTACTTGAAACTGTTAAATCATTTCTGAATAGATTGCCTGGTAACAATAATAGACTCCTGAGTTTAACAACTATAATTGTGAATTCATGTTATTTGTATTGTTTTTAACTTCAGCATTTGATAACGGTATCAAGGAGGAATCATTTTCTTTAATAATCTAAATAATGGTAGTATAGATAGTAGTAATGTCTTCGTTACTTCAAAGTAACGAAGATATGTTATATTAAGGGAAGACGAAAACTATACGGGTACAGAAAAAACAGTAAGTGACAACAAAGATAGAAAATGTTCTATTTAAAAAGCTTTCTGCGCAGATGTCACTACAACTTCATCCAGTCTGAGAAAAACTTTCGTACATTGATAATTATTGTTTTCTACAGTTACGTGCATTAGACAATTTTTTCAGAGTTTAGGTTTTTATTCATGTTTCTAGTAACGGAAATGCTTGATATTTTCTGCCTTCGTATTTTTATGTTGTAAAAATCAGTAGTTAAAACTAAGTGTATCATACTAAATTTTCCATAGAATACGTACGTATGATAATATCAGGTCATTGTATAATTAACGCAGTTTCTTGACGCTAATTTTCAGTGCAAAATATTAATTCTGACATTCATTTCTAATCAGCATTCTATTGACCATCGCTGTCTGTAGTTTTTTCCCATCTGTTAAACCATTTTTTAATTCCTTGTTCAAATTTGTAAAAAAGAAAAAGCAAAAGAAATAAAAACGCATTCATAGAGCTTTTAACTGCTAATTATCGTCGAATATTTCTGCGGTTAAAAAATGTTGCAGTGATCGTGGCACAAGCGGTAATTGATTAATGCAATGTTGGGGGAATATAGTGGATACGGTGAGTTTACAATTGTAGTAACATTTCATTTCTACTACAGATGCCTTCGCCGTGTACGGTTTTAGGTTATCATGGTACAATACAATTCGTTTGCGATTCACTAAAGATGGTCGTCTTGCCACTAAAGTTGTATACAGGGTGTTGTACAAAAGTTCGGAGACTTTTTTCAAATACTTCAGCAGTATATAACTGCCATATAAATTGAAACCGGTCTTTAACCGGTTAATAACTTTTATTAAATAAGTAATAACAACATTAAGCAATTAAATTTACAATAGATGTTCCAAATTGGCTCCTGTGGCCTCAATGCATTTTCGAAGCCGTTTCCGGAAATTGTCGACGATGGTCGTACACTGTTCCACGGTAATTTCATCTCACGCGCGCCTCAAAGCCACCTTCAGATCATTTACCGATTTTTATCGGGTTCGAGTACTCTTGTACTTTAAAATGGACCACACGGAATAGTCCATCGGATTCAAGTCCGGTGAATTTAAAAGCCGTCTGTGTTCCAAAATCCAGGAAATAACTTCTGGCATGTTGCGACCGTTGACTGTGCTGAATGAACCGAAGCCTAGTCTTGCTGCAACGTGAAACCATTTTCATCGAAATGTTCAGTCGCCCACGGCTACAAAACGTCCCTAAGAACAATCTACTGATAGATGGTGGCGTTGATTTTGACATTCCTTTCGATAAATACTAGCGGCATCTTTCCAGTTCGGCAAATGCCAGCCCATACCATCACTGATGCCGGGAAATGGCTGCGACTACACTACTTTTTCAGCAGCAGACTTCTTCTGGCCTTTTTTGAGCAACTAACGGCGATTTTGACGGTTGTGCGCACCGTAGATAGTGAAAATCTTCTCGTCAGTAAAAACAACTTTTTAGAGGTGACCACCGGCGATCAGCCGAAGCATTCGACGCGGTTTTTCCAGTTGTTTCCGTTTCATATCATCATTGAGAAAGTGTGCCCGATCAATTTTGTAACTGCGCATCTTCAGCTTGTTCTGAACAATCCTGCGAACGCTGTCTTAGCTGATCCCGATCACTTTTGCCATTTTTCGCATTGAACGTTCCGGATTGCGACGGATTCCGCACCTAACCTTGTTCACATTGTTCCATGTTATTGCTTGGTGGTAAGACGACCACACTTAGGACAATACGATGTTCCTACCAACTCCTGGAAACGTTTCAGTGCCTTGTAGACCGTAGATTTCTTGAAGCCAGTCGTTTTAACAATCTCGGCAGTCTTCGTGTCCGATTTCTGCAACTCAATGATACTAACGCGCTTGTTGTTTCGATCCATTTTAAAGGCAACCAAATATCAACAAACAATTGAAAAGCACTTTCTAACCTAAAATTGTATGATGAATTAAGGAAACCGAAGACAATTCAGGAAAAGTCATTAATAAAAGGATAAAAGTGCATTTTAAAAATGTCTCCGAATTTTTGAGCCACTCTGTATACGCGATAAAATTGTTGGTTATAGATATACATATAGTGTTATAGTCTGATTTCGATTTAAAAGTTCTTGGTGAATTACACCTCTGATTACCCTACCACACTCCTAACATCTTCCGAGGATGAAATTCTGGTCTGGGACACGGTATAGGAGGTTTTCGGTATGGTAATACAGTGAAGAGCAAAATTGAATCAATACAAGTACTTTTTTACTGAACTTATTTTACTGCAAAATGTGTGTATGTGCGTGCGCGCGCGTAATTCGCGATATATATAAATAATCATTTTCTACAAGAACCACTTGTATTGGTTCCATTTTAGTCCTCATTGTAACTATTGTCATTTACGTTTAGGATTCCTGTATAAAATCTGTTTTTCTTCATCAGTAACAAGATTTCCGGTCTCGCAATGGAGCATAAATGTTTATTCGCTAAACAGTATTTGTCGCTGACAGATCATGCGGAACCCATTTTCCAAGTTGCGATATCCTTCCTATTAGATTAAAATGTGAATGCACAATTGTGCTGCTGATTTAGTTAAGAGTCCTTAATGCTTCGTTACCGAGTGAGACAAGAAACGACATTACTTATTGAATGACTTCATAATATTTAACATTCTGTTAGCCTGCAGATGATGAGAATAGAATTCAAAGAGCTTCAAACATTCTGATCGTACATCGAGTACGGCCTACTAGATTAGTTGATTCTAAATATGGAATATTGTGTGTATAATATTAACCCAGACCTTTATAAAACTGAAACTATAGAACGATAACATTACGCTTGTGGACAGATTTTTAATAAAATATGCGTTGAAGTTTTTAACGAAAAATGATGTTTTTTGTTGATCGTGCCGAGCTGTAAAAACACGTTTGTTTAAGTTACCAACCGATAATTCTTGCCACACGAGCTGTAAAACATCCAGCCAGAAACGGCAAGGAATTAACGTAGTACCTCGAAAACATTCGTGTGCAATTGTTCGTGGGTGTGCGCCGTATACTTTCGCAATACGATATTTCGCGAACCAGTCCCCGGACCACATGGTTCAGTTCCCACGCATTTCTCTTAAGGCCGCTACACACGTTCCGTCTGGACTGTCAGTATCGCCTGAACAGTTCTTTAGGGAGATCGTTCCCCGTTCCTTTTGTTCTTTCACTCTTTTCCTTCCCAAAGCCGTCGCTGGCCCTCCTCTCCTCTTTACTCGTTTTCTTTTTCTGCCCTTCTCTGTCCTTTTCCTTCCTTTTCCCTGTATGCGGCCTCGCTCGGCTTCGTCTCCGACTCTGCCCCCTTCCTTTTTGACACGCAACGACGAAGGCCAACCCTGGCTGACGAATTTCACGAAGCACTAGCCCACTAAGAAGCTTCTCCTCTCCAGCGGCTCGGTGTTCTTTCGGTACGTCGCGAATATTAACGAAGCCGATCGCCAAATACGAAACAATCCCGCTCTCTTTTTTTCTCTTACGGACTTCTTGCTCGTTACGTGATTCCACGGGCACGTATCACGGACGGTTTCTTATTAGTCGGTTGGTTACACGGTTTGCCGGACTAGAGAAAATTATTATTATTACATTAATATTACAAGCAATAGTTTGTTCGGGTGAGCATCGTCAGAATCGCGTGAATCAGACTCCGAGAAATACACTTCTGTCCGTGAGCCATTGGCCACTTGTACTACTAAATGCAGAGTAAGAACGAGTTAGTGGGATGAAATCATTTTAATTATGAAATGAAAAATTCTTCTTAACTCCGCACATTGTGGACAATGACAAGATTTCGATTGTATTCACTTTATTCAGAAGTGTCCATTTGAACGAATCACGATACTTTAATAGTGAATCTTTAAAAATGTTTCTTCGCTGATTCCACCCATATTCATCCGATAATCTATTCCATCGGTTCTTCGGAAGTTCTTGACGTATGGTTTCTTTTCCTTTGGAAATGAATATCAGAATTATTAGATTATGTTAAATTAGCTCGTCTGATGGCAGTGTTGCACGATTTGCAGTTGATTTGAAGTTATTGAAGCAATTTTGAAATGTGTTTGAGGTATTTTCAATATCACTATCTTATATAAAAGTGAAATATAAAATTGCTTCCGAATATCCATCTCTGTTTTAATTTTCATTTTACACGGACCAACGAAGTGTGTCTGGTGACATGGCTGGGGGACGTTTATGTTTAGCAATGGCGGAGGGGGCGACAAAATGTGCTACCGCCTTGCGACCAGTATTGTACACTTTTTTTGTCGATTAAGTATGCTTGGTACTGTTTTTATTAGTTGCTACAATAACAACGGTGAAATATTGTGTTCGTTTCTTGCACGCGATAAACAAATGAATCTGATTACCATCAGTGGCCATTCGACTACTTGTCGACCATTTGTAATAATGCAAAGAAGAAAGCTACTATAAACGGCATCTAGTAGCTAAAAATTGTTATTTTTAGGAGAATATAAAACATAATTTAATTGTTAGATTTTAACATACTCATGTAGAGGTTTTATCTTAGTTTGATACCATAATGAGCATTACAACTATTGAAACGTTGAATAAAGTTTATGTAACATATCAAACAAGTTATCTAATTCGACCATGGGACCAGTATAATATGTATTACTGATCGTAGTGTATACGTGTATGAATAATTGTTGACATTAAAATACAACATGTTGAAATTCTCGCAGAGCGTGAGAAACGGTTTTTCAGTTTTCAAACAAAATCGTAAATGTTAGTAACAGAAACTCAACTCTTGTGACTTCAATACGTGCTGAAGCAAGCCGTCGTAGGACTTGAAACATTACAGCCAGTTCAAAAGATACGGTTTTCTGACAGATTCGGTAATTTCGCCGAATCGATAATGAAGCAGCGTTCGTATGATTCCGTCTCTTCACCGAAAATCCAACTATCAGGCGTATGCTTACTTCCTTTATTTCCATATGTATGTACGTGTGAATTCTGCATTCGACTATTACCGAATCTGTGTCAAAAAACTGAATCGTCTGAACTGACTGTTACACTTTTATTTCGAATAGAGCTTCGTAAAATAATATATGTATATAGGTACATGCAATGCATACTGAAGCAGTCGACATCGTGCTACCTATTTGTTTCAACCAGAAAACAATATCATTTTAATATTACTAAATACTGATTTTTATTTTGAAAAACCTCTATAGTTATGACTTGATACTTTTTGTTCGTTTGTAATTAACGTTTCAAGTTAAATTCATGTTATCGATAGCGGCACTATCGTTAGCAACGTCTCCGGGGTGGGCAGCATGCTCGAGAGGAGTGTGTTCTGTTGCTTTTGTAGCGGTAGCGCGTGGAAAAGAAGCTTGCCTTTTAACGAAACTTGGATCGGACTTACGACGACGACGCTCGAGGTTGGTTCGCATGCATAATCATGCTTTGTGCCGCCGTGCGAGATCAATCACAGTGTACTCACAATCGGCTGGGTATACGTGCGTACATACATACGTATACGTATACGTATACGTATACTTTGAAATTTTTCTTTAATACTTTGGAGGTGTTTCGTAATTCATATTTTTAAAGACCTGATGTTCCAATATTGTCGTTTAAACGCGAAAAATACATTTTTGAATGTCAAAATTCTTTAAAAGCTGAATGTTAAAAGAATATATGCATACTTTTACATAATTTTTTGAATATATAAATCGCATGAAATTCAGGTTATACATATATATATATATATATGTACATACTTAAAAATGATTCGTGAGTAACATTTCAGTGTTTCCAAATACCTATATTTGGTATCTGCTTTAACTGGATACTTCTTTTTCTTTAAGTAGAGCCGTGGGAAACATTTTAAAGTCAAGTTAATTTTTTTTTAAACACAACAAATGATTGTTTGTTTTTGGATAATAGAACACATACCTTTCTTAATATTGATTTTCATGCATTTTGGAAAAAAAGAGTGCAAATAATAATAGGGGTAAAGAACAATATAATTAAATGAAATTCCGTAACGAATTCATGGATTCAGCATTAAGTGTCCAATATGCCCATACCGTTGACTATAATTAGTCTATAGGATTGAATGTATTTGTTGTTGGTCGAATCATGTAATAGTACATGGGAAATTATAGTATGAAATAATTTATTTTAATTTATTTCTCTATTAATTGCATGTATAACGAGTTAATATTGATTATTTAACGAGCGTTCTCTTTTTGAGTTGAAACACGTACGAGTTCACGCATAGAAAACAAATATGTACGTATATAATGATAAATTACAGATGAAACTACTGTTGATCATCAGTTGCTGCCTTGATGTGTTTAAATCTATTACAAAATTTCTCTGCTACCTAATGCCATTTCATTTTCTTTTCTTTTTTATCGAATATGGGGATACTTATACCGTACTACAAAAGACTAGTCGGATAGCGGTGTTACTGTATTTGCTTTTCAAGAGTTAAAAGGATTATTGCATTGAAAATAAAATGAAAAGCAAGAATGTCGGTTGAATTTATGTATTAACTATATTGCATTTCATATAATATTTAACAAAAGTAGTAAGTGCTCAATCATAAACAGATTTCGGCTAAGAAATTACAAGAAGTGAAAAAAGAAAAGGGATATCTTTCGCGTGGTACCGTCTTTTCTCAAAACGTTTATATGTGATTAACGTTGAAAGTTTTCTCGGAGAAGAGTAGAGATAGTTTTGCTTTACCTTTTTTTTTTTGTCAGTTAGTTTTTTTTTTTCTTGCTACAGATGTACTGTAATTAAAACAAAATAGAATTAACGGGACGAATTTCAACTTTTCTTGTGATCGATACAATACATCTCATGACTATTAACAGGTTGAATGCCACGGGGGTCACCGGTGACCGGCACTTAACTTGGCTGTGACGCCATGGGGGCCACCGGTGACCGACGTGCCCGGATTGAAAAAAAAATAAAGAAAGGTAGACAAAAGATAACACTTATAATTTCTTATTATTATCATCGTTGATGTAGTGGTCTGAAGAAATGAATGCAGTATAAAACATTTGAAAATAGTTTTATTTATACATTTAATATAGTTTTATTATGCGCGCACGTTACGATGTGTCGTATTAAAACATTCTAAACAAAGGAAGGGTGAACCAGCACAGTCTTTACAATATGTCACGACTTTTTTGGTACAGTTTTTTGCAATTATTCTTCCTAGCTTCTTTGAATTTTTTTGATAACAAATTTTGCAAAATCTTCGCGCCGTTCGAGCTTTTCCCGGCATTGCTTTTAATTCATGTCGTGGTTTTTTCAGCAACCTTTCATGTGGAGAAATGGAAACTTCAGCTTCATGATCACGACTGATTGTTAACAGTCTCAAAAATAATAAAATCGTAACAGTATTACTGAACAATGCGAAGACACAATTTGAGATAAATGACAATCGCGCGAAATCGTACTCCAGCGCCACGGGGGTCACCGGTGACCCCCGCCGAAATTAACATGCCAATCATGTTTATACGTTGTAAATTATCTATTGTAGATAATATTTCAACATTATATGTATCGCTAAATAGAAAGTTCATTCAAACTGTTAAGGGAGAACCCTGGTATAACTCGCCGAAAATTGAGGAATATTCGGGAATTTTTTATTAAAAATAGCACTTAATCGATCTTTTTGAAACTTTCAGGATGTTATATTATCACATTATAGTTTACAAACAATTCTTTAAGGGCTTTTAGCCAGCCCGTCAGTGATGCAGTGGTTTTTCGGCATACAACGTAACATCTACTGTATTCATCTGAAATAAAAAATTCAACAAGATTTCTTCAGTTTAAGAGTGTACGCACAAAATGAAACTAAATATAAGTTAATGGATGCACAATTGTACAAACGGTGGCCTCTTGAAGAAAAAAATCACTTTTTTCGGTGAAATTTTGCTTTAACTGTGCAAAAAACTATTTATTTAAACAATATCATTAAAACAATAGGTCAATTCTATGAAGAAAGTGGTCACCAATATCTATGCGAAAGGCAAAAAGCTCGATCGGCTGAATACTTTTAGAGTTATATTGCACCTCAAGTTGGATACAGTCATTTCGAGAAAAATGCGTTTAACGTTTCGGCGAAGATAAATAACAGTTTTGCGGATAGGTACTTAAAGCAGTTTTATGCTAATCCGCTATACCAGACCCATACATTAACCCTCATCTTCCTGAAACTCTTCGAGTAACGTCGCATTTTGTTCTTTTCTTGCAATTCGTGCCTCTCTGGTACTGTTGAAGCTGCGTTGTTCTTATCTTTTCAGCCATTGCGCCTCTTGCACGTCGACGAACATCTTAGATAACAAAATCCAATTCTTGCATCAATTGCAGAACAAAACTCTAGCCCTCGTTAAATTGTCCAGCAGCAAAGGAGGAAACGATTTCCATAAATCTGAAATCGTAATATAGATGTTTACGCACCAATCACCACATGATGGAACTAAAACTCTCATTCGTTTTCTGCGTATGGTCCTCTAAGCATCTTTCTAATAAATCTGATGGCGACAAATCTTCATAAATCGGGAAAATGTAGTTTGAACGTCCAGGTGAAGTGCAGGTGGGTGTTTGTGATTTTCTATATTACCTGCAGCCTCTGCGATGCGCCATTAACACCAATAACACCACGAGTCAACTCCCGCGGGATAGTTTTGGTGGAGCGAATTTTCGTTGATGGAAGTCATGTGGAAGAAAATGGCCATTATAGCCTTCTGCAATTTCTTCAACACATTTGGGATACCTTCTTACGGCTGAACCATAATTTTATTTTTTTTAATATAAACAAGTGCCTTTGTTAATTTTCCTTTGCCTCCAAGTTTGATAGATTTTCTGAAAGTTCGCAGGCGACTTACCATACTTTTCTCGACGTGACCAACACATTCACTTTTTATTATTTTGCAAATCGTCTTGAATATCTTCGAGTCCCTGCTCCACTATAATTTGTGTGTTACACTCCAAACTTTTCATCAGATCTGGAAAATATTTTAATCATAGAGTCAATCTCCACTTTTTCTATATAGCTGTAAAAATTTATAGGACATTAATTAGGTCGGTAGCATTTTCATGAGATTTAAACTGCAACTTATAGTCATGCTTATTCCTTTTCTTTTCTTAATATGTGTAAGCTTGACAATTGCTTCTTTTAACACTTTGCCGGCCGCTGTCACGCTGGCGTGACTTTTGCTCGCCAACGGTTATCGGCCGCTGTCACGTACGCGTGATTTTTTTGATTTGATTGATTGATTGATTGATTCAAAACCCGCGAAGGGCTTGTAAAATCTGCACTGCCGCCAAGAAAAGAAGTTCCACTGCATATATGTGTTCTTCCTGCAACGTTCCTCTGCATGTTGGAAAATGTTTTCAAAATTATCATACTAAGAAGAACTATGAATCCTAGGAGTTAAATTTTTTAAATAAAATGTTTTAGTACTAATTAAAAAATATAAGACTATGGAATAAATATAGTGTAACAGTTATTTTAGTGGCTCATTTAATAATAATAATATTCCAACTACTTATGTTGCGAAAAGTTGCGTAAATATCACCGTTGGCGAGCAGTAGTACTTGCGTGAATCTCGCCGGCGGTACCGTAACGGCGCTTCGATAAATGCGCGGCCGGCAAAGTGTTAACAACAATATTTATCACCTTGCCACTGTGATATTCAATTATCGTAGTCACATCAAACAGGGAAGAGAAGCCACGCTTTTTCACAGACCCATCCTCCGAAAACTTACAAATGGTATAGGAGGATATACCCAGGGGATCAAATGTGCCCTTACACCGATTTGGACTTGTAATGTACCATTCGATAGCTTGTCAAGAAAAAACAGTTTTTGCCAAGTTTGAACACTCTATCTTGACTAGGAGGATAACAATAAGGATAATTCGGATTATCAAAGTTTCCACTATGTTTTCTGTTTAATGACGCGCAAAAATCCTGTAAAAATTGTAATAGATAGTATTTCCTGGGGCTTGTGTTAGAGAATTTGTTGTGATTTTTTAGTTCAGTATTCTAGTTGTGAAAAATCAAAAGCTCTAAAAAATGCTGAAAAAATTTTTTTATTCGTGTTTTAAAGGCACCACATTTATGTTTTCATAGTAGCGACATATTATCATAAGTAGTCTCCTCAATTTTTTGAAGATTTTTTAGCAAGGGGCGCCGTAGTTTTAAAAATCAAAATCTGACTTTTTTCCTACGTTGTTTCCGCGAAAAAGTAACATGTATGTACTTTGAATTTTTATATTTCCTTTGTTCAGTAAGTATA
>NW_015374162.1:290595-295032 GCF_001272555.1 Dufourea novaeangliae | reverse complement strand
AGGAATGCCATCTATTACAATTTTTACAGAATTTCGCACGTCACTAAACAGGGAAAATAGAGGGAAAACCGACAATCCGAATTTTCCCTATTAAATACTACCTTACTGGTCGAGGTAGAGGATTGAAACTTGGCACAAACTGTTTTCTCTTGACAAGCTATCGAATGGTGTGTCACAAGTCGAAAAAAAGTCTAAGGGGGGTACTTTTGGCCCCCTCATGCTGCTTATAGTTGCTTGCCTTTATAGTGTTTGTCCAAATAATTACTATTATATTGTACATGATAAATTTGTTAGATTAAATTTTCACGAACATAGAAGCCTTAGGCAAAACGTGGTAAAAAATTTCTGACTAAGGAAGAATTCGTGATTTTACGGGAATACGCGCGAAATAAAATATTTTCTTACAGAACAGGATGCATTAAAGCGTTTTTGTCTTTACTTCTGCTAAAGCGTTCAGTTCAATTACACAGTCTGCATACTGTAGTTATAGTATTAGTTACAATATATTCATATCTCTCTCAAACTTGGAGTAGTTGTTAGAGAAATAAGAATATAATTAGGTCGGAAGCAATTAGTGCTGGAGAAAATAGATTTCTATTTTCTTATTTTTTCAACTAATAGAGGAAATCGGGAACAAAATATATTTTTGTATGTAGTAGCTAACTTATATGTATAGTATGCATACATGAACTCCGGAGCATCTATGTAGGTCATTCTGTTTCTCTTCCCCTCGACCCCCTGGCCTTGCCATTTCTTCGGACCTTGTTCGTCCCTTTGTCTCCGGCTTCCCTACGGTCCCTCCTCCTGGTTAAGCCGACTGACGAAGGTCCTGGCTTCGGTGTATACATGTATACCTGACGCGTGCACCAGGTACCCCGATACAGCCGTTGCTTTCTACAAGGTGTCTCGCGCGGACAGAAGAGAAAGTTGCGCGATTCATGAGCAGCGCTGCAGGGTCTGTCGAGCCAACCACCCGCGAACCCAACGGATTATTTTGCTACGTTCGCTGATTGAATTTCGTTTCGCAGTGTCCAATTACTTACCCGGCCGCTTCGAACGATGGGCAGTTTTCTTTTGTATCAACATTTCTTGGATAACTGACCGGCCAGAGAAGACTCTTCGCAGCTCGTTCACCGATGCGTTCATCATTCGAACTTGGATCAGATATACTGTTCCAATCGAACACTTTTTACTGTTAGAAAAATTCGACTTTTTACATCTACCTCGACAAAAGAATCTCCTTTAGGATACCTCGATACTGAACCATTAATGGTCCAAACAAATCAATTTCTGTTTCATGAAACACATCACATGTCGAAAGATTCTTACCAGTAAACAGCGCATTTCATACATTTATAACGTGCAAAATTACCTGAAAAATTCGTTATTGTAAACAGTTTAATGAATTGCAATAAGGTCTGCAGTTTGTTGGGAATTTGTCGTAGAATCTTTAATACAGTAGACATAAATCTGTCTGAAAGTGTATAGTAGGATGAGGGGGTCAAAAGTTCCTTTACACCAACTTGGACTTGCGATATACCATTCGCTAGCTTGTCAAGAATAAACACTATGTGCCAAGTTTCAACCCTCTATCTTGACTATGTAGGATGCTAGTACCTAATACAGGAAATTCGGATTATCGGATTTTCCTCTATTTTCCCTGTTTAATGACATATACAAATTTTGTAATCATACGATAAATTTTTGCGATTTTTTAGTCGAGTATTGTAGTTGTGAAAAATCAAAAATGCTAAAAAATACGGAGAAAAGTTTTTTTCTTATTGAAGTGTTAAAGGCAGCATATTTACCTTTCTACGGCATATTATCATAAGTAGTAGTGTCCTCAAGTGGTTGAGGACAATACTTATGATAACATCGCTACTATAATTATATAAAAATAGTCGCTACCACAATCAGATTTATAAAAGGAAAAAATTTTTGTTGGCATTTTTTCCGTTTTTGATTTATCACAGTTACGATTCTCTGTTGAAGTTAATACCAGAGATTTATCTTAGTAATATATATATATATATATATATTTGTCTTTATTACAATATACTATAAACGAGCACGTGTGTACTGTGCAAGGGCAAGACCGGAAGTATCGTTACAAGCGGCGACGCGACATCAAAACATCAAACATACGCCAACACAGAGAACTGCCAACATGAAATATGGCGCGCGAATTAAACTCACTCTAACATTCTCAACCAACAAATTACAAAAAATTTTCAATTAAGTGCCTCAATTAGCGCATATCGATCAATTTTTTTACAGAATTTTTGCATGCGACTAAATAAGAGCAATAGAGGAAATACCGCATGATTCGATTTTTTCCTGTTACTATCCTATTGGTTGCGATAGAGGGTTGAAACTTGGTACATATTATTTTGGTTTAATAAGCTATCGAATAGTGTATGATAGATCCGAATCGGTCTAAAAGCAATTTTGGTCCCCTTATCCTGCTATACCTTTTAGCACATACTGTTTTATCTTGAGAAGTCATCAAATGGTATACCACAAGTCCAAATCGGTCTCAGGACACTTTTGACCACCTTACCCTGCTATACTCTTTAACTAGGCTCTCGATCGATACCGTGTGTCAGTTGGGAATCGACTGTTGTAAGTGGTATTCAAAGCAGTCGCCCAGTTAACAGCACAGTACTAGACCAACATCGTTCAGTTGTCCACGTGTTGATGCTGTTTGCCATACACTTAACGTTGCCGCATCGATACATCAACACTACATCAGCAATGTACCGGCATACGCGTTCAATAAAACTTAGTATTTACATATGTCAGAATTTAGTATTGAAGAAATGGCTTTGGTAGCTATATTAGTTAACCAGGATGAAAATTATAGTCGAAGAAGAGGATTATTGGGTAGATAGATGTCTAAAATTAAGAAAATCTGAGGGTTATGTGTGATACCGCCTCGATGTCACCATACAAGCAGCACACAATCGCCGTTTGATTAGCAAAACATTCATGCCGAGAATCTCGCCGCTACGCTGTCGAGGACATGCGGCGGTCAGTCGATGCTTTGCTGTTGTGGATAGGTGGATGCATTTATAGTTAAACCACATAATATAATAATGTAAATACATTGATGTTGGTCTTATGCCGTTCATGTGCTTTATTGTTAAGTGGGCGACAGCTTTAATCCATCGCACCAGATGAATTTCGCGCGTATTTTGCCCGTGTGTTCAACAATTAATAACTCGGAAACGAAACCTCGAACGCAATTTCGTCATTCCTGATTTTTGCCTTACAATTGCATGTAGATTCCACCCTATAAAAGTGTCCTACTTTTTTATGAACACCCTTGTATATGACTCAGTCATGGGCAAAATTTTTATTTAAATAAAAATCGTGATTAAAAAAATTAAGGTCAAAAAATTTTTATCGTTACTCAAAGCTTGAAGAAAAAAGTAACTTTATCGACGAGCGTCGATTAAATAACTTTATTCACCGAGAATTATCCGATGAGTAAAAGTTACTTTTTGTAATCATGGCGTTTCACTCATAGCGTTGCCGTTACTTTCATCTTTCACTTTTAACTTTATCCGAAAACTTCGAGTAAATCTATAAATAGCTTTGGGCCAAAGCCAGGTAGAAAAAACGCGCTGACGGCGTCAAGGGTCGAACGTCGAAGCCTTCGATTCGAAGGCTAGCGACCGACAGTCGGCATACATTGTAAACACTTAAACAGACGTAGATGAGATAAGGAATCATGCACGAGTGAAAATTTAAACTTTTACACTTTTCAATATATATTAATGAAAGTGTCATGAATGAATTGAAGAGATTCTCGCGATGAAAATAAGTCCAAATTTGAGTGTAATTGAACAATTTTTACTCATACGTAATGTTGCGAATAAAAATGTTATATTATTGAATCTTTTTGGAAATTGTTTATTAATTGTTATTGCATTATTTGAGTAACCAACCCTAAATTAATATGAATGCTCACTTGTAATTTCGAAAATTAAAAAATGCAATTGTTAATTTAATGAACTAATAAAATATTAATTGTAATTGTTAGCTAGTTAGTAGATCGAATTCTATTCAACACTGTTCGTAACAGAATAATAAAAAAATTCTATTTAACAAATTTATATTATACATTTTATTTACTATTAAATCAAATTAAAATAATGTTACATAAAAGTTAAAAATACCACGAGGTTTACTAAGTTTATACATAAAGTTTAAAAAATTGCATAAAAATTAAAACATACTGCATAAAAGTTAGTAATGAAAATGGGAAAAGGTATATAAAAGGAAACAGTTGATTAAATTAAAGTATTTTATTCATAAGCATATTAGTACAATGTATGTGTGGGGTGAGAAATAAAATAGGGATCGATGACCATGCTTTCGTGCCCCGTGCTCGGAGGGTTAAACACTCGTGACCCTTGAAATCTTGTAACTCCT
>NW_015374162.1:286846-290496 GCF_001272555.1 Dufourea novaeangliae | reverse complement strand
TTCGATAGCAATAGCCGCTGTGACCGTGCAGAAAAAATATAAAATTAGGGAAGTTATTTCTAAAGGTCTTTCGTACGTATAAGATTCTTAAATTAATATCTTCCAAGCTTTCATTTCACTGTACGTAACATATTAATGTAATGGATTTAAAATAAAGGTAACATCTAATTGTAAGAATAATTTTTGTATATATAAGAGAATATGTATGTGTGTAATATAAAATTTAAATATTAAAGAGGAATAAATACATAAACCATTTTTGTAACATGCTTCTTAAATTAATATTTTCGAACCTTTCATTTTACTGGCAATTTACAAAATGAAATTATACAATAATTAAAAATAAAAAGTAAAACCGTCGCATCAGGAACTAGAACGGGGTTTCGGACGGGGTTTCGGACGAGGTCTTCATCATGAGCGCGTGAGAGAAATCATGCAGCTCTCCGCGTTTAGGACGTAAACGTTAGGTTGCTTGGGATTTGGGATTTTTGACCTGGCTTGGGCCACTCGACCGTCGCGTCGTAAACGTGTGACGTAGGACTTTTGCCGAGACACCCGAAGCAGAGCGCACACAGCAGACAGAGGTAGAAAACGCTTGTGTCGGCGGGGTGTCGCCGAGTAGGACGTAGTGGGGGCAGAGCTCACACGGACAGGCTAGAATATGCTTGTGTAGAATACCCTTGGCCCAAAGCTATTTATAGATTTACTCGAAGTTTTCGGATAAAGTTAAAAGTGAAAGATGAAAGTAACGGCAACGCTATGAGTGAAACGCCATGATTACAAAAAGTAACTTTTACTCATCGGATAATTCTCGTTGAATAAAGTTATTTAATCGACGCTCGTCGATAAAGTTACTTTTTTATTCAAGCTTTGAGTAACGATAAAAGATAAAGTATCTTTTATTCAAATAGTTATTTAAATAATTTTTTAACTAGTTAATGCCCATCTCTGGTATATGTGTAAGGCTGTAACAGTTTACATTTGCATAAACATCCACTATTTGTATAATCTCTAACTTCGATTCAAAAAGTATATAAACCGAAATAATTACGAAACTGCCGAGAATAATTGTACAGCGATGACGGTTTAGGTGGGCAGTTCAAGAAACGTGCGTCTTGTGTACCTATGCATCTAAAATTTCGATTCATTTAAAACTCACGAAGATACGAATCCAGCAAACGCACAGTCAAACAGTCATATAAAAGAACAATACAGTAATTGTTGCGGACTACACGCGATAAGCTCACGAATAGTCACTTTGGTAAATTAATACCGCGGAGCTCGTTGTAAAGATGGTGTGATGGTGCGTGGTAATATGTGTTTTAAATGATTGACACAACTTAGTAACGGACTTAGACTTTAGTATTGTAGGATGGCGGGCGTTCGAATACGGATAAGGCTTGGACACAAAATGAATGGATACGAATTTAACAGATAACGAGTGTATATTTCCAACAGAACTGCTCTCTATAAGTTGCTGGTTTTGACTAACTCGCACAGTCCCTTCAACCAGGAAAATGTCTTTTAGGAAAGACAGTTGGGGGTGCACTCCTAAATGGATGTGCCTTCAATGCGTTCGGTCGATTCGTCACGCACAGCCTATCCATGAAAATATACAAACTGTCGACGGCCCAGACGTCTCGCTAAGAGGCTGTGCGTAGAGAACTCCCAAAACGAAGTTCTAATGCTTAAAAATGCTTACAATATAAACTTAACAATGTAATGTATGTGTATATGTGTATGTGTGTACTGGTTGTGTCCTGACTGATCGATGTGTTCTCGTTGACGGTTGAATGTTTTCTGGTGAATGAGTGAATGTATAGATGCGTGCTGGAACGGATCGATTCGTGATTGGTGGAAGATGCAGAATTTTGGTTGGTGTAGGTGGTTCAAGAGGTGGTAGGTAGTATGACTTGGAAGAAGTGGGGTTTGGTACACGTAAGGTTTCTTAGATTCCTGAAAGTCAGCGCTGAGATATAAGGGACGGTCTTAAAGACCGTGAATGTTTTGCACGTGATGTGCAGTTGTCCAGGAATCCCTGTTTATGACGATTCGGTGACCGTGTCGGCGGCCCAAGACGCGGCGAGAGTTACGACCATCGCCTACCTGCGTTGGGACGCAAAAGTAATAGTCTCATTATCCGAATACCTGACTGCCCGAATAGTCCATTATCCTGTTATCCGCGGAATTATTGTGTTTTTTTTATGTAATCAATACGAACTCACCCAGTGTTCCGTACCAGGATTTGTGTTTTACAGAATCCGTATTCGATAAAAAAATCTCGCTACAGTATTTAAAAAAAGAAGGATAAACGGAATTTTTCAGTTGATTAACCATAATGGAGCAGTAATTAGTTATTAACACGTTCCGTGCCACATGTACCACCGGTGGTACACGCAGCCTGAATAGGAAATTTAACGTGTACCATCGGTGGTACATATTATGGCACGGAACGTCTTTCTTCATGTTCAACTGTAGTTTAAAACAAGACCAACACTTTGCCGGCCGCGCATTTATCGAAGCGCCGTTACGGTACCGCCGGCGAGATTCACGCAAGTACTACTGCTCGCCAACGGTGATATTTACGCAACTTTTCGCAACATAAGTAGTTGGAATATTATTATTATTAAATGAGCCACTAAAATAACTGTTACACTATATTTATTCCATAGTCTTATATTTTTTAATTAGTACTAAAACATTTTATTTAAAAAATTTAACTCCTAGGATTCATAGTTCTTCTTAGTATGATAATTTTGAAAACATTTTCCAACATGCAGAGGAACGTTGCAGGAAGAACACATATATGCAGTGGAACTTCTTTTCTTGGCGGCAGTGCAGATTTTACAAGCCCTTCGCGGGTTTTGAATTCTCCCATTACTAGTAATACGTGTTATTCTATGTTTCCTCATGTCCGCGGTAAGCCTGTCTGGTGGGTCATACCTTGGCGATCTTTTATTGCACTGAGCAGCCAATCTTGATTGTTGCTCCTCTTCATTCCCATTAATCCATGCTAGTGCAAGATTTAGTAAAAATTGTTTGAATCTAATAGGATTGTCGGAATTTTTTATGCATATCTGGTGCGCGTTGAGTAATGCACAGTTTATAAGGTATAAGACCGTTTTTTTGGTCCATTTTTTTGTTTTGCGAAGTATGGAATAGTACGATAGGTATTGATCGGCGTGATCAACACCTTTCATAAATTTATTATACTCCCGTATGCAAATTGGTTTCATGCTCTTCTTTTTTGTTTTTTTACTCACACATTCGACCATGTCTGCTGAATGTATCGTAGAAATCATCGTTACCAATTTTTTGGCCGAATTCCATTTTTGTACTAAAATCTTTCCTTTTCTACGAAACTCCATTGACTTATCTTTCAATGTAGCAGATTTTAAACAATTTGGCACTCCTCTGTTTGCTCTAATTGTGCCACAGACGTTTGTTTTATGTTTTAGTAACTCCTCTGCAACTTTTACACTATTGTAATAGTTGTCCATATATATATCGTGCCATAAATTTAAATATGGCAATAGCACGGATAATATTGTTGTAATTAGCGATTTGCCTTGCGCGCAATATATTTCTAAATTGCATATATAACCAGATGACGCTTCACACACCATACGGACTAAAATTCCATATTTTAT
>NW_015374162.1:283115-286730 GCF_001272555.1 Dufourea novaeangliae | reverse complement strand
AGCGGGCTCCACAGTCGTCGGATAACGACACAGGTGTGGCCTGCTTGACCACCACACCTGCGCCGGCTCCTGGGGCACCGAATTCCCCTGGAGCAGTAACCAAACTCCTTTTTGTTGTGCTGTCCATATTTGTTTTATTTGGTGCTCTGCACCCTGCTCGCTCCCCAGTAGTTATAACAAGCCCTAAAAACTTTTTCATTTCTACAACATTTGTATCAACCCAAGATTTATTCTTTGTTGATGCATTGTTGTTATCGTTATTCTGCTGATTATGGTATAAGTTTGTTTGTGTGACAAACAAATTAAATAAATCGTCCCCAATGAATAATTCAACCGTTGATAATATGTCTGGTGTGCATGGTACCTGTAACCCACACCGTTCCAGGCAAGCATGAAAGTTAGCTCTAAAATCAACTTCTGACCAATCATTTGCCACAGAATTCTCTTCATCGCTTTCAGATTCTCGACTTCGCCGAGATTCGCCGCAGCAGACGACACCGAGGTATCGCCTGATTATAGGTCGAGCATCAGCTCCATCGTGGTTTTTGACGCAGGCCAGGGTAACGCAGAACACCCACGCACCCCTTGCTGCGAAAGCCCACTCCAGTCTCACCCCCCTGGCACACACACCAAGCATATCTTCCGCGAAAAAAGATTTCAATAAAAGATAGTCGGGTGAATAGGGAGGGGAAAACAGTTGAAACCAATGTTCCCTGATCGTCAAATGTTGCTTTTCCATAATATGTCTACCTATACAAACGTCGATATGAAGCATCATTGTTGGCGAACATAAGTCACGCGTACGTGACAGCGGCCGATAACCGTTGGCGAGCAAAAGTCACGCCAGCGTGACAGCGGCCGGCAAAGTGTTAACAAAAGACACACATTTTCGGTAATTTATGACTTGAAGAACGACATAAAGATTGTCTGGATACGTACGGCCTTTTTCACTGTGGCACGGAACGTGTTAAAAACATTTCAATTAACATTTTACAACCTACTGGTAGATATTTGTATTATTTTCTGCGCGTGAACTTGTAAATTCTCTAACTGAAGGACGACACTTCCTCTGTAGGTACATGTATATGTATATCTACTATTATCTTAAAATTACCGACAAAAATTGAATAGCTACTTCCATCAATCGTGGACATCAGGGAACACGAAAAATGAGACGAATCTGTAATTGTGGTCAACGATACCTACCTACCTATGTATATCGAGCAGGTGGGTACCTAATGTTGTGTCCATAAATCTTTACGTAATTTTTTTTAATTATATAGTCTTTTTCTAAAATGCACGAAGATTAATACTTATTGCAAATTCGATTATCCACACGCGCGTGTCTCTCACTTGATTCGGATACGGGAGATTCCACTGCATCGGCGCTACAATTAAGGAGTGATCCGAAAGATAAATTAATAGCGTGATTTTACTATAGTTGCTCGCGATGCCAGAGTATCCTCGTCCTTGCAGTTTTGAAGCGTCTCGTCGTTGGTATATGTATATGGTATACGTGTATACGTACATATGTATGCACGTGTCTCCTCGTCACCTAGGAATGCTGAAGGAAATCCGAAGCCACGGTCTCGTATAACGGTCTGCGTTCTAACTTCACCGCAGCCACAGAAATACGCAATACTTATCTCTGTTACTTTCGTTACGATGCAGCTTGTTTGTGAGTAAGCGGACGGAACAAAAGTAATCTTACCCCTGACGAAATCCATTTCATCAACCGTATTGACACTCCAGTAAAACACGTATGCATATATCGTTTTAGTTCATTGTATCTGCGCACTCATAAACAGGGATGAGTGTGGTAAACACGATGGGTAATCCCGATCGCAATGGTTACGGTGTGTTAGAAAACGAAAACTGATCTTCTCCGTCCACTAGCTAACACTGATTTTAACCTATAAAACAATTTTCTTTTTACTTTTTGACGTCATAGGGTATTGACACGAACAAACTGAATGGGGCGTACTGAAGACTGGATTATGTGTTATAAATGTAACTTGTGGGCCAATAAAATATGTAACAGTGGTGAAAGCACATCCAGAGACTTTCTGTGCGACTTATGTGATTAATTTTTATTAGCTATGTTCGTAATAATCCTATGCAGTGTTCGTGATTACATTACGGCAGCCGTGGGGTAATCACGAACACCAAGGGTCTCGTTTTTTTCTTCTTTTTTTTTTTACTAAAAAGTTGATTTTTATAATAATTTTTCCAAAATTGGATATTGTAGTTTGTAGATGAATGGTTTCAGTATGATTATAAGTAGTGATGGGATTTGGAACGCTTCGAATCGCTTCGAATCTGTATACGGACGAAAACTTCGAATCGCTTCGAATCTGATTCGAAGCTACAAAAGTCTTGAAAGTCTTGAAAGTCTTGAACGGATTCGAAGTTCCGAGGCGATTCGAAGTCTCGAGCGGCTTCGAAGTCCTGACCAGATTCGAAGTCTTGAACGGATTCGAAGTCTTGAGCGGACTCGAGTCTTGAACGGTCTTGGAAATCTTGAGCGTTTTGTAATTTGTAAGTTTTGGAAGTGTTGAGATGTTTTTATAGGTTATATTATTATTCAATATCTTCCAGGTTACAGGTTACAGGTTACAGGTTACAGGTTACAGGTTGCAGGTACAGGCTTTTTGATTACTTTTGTTCAAGCAGTATCATTGATATAAGGTATTAAACAATATTTGTAAATTTCGAATTATCATAAATACATTTATTGTTCTAATTATTTATTTATTTATTTTTTTTTTTGTGGGAATTGAGGAATGTGAGAAAGGAAATGTAAAAAAAGTGAAAACATTTCCCAATGAATAAGACACAATTTGTGAAGAAATAAGGTTATTGCTTATATATATTATTTATTGAATAACAAAATCGTATTTAAACTTAACATAACGTGGGATATAGTTGAAGGGAAAATATCAAACAGTAGTGATTTTCGGAAAACTGTATATGTAAATGTTATTAAGTAAATACAGCAAATTTGACTAATTTATTCAGTATTTGCATAGTACTTAATTTATTACTTTAGTCTATTAATACCTTATTATTTGTTTATTATTACATACGTTATTATGTAATATGCTATTAGTCTATTGCATCATGTTTGGTTGAAAATAGTAGTTTAATTAAAAATGTAAATTTATAAGTTCATGATTCTTAAATGTGTTCATTGTTTTTAATTATTGAGAAAGAAAGCAAAAATTCATTTATTTCAGTTTTCGTTGATATATCGGTTTCGGTAATACTGGTTTGGCGATATAAAAAAAATATTTCGGTATCACTTTGTTGGCATAATGCCGGTACCAAAATCATACCGATACTAAGTTTCTTCCCTGAACTGTCCCGAAAACCTCATTTTTACAAGACTAAAAATTTACTCTCCGATGTCGGCTGGCCCGTACACGTCTGAAAAATTTCCGTCACTGGACGAGCGACACGGCATGCACACATACACACACGCGCGCGTATACGCATTCCTTACCTAAGCAAGACTTTTTCCGAGGGTGGCCTCTTAGCCTGACTCACAACCAAATTTATGATACTACAATAGTATTTTGTATAATGTAATATAATATACAGTATGGCCGATTTAAG